>NC_142010.1:213226919-213538586 GCF_049901735.1 Notechis scutatus
AGCACAGCCTACAGAACACAGGGCAGCAAGGACAACTGCGGCTTTGCAGAGTGGTCCTGGCATGGCTGGTGGTGGTATGGGGCTTGAGGCATTTCTTAGTGGAGTGGCAGCAATAGCAGCGGACCTGAAGTCAAGTTTTGAGGGTGGGGAAGGTTCTAGGCCTCTACTTCAGCCCCAGCCCTGTTGCTGCCGCTGACAAATGCCACTTTGGCAGGGCAGCCAAAAGGGCATAGATAGGAGGAGTTGGCAGTTGCGGGGGCAGGGAGGAATTCCAGAATCCCTGCATCCATAACTATGAAGCATCTGAATGTTGATCATGTGACAGCAGGGGTGGTGTAACAGCTGTAACTTTGGGCATGTGTTGTAAGTGCATTTTTTTTCAGCATTATTGTAAATTCAAAAGGTTACTGAATGATTGGTTATAAGTTAATGACTATCTGTAGTTAACCCTCTATGGGAAGAATATTCCACAAGTGGGAGTACCCAAAGCTCTTTTCCTTATGAATGTAAAACATAGTGACAGTACTTATAGAAGAGCTTAAGATACAAATTGTCAAATATATAAAAATAACTTCATAGTATATTTGGATTTCTAGCTGCTAGGCATTTTCCAGAACCTTTAACTGAACTTGGAAATTAATGGATACCCTATATAACAGTGATGGTGAACCTTTTTGTTGTGGTATGCTGAAAGCACATGTGCACACGTGTCAGCACCCACAATGCAATGCGGGGGGGGGGCCTGCACATGCGTACACAACACCCCCCGGCCCCCTTACTTGCACTGCGCATGCACGTGCTTCCCAGCTGATTTTCGGCCCGTTTGGCTGGAGCTCACATGCCCACACAAATGGCTCTGCATGCCACCCGTGGCATGCTTGGCATAGGTTCGCCATCACGGCTATATAATATGTTTTAAGTCTGTATAGCATAATTCTGTCTATTGTATTTAGAATTTGGAGTGCTATATTTTATTTATCAATTCAGATCAAATATATACTAACAAAAGGAATCATAATAAATAAAATAACTTTGTTCTTTGGTACACATCTTTAGGTTTTGTTTACTTTCTCATATTTAGAATAGTGTATGTATTTCCAAGTTTGTTGGGTGTGAATATCAATATTTTAACTGAAATGTAATCCCTAGAGATCATAGCTTGCATAGAATAGTATGAACAGGCTTTCAATAAAACTTGGTTTACTAGCCAAAATATGCCAAAATACACCAAAATAGTTTGACAATTCTTATCTTTAGCAGGGGATACTGTATGTAAGACTAGTGATGAAGTCCAATTTTCTCTATCTTGAAAGCACTGTGAAAGTCTTGATCAGCAGTAGAGGTTGATATATGAACCCTTAACTTGATGACCATGGCATATGGGAATAGTAATAATATTTAGTATAGATTTTAGAATTAAGGAAAAGAAAGAAAAATAGAAACAGAATTATGTGGAATTATTGGGAAAAATGAAAATAAATGGTGGAATAGTAAAGAAAGAGATTGCATGATAAAATGCTTGGAAAATAATAGAAAATGTATGTCAAAAAGTAAGAATAAGAGGCAGAAGTTTTATAATAAAGAAACTAGCTATAAAGAAGATGGTCAAGAGCCATTGAACTTTTGATATTAAAAGAGAGAAAAAAGATTTTTATGTTAATGGAAATAGAATTTGAAATGGAGAAAGATAATTAAAGCAAGGAATTAATAGGTTTAATGAAATTAAAAATAAGTGATGGAAAGATTTGGGATAAAATTGATAGTAAAAATGGTTGAAATATTTTTTTACTGATTTGTATAGGAGAAATATTAGTTCAAGAATGAATTTGAAACAAATGTATGTGTTTGTATCCAAGAAAAAGTGTATCGTAAGTGAATCATAAATGTAAAAGTACCATATTGAAATCTGGCGAGGCTGCAGATGGAGGTTTTGTGACTGTTGAAATGTTAAAATATTGATATGGCTTGCTTATGGAATAGCTCTGTGATTTGTTCAATGTGTGAGCATCTGTGCCTGATGATTGTAGTTGTTCCCCAATACAGAGGGGAAATATAGCAAGATTGGATGGGGAAGCTTCAAGGGAATTAGTTTTTTGTTTACTTACAAAGTTATTTGACAGAATTTTGATCAAAATTATGCAAAAGCAATAGTGAGCCAAACATGGGAAATGCAATACAGTTTTATGCCAAGGAGGGATATTTTCTGACTTAGCAAATCATTGAGAAATGTATGAATGTGAGAAAAAGGTATAATGAATGAACTTAAGTTTTACTTAGGTTCCCCAATCCAGTTACTCACTTTCTTTTTCCCGTTGTTTAACTACCTCCCAATCCATCAGACCAGAGAGATATACTTCGCTTTCTTTTCATTTAAAGTCTAAAATAATTGATTTTTAGAATGGCTGCATCTGATTTCTGACAAAATGATCAATAGCTATCTTTATAGCAAAACAGGAATGACATTCACTTGGTTCTGCTTATTTCGCTTTTGGGATCCTGTTAGACTCCTGTATTTAATTTTAACCTGTCAAGGATTGCAGATTAATCAAAATGTAATATTGAAACATTACTAACATACTAGATCTTGCAAATACTGTTGAATATTTAACATATTTAGTGTTTAGTATTCTGTGTACCTTTAAAATCTGAAATTTATAAAGGAAATATGAGATTACTAAAGCATGCACAATTAATTTCTTATTACCAATGAGTATATATTGCTGCAATACCAATTTGCTTTCCCATAATTAGTTATTGTATTATTTTGGGGGATTTCATAAAGTAGTTCTATAATTTTTTAAATCAAAGCTACATACTGTAGTAAACTTAATTGTGCAAAAATACAGTCCTGATAAGTTTTTGAAATTATTACATAGCCTTTTTTGCCTAGATTTATTTTAGTGATATGGCACAGGAATTATGAGTAGTATAAAAGCTAATTGAACCATGATATAGGTATCCTGTGTCAATAACTTTGTTAATTTATCTTCATACTGTGTTCATTATTAAGGAGTGTTTCTGCCTTGCATCATCATCACATATCCTGTTCGCTAACTCATTGTTATTCAAGATTTCATTAGCCAAAGCGATTCCTTGCCATGTTTTGCTTTATATTTTATATATTATCTTAAACTTGTTTGAAATAACACAATTGCTTATACATATTTTGATTTATTCAAGTTATAAAATTTATACACCATATAAATCCAACTAAATTCTGTTATCTCCACAAGAAATGATATATGTGTCCAATTTTATTTTTTATTTTGCTTGTTAGCAATAAGGGCAGATTTTACAGCTGCAGTCAGTAAATAGTTAATATTTTGGGGTTTAGTAGATATATTTAGAATTGTCTGCCCACATTCAGTATTTTTCCCAAATTGCTTACCTTTATAGGGTACTCATTAACTGACCAAGTTCCTGAAAAAAAAATGCCAAAGTTCAAGCCAAAATGGCCGAAAGACAAAGTCCAATACACAAACTACAGCTCAGTCAAGTATTTAAGTTACAATTGATAAGATTTGGAGACAAGAACTTGCCATTCAACTGACTACTCAGCTAAGGTATGCTCTGAATTCCAGATGTCAGATATTATATGTACCATATAACTTGGACACAAAGATACAACAGATTACTAATTCTAAGAAGATAAAAGTGAAGCAAATAATATAAACATAAGAAATGTCTGCACAAATTATGTCCTCCATTAAAAAAACACCACTATGCAGTAGCATCTTCTTTGTTTACCATCACACCAGAATATACAATTATATATACAGTATTGTACAAAAGTGTTACACAGTTGTGTAAAAGTGCTGTAAATTAAGAATGCTTTCAGAAGCAGGAATGTTGACTTCAAAACAGCATCAATTCTTACACTTGCACAAAGTTAGGGATTTTGTAGGATTAGAGTCATGTGTATGATTAATCAATTATACCAAGGAGGTGCTGATGATCATCAATTTCATATGTAGGTTGTAACAATCATTAATTGAATCAGAAACAGCTGTGTAGGAGGCTTAAAACTGGGAGAGGAATAGAAACTCTGCTACTAAGGTGAGGTTGTAGAACACAATTTTATGTCACAGGTCATACACCATGGCAAAACAGCACAGGAATAAGAACAGGTAATGATACTGAATCAGCAAGGTCTCTCCTAGCAAAAATTTCAAAGCACATTCAGGTTTCAAGATGTGCTGTTCAAGTTCTTTTGAGGAAGCATTGAAAATATAGGAACTGGATGAAAGGTGTTAGGCAGGGATGTCCAGTGTTGCCTCTGCTTTTTATCTTGACCATCGAAGTGCTTTTAAATCAGATTAGACAAAGAAAGGAGATAATTAGACTGAAGAGCAAAAAAGAAGAATATAAAGTACAGGCGTTTGTGGACGACTTAGTGTTTTTTGTGGAAGATCCAATGGAGTCAGGGACCTATCTAATCCAAGAATTAGAAGAATATGGGGCGGTAGCAGGACTAAAAATTAATAAAGATAAAACAAAAGTAATAACTAAAAACTTGATAGAAAGTTTAAAAAAAAAACAATTGGAAAGGAAATTGGGACTACAAAATGTCAAAAAGCTTAAGTAGCTAGGAATTTGGTTAACAGGAAGATGCTCTTCCATAAAAGAGGATGATTATATGAAATTACTTTCACAGATAAAGAAAGATCTGGCCAATTGGGGAAAATTACAACTATCACTATTAGGCCGAATAGCGGCCATAAAAATGAACATACTACCGAAACTATAATACTATTTTCAAACAATACCTATAAAATTGGATAAGAATTTTTTTCAGGAATTAGATAGGACGGTAATGAAATTTATATGGATGGGGGGAAAAGCACGAATAAAATTGAAAACGTTACAAGATAGTAGAACCAGAGGCGGCCTTGGACTCCCCAAATGGGAAACATATTATCAAGCAGCAATTTTACTATGGGTTTAGGTGTGGATAAACTTAAAAAATAAAAGAATTTTGGTGATAGAAGGTCATGACCTCCAAGTTGTGTGGCATGCCTTTCTATGGGATAAAAAGAATAAGATCCATTCCTATTTCCGTAGACATTTGATAAGGGACTCACTTTTACAAACATGGGAGAAAATTTTAAAAAAGCATTATTTGAAAAGACCAAACTGGATCTCACCTATGGAAGCTATATTATATCCAAATACAAGGGACACTAAAAAAATGATTCGATATAAAGAATTGGTAGATGAACAGGGGGAATTAAAAACACTGGATAAATTAAAAGAACAAGGGATAATATTAGACTGGTGGGTATATTTGCAAATTCAAACTAAATTTAAGAAAGATGTAAAGGAGCTAGGGATAGATAAAGACTTACAAAAATTGGACCAAATCTTGACAGGCAAGGATATAAAATTTATAACACGAACATATAATTATTTACTGGAGGTAGAACTAGAGGAGGAAATTGTTAAGGGACCAATGATTGCCTGGGCAAGAAATGTGGGTCATAATATAAATTTGGATGAGTGGGAAAAGACTTGGACTGAGAACTGGAAGCTGACTTTGTCGACGGCATTCAAAGAAAATCAATATAAAATGTTTTGTAGATGGCACTTAGCACTGGCACGACTGGTGAAAATGTATCCAACCTTGAAATCAGAATGCTGGAAGTGCAAACAAAAGAAAGGAACATTTTTCCATATGTGGTGGCAATGTATAGAGGTCAAAAAATACTGGAAGAAAATACAGAGATGGCTTTTTGAGATTACAAAATATAAATTGAATTTTGAACCTGAAATGTTTTTATTAGGTATGATCAAAGGGAATTTGAGTAAAGATAAAAGATACCTTATTGTACACATCTTAACTGCGGCAAGAATCACGTTAGCACAAAATTGGAAGAGTGATAAAATACCACCAGATGAAGTTTTGATTCACAACACAATGGACTGTGCTGAACTAGATAAATTCACTATGGAACTGAAAGGCAAAGAGAATCGAGAATACTATGCGACATGGGAGAGGTGGCACAAATGGGTGAAGGATAAGGATAAAAATAATGTATAGTCACAAAATAAGAAACATGTATATACAATGACACAATAACTGTTAATGGAAATGAGATTTTTGTATGTTTTGTTTTTAAAGAATAAATTTTTTTAAAAAAAAAAATATAGGAACTGGGGTGCACAAAAATGGCAGCAGGTGTTCTGGACTGATAAGTCAAAATTTGTAATATTTGGCTGTGGCATGAGGCAGTTGGTTTGCCAGAGGGCTGGAAAATGGTACAATAATGAGTGTCTGCAAGCAAAAGTGAAGCATGATAGAGATTCCTTGCAAGTTTGTGGCTACATTTCTGCAAATGGAGTTGGAGATGTAGTCAGGATCAGTGGTATCCTCAATGCTAAGGAAGACAGGCAGACACTTATTCATCATGCCATACCATAAGGAAGATGTGTGATTGGCCTAAAATTTGTTCTGCAGCAGGAAGATGGCCCCAAACATACAGCTGATGTCATTAAGAACTATCTTCAGCATAAAGAAAGCCCCCACAGAGCCATGATAACAACATCGAATCTGTTTGGGATTACATGAATCTGTTTGGGATTACATGAAAAGGTTTGAGGAGACCTCCATCCACAGAAGATCTGTGGAAGTTTACTTCTCCAAGATGTTTGGAACAACCCATGAAGGGACCTTGCCAAATTTCTTCAAAAACTGTGTGCAAGTGTACCTGGAAGAATTACTATTTTGAAAGCAAAGGTGGTCACACCAAATACATTGATGTGATTTGGATTTCTCCTCTATTCCATTTCGTTAATTGATGAAAATAAACTTAACACTTCTATTTTTGAAAGCAGTTTCAATTTACAGCATTTTTAATTTACAGCATTTTTGCACTATATATAAATTCTGCTAAGATTGGGGGTAGGTGGCTAGCTAGTTGAATGCATTTCAGAATGAAGCACCAAGTTGCAACTACCTCCTAATTTTATTATCTAAAAATATTAATGAGGCATTTTTGGAAATGGCACAAGGTACTCAAACTTTCTTTGAAGAATGCCACCTACCCACTTAAAGTAATAATATAATTAAAAATCTCTATTAAGAAATCAAAAAGGCAAGAAGGAGTCTAGCTGACGCCAAGGGAATTATCCATGGGAACACTGAGAGCAGGAAGAGGAAAATAAGAAGAATGTGAACAATAGGAGCTATGGAGTTTTACTTGGGACTAATGCAGAGAAGCTGTAAAAGCTGTCAAGAAAAGTGATTGATTGGCTCTTGCATTCCAGTCCCTAGTGCAAAGCAATAATGTTCCTGCCTCTTTGGAGACAGTTTTATGTGCCACTTGGGGTCACCGCTTATCAGACGGAGGGGGCCAACATTTCAAATGAGGCTAAAGTGCAGTCGATAATTCAGATGAATTTGTGCATGTAGTCCCAAAGTGAAACAAGTCAAAGCACTTTACGCTGATAGTGATATTTGAGGGTAAATATGAGTTACAATTTGTGGTTGATTTCATTTGAGGTGGAAAATAGTAGATTTAAAAAAAGAACTATGAGAAATCTGCAGCCCACCCTTAGAATCTCAAATAGTTTTGGCCTCATTCTATTCAGGTTAAAGGTAGACTAGGTTTACTGTGTATACAAGAAAAAGGAAACTGTATTAGCTGCTTGGATCACTGCAGGTCAAGGAAAGTTCAAGTCAATGTGCTACTCATAAAAAACAAGAAAAGCAATCAGCCCAATGTGCTTGGGGAAATATACAAGAAAATTGATCATTTAATTTTGAGAAAGTGAGTTTCTTTTGGGTATTGTGGGAGAAGCCTCCAAAATATCACTTTCTAGAGAAAAATCACATGAGATACTTTCTGGTAAAGAAAACAACTGTAGAAAATCTGTGTGGATATTAGAATAGTGGCACTAATTTAGTTTGTTTATACATGAAGCAATAGATAATCTCTCTATTTAGTAGAAGCTAGCTAAGGATGTGGGCTGTCATTATTTACAGTTCAGTAAGCTTATTAAAGGACCAAATCTTTCAAAGTGCTTGAATACATTTCAGCTTCTCTGACACAATATAATATCTTTAAAATGTAGAAAGAGCAAGGGAAGGAATCATTGCTTTTGGCTTCTAAAAAACTTAAGACTTCAAAGAGAGCCATTTGAGATCTATTTTTCTTCTAACATAATAGGTTTGCTTGACCTCTTTTTTTGTTTCTGTGACTTTATTTCAAGAAAGGCTAGTGTTTGAGTACAAATTGCATTGCCTGAATTCATAGATTCTTTAATGGGTTTAAAAGACACAAGGGCAGTACTCCACCCCTTTTTTTTAACCAGACACAGAACAAATCAAACTCCTTTGTGACAGACGGTGTAGCACATAAAGTCCTTAAAAACTGCTGACATAAAAACATTATATGAGAAAAACACACCATGTTATATTCCTTTTTTATTTACAATTGTATAAATTGTATAAATACATGGATTGTGTTATAAATATAATACCAGATTCAACTTACCATAGGGCACAGTTCTCATGAAAGTGCTCTGGTTCCTGTATTCTGACATCTTGCCTGTGAATGATGTAGACATTCCTGGGGCTACCATTATCTTTTTTTGGATACCAGTTACCAGTTCCTGTCATTTGTTATAATGAAAAAACAAATATTTGCATACTGTTATGAAAGATGTGTGCTGCATGTGAAGAACAGAGGGAATGGGACATTCACTAATCAACTGTTGTAATAAACTAAAAGTTGCAGTATACTGCAATACTTTTTGTGGCCTAATTGTGGTAGAACTCAGTAGAGAAATATGAATACATAATCTTCCACATTTGACCATGCAGCAATCTACAACAGTTCATTAATAAATGATAAATTGATAAAAGCTCATATCTGCAGATTTCATGATTTTACTGAAGTATTTCACTCTGAAACCTTTAGGCCACGGATGTAAAACTCGTGGTGTCACGTTGCCACCACAAGACATTTTGTGACATTTTTTTCCCCTTCACGGAGCTGGGATGGACTGGCCTGCGAGTGACACGTCCAGCCTGTGGCCCTCCAGTTTGACACCCCTGCTTTAGGCAAATGACAAAATATATATAATAGTAGTTGAATTGAAAAGGATGCAATTAAAATAAAGCTGGTTTAAAAATAAATCCTTTTTGAAAGCTGTTCCTTGTTATTAAGGGCATATTGGCTTTAGTATTTTTGCCATTCCTAACCTCTTCAAAGAGGAGACAATAATGTCTTTAAATAGTATGTGAAATTTAATGTACACTTGCATATTGGGAAAATGTAGCCCAGTGACTTTCACTATTTTCCAGCTGCTTTTTAAAGTTGCTGTTTTAAATTCCATTGAGTGGAATAATAAAGGAGTGATCATGTCTAGTAGTTGGCCTTTGTAAAGACTGACTGGCTAAGAGGCTTTATGATTTACAGAGGCCACAGCTGGCTGCCAACCAGCTGCAGGGATGTATTCTCTCTTGGGTCTGGTAGCTAAAGATGAAAAGGACCCCAGAGCTGGCACAAAAGCAAATAAAATGCTTTGACTTTAAATAAAGCATCATAATTTATATGAGGCTCTGCTTTTCAGTCCTGATGAGATTCGTAGATCAGCAGCAGCTTTTGGAGGTTGTGCTTATCTAACTGTCTGATCCCACTGTATTTTGATAACCATATCCTGAAATAGACAGCATTATTTTTACCTCCTTCTGCCTTCTCCATTCCCTTATCCCCGCTTTCTTATTTCAATGAACAGAATCTACTCCTTCCTCCTAATGTTTCATTATCTGTTGTTGGATATTTTCCTATTGTTCACACCTGGCAGCCTTTTATAGCCATAGAAAACAGTGGGAGAGTAATTGCCAAATACACCTTGAGGTTTATTTACTTATGGTTTACATATGCCCTTCCTGCTGAGTTCTTTCTAAGCCTTTCATTGTTTTGAGCGAGCAAGAAACAAAGAACTCACAATATCATTTTAGAAGTTAGTATGCAAGATTTTGATGGTATACAAAGCTCAGTCTGGAAGTTTAGAGGATGGTGGGTTTTTTTGTTTTGCACAGGTTTGTAATACACAGTCTTATTCAATTGTTTGCAGTTGCCTTCTTTGAAGTCTTAAAATAAAGTAAGATGAAGGAAATTATTGTCTTTTAAAATATGAGTTTAAATGTGTAACTTGATAAATGTGTGTTTAATGTGAAAGTGTTATCCTCTTGAGGTCTGTTCCTCTTACATATTTTTAAAGAATAGCATTCTTAGAGAGATGGGGGGAAACCTATTTTTAAAGCTAGAATTGAAGACACTTGAATAAAAGTAAGTAAGTCAAGATGGAAGATTTCTGAAACATTTTAAGTCTTTTCCTTCCAGTTTGTACAATCTTTCCGGGTTTCACATGAACAAACTGAAAGTGTTCATACATTCAAGTGGTAGAAGAGATAATCCAAAATGTTGTTTGCATAATCTTCCCTTGACAAGAAAAGACAATTATTCTGGGATTTTTAAGCAATGCTTTTTAAAAAGTATGAATGTTTTTAAAGAAAATCTACGCTATTTTAAAATAATACAGTTTTCTCATCTGTTAATTGATTAGCAAAAGATTTGCAGTACATTGTTTGCAGATGTTTCAGATTAGGAGTGCAGAGCATTTTGCTTATCAGCTGCTTTCTTTGGGGAAAATTGGGATCCTAAACAGGATCATACTCCAGCAGTGATAGCCAACCTTTCCAGCTCTTTGGATCAGCAGGAGTGGGGGAAGACGGGATGGTTTTGTGCAAGTAGCGGGCACGTGTGTGAGTATGAAAAGCTCTATTTGTGCAAATGGAGTTTTGTATGCATGCCTGCTGTACAATACATAGGGCCAATGTTAGCTGTTAATTAGATTTCTGATGTGCCCAATTTCTCTTTCTTATGTTATTTCTTCTCTCTTCTGCCTTCCATCTCACCTCTTCCTATATCAGCTTTCCTCTTTGTCTCACTAACCTCACCT
The DNA here is from genome assembly GCF_049901735.1 of Notechis scutatus. Lineage (NCBI taxonomy): Eukaryota > Metazoa > Chordata > Lepidosauria > Squamata > Elapidae > Notechis > Notechis scutatus. The sequence goes on from NC_142010.1 coordinate 213,237,888, forward strand.
CAGGGAGAATCACTCTGGATCTTTTGAGCATTCAAAAGCATAGAGAAATAGAACATTGTTTCACCTTTCCATACATATGAAAGCACGGTATTCAAATACCTTTTTTAAAATTAAAAATTAACATCCTTTTCAAGATCTAGCTGGAGGATCTGAGACTTTATTTCAGGTTAAAGATGAAGTTTATAATTTTGATCTTGTTACTTGTGCTTATTTCACCAACCTTTTGAAGTTTTTTCTCCCTTTTTTGGCATTAAAAGATTGATAAAGTAGCTTTGATTTTCTTCTGTATTAAGAATTACAGAATTAAATATGGCTGTCAACTAATTATGAGTTTCTAGTGTTTCAGTGGTATGAGCTAAATGCTAAAAGTAATAGCATTAACCTTATGTCTCATACATATTTTAAGTGATTTATGTATCAATTAATATATCAATTAAACAATGTAAGGATCAAATACTTGACACCTGATATAAGAGTAGCTGGGTAGTGAAAAACTGTTGAAGCACAAGTCTGGTTTGGCTGACAGCCCAGCCACAACCAATTTGTACTCTTTCCTCCTCACCCTTTGCCAAACAGAAAAAAATTATTTATCTGCCCAGTATAGTCCAAGAGTGTGAAGTAGAATGGCACTGACTTAAATCTTCTCTCACCAGAAATTCATTTGGTGCTTATTGAAAAGCACTTTTGTTTCTGCCAGGCCTGTACTGGAACCAACCCATTATTTATATTTGCTTAAACTTAGCAGTGTACATCATCAGAGAAAAATGTAAGAATTCACTCCAATATAAACTGCTGTAAAAATAATGTTCTTTTAAAGAGCACTGCTCTATTACTATTAGTCTTTTGTTTTTGTTTTTTGCTCTTTATGCTAAAGAAAACCTTGGTTCAAGTATCATTCAGAAATGTTGAATTCATGTTGAAGCCAGATTTTCTACTATAATATACAAAAGCAGAAAGCTACTAGAGATGCAAGAGAAGAAAAATGATGAGAGCTTATTTTAGTCGCTGAGGCAGTTCAGTATTGACCTGCTGTCTTCCTGAGAGAGAAATAGATGGTGGTGAATAAGCTAGAGTCTAGTTTTCCAAGAAGCTCAATGATTTTCCCAAATCAATACAACTCATTGGGCTTCAGAACAAAGGCTGCATGGGATGTGACAGTGATGAAAGTGGCCATGTGCTTTTTTGAGTATTAAAGCACAACAGCCCATGGGAAAACAAACCTTTTTGATAATGCTTTCCCTTTCTCTTACTCATGTACTAAGATGCAAATATTTTAAGATTGTAACTTCAGTAATTTTACACATAATACAGTATATTACAGATTTGATAATTGTTTGGTTTGTTATATTTTATTGTGCACTAGTATATATTAAATCATGCAGGTGATTATGTAAAGTGGATTATATAGAACATTTTTTGAAAGATAACATATTTTAAAGTCTTAACAAGCGGTATGATTAAATAGAACTGTGAATCTTAGAAGTAGCCATTTTCCAAAAGAAATTGTCTTGATTAGGTTGTCTATATTGCCAGGCTATTCAGTAGAAGTTCCTTCTGTCCCTTTATCTTTAAATGCACTGTATTTTGGGGACTAACACCACAGCAATATAGTGTTATTAATAATGCCCGCTGTACTTACCTTTATTTCCATATGCAAGGTAGACTAATCAGACTTCTGTTCCAGATGGTTTGAATATAAGATGCATTTAATGGGTGATTCTTCGGATATATTAGCAATGGTTTTCTTTAACAATCACAATACATAGCCCTCTCCTTTTTATATATATTATCAATTTCAAGCAGGCAATCCTTTCATAATTAATACCAGAATAAATTAATCATATTAAAAAAGGGCATGCTTTATTCCAAATTCATGGTGAATTATGTACTATAAAGTCAGTGCCAACTTTTAGCAACTGCATGTATAGATTTTTTTCCATGACAATCTGTCCCTAGCCTTGTTCTTCAAGTCTTGGCAATGGTGCATCAATCACCATTGTAAGTAAGCCCATCCACTTTGCTGCTGTTTGTTTTCTTGTTCTCTTTCCTTCCGCTTTCCCAGCATTACAGGCTTTATGTGATAAATCCTTCGTACAAATTTAAAGAATCACACTTAATCTCTAAATTTATCCATTGCAATAATGTCCCCAAATAATGTGCTTTGCCCCAAAGAGTGAAGGCATACATGGGGAAAAAGTAAAAGGAATATTCAGACCAACAATTATATAGGTACTATAGTTGGCCAGGCTGTAAAATTTGAGTCAGTGAAAACAGGGTCAATTTCCATTAATACAACTCTTTCATTTCTATTACTTAGTGTCTTGTCTTTCCTACTAGAATTTGCAGAGTGAGCATGCTCTGGATCCCATCAGTGAGCCAAGTCACCTGGTGGGTTCCAGGAAGCATGCCTTCTCTGTTATGACACCTGTCTTATGGAACAGCCTATCCCAAAGTACTGCCAACCCTGAGCCTGTTGGCCTAACAAAGGGCTGTGAAGACTCTTCCCCTAGGTACTGAAGCCAGGATGTTGATTGATCTCGTTTGGAGGTGGTTTGTATGATGAGCTGATAATGTGATTTTTAGGACCCAGTTTCTTTTAATTGAGTTATATAGTTGGTATCTGTTTATTTCTGTCACTGCCAGAATTCCTTAAATACATGGATGGCTGCATAAATATAGTAACTAATATTCCCACCTCCAAATTCTATTCCTTGACGTGGCATTAAAATACATTTCAGGGGGAAAGCTTATGCTTCTTTTTATCTCCATCAATATTTCAGAAATTTGTTTCTGCTTTTGGTATTGAGTACTATCACATATAGTATATCTGCCATATTTATTTATTATTTATTTATTTACTTATTCTAGTTTTGTTCCACTGCCATAATCCCCTTCTTTTCTTTTGTTGAGTTGGGGAAAGATATTTCCTTTGTCTGAGAAATTCTGCAGGTAGAAAAGGCAATCTGAAACATCCAGCAGACTTTGAGCAATAGGATGCCTTCATCATAAAACAGAAAGCCATCTTATCATTGATGAGAAAAACTAAACACTAGAAAATCTGATCATTTTCAGGAAGGTATTACTGTGACAGAAGTGGGACAATAAAATGTCTTAAGCATGTGGCATATACAGCAGAAAGGAACCAGGTTATTTTTCTGTCTACTATCATTGTCTTTCCAGTTCCATGCTTTTCTGGTTGATGCACTTTATTTGCATGATTCACTTCTGCAGTAGATTTCCTAAATTAAATACTCTTATTTCATTGCTTGTATTCTTATGATGGAAAGAACCAGGGGGAAAGATGTGTGCAAAGCAGTGAATCCATTTTCCTCATGCTGTTCTTTAAAATAGAAGGAATATATATCTATATCCTTTTAAGCTATGGTCCATGAATCAATGATTCTGGTGATTTTAGTTACTATTTTAATACAAGCAAGTAATGCATCAAGTACATATAGGTTATTAGGTTGAATATTTTTTTAAAATGCATTTTAAACATCCATTTGGCAGAAAAAAATTAGTACAAAGAAAAGGCCATTACTTAACCGTTGTAGCAGCAGATTCAAGGACTTGAAAAAAAATAGTTTGTTTATACTTTGCTCCTGATAATTTTTGAAACTTTGTCCTTTTATCTACTTTAGCAATTCAGATTTTTAGGCCATGATCCTTATGTGTGTATTTATAGTATTCTAGGCTGTCCCACTCCTGATGGACTCTATGGTGAAAAATAAAAAAAAAAGATAAGCACCAGAAAAACATAAAATGATTGTGATGCCTCCCATTCAGCTTGACACAAGGCAATCTTTTTATTTGTTATTCAGAAAGTAAGGAAGATAGGAGCTATTCAACTTTTACAGATGATTTCAGATTTTAAAGGACTATAGATATTCATCCAGATAACTTTGCACCTAACTCAAATTTCTCATAAATATCAGAAATTGTGGCTTAGTAGCTTAGTAGTTGTGCAATAGTTGGCTTTAATTCCAAATAGGTGTTTTTGAACACATGGGTGTAAACATAGCAGGTGTTCCCAACTCGTTTAAACAGATGAGTCCTTTTACAGGATTATGTAGCAGGTGCAGACGTAAGATCAATCACATGATCTTGGGAAAAGTTGTGATTGCTTTAAAATATTACATAGAGATGATACAGTCTTACTCCCGCTTAAGAATTAAAAATAAAATGTTTATAGTCTGCCAATCAGATTATGGACAACAAGGAGAAATGTACAATCATATCTACAGATCTTTGCCCTATCCACACATGTACTGAATTATTGGCTACTTATTGCATTGTAAGACTGTGCCAGTCATTCAATGAATGAACTATATGAAAAGGGCCTCTTAGATGTGCTCTTTGAAGGAGCCACAATCACTTGCTTCATTAAGTATCTTGGTGGAAATCTGATCTGTGTTCAATCATACATGCCCAGATTATTTTAGGGAGGGTTTTAAACAGCTGCAGCTGCTTCAAGGAAAAATCCTAGTAGTTTACACAAGCATATTGTGCAATAGTTCATAAAGACACTAAACGTTATTTGGAGAACAGGTAAATGTATAAAGCAGGAGTGTCAAACTCACAATGTCAGGTTGCCGTCATGTGAAGTATCGTGACATTTTTTCCCTTCAGAGAGCTGGGGTGGGCATGGCCTACACATGACATATCCGGCCTGTGGGCTGCCAGTTTTACACCTCAGGTATAAAGAATAACCATATCAGTAACTACCAGTCATAATAATTAAGTCATTTGAGGAACAGCAGTAAAACGTACTGTTGTTCTCATGTTCTGTTTGTGAGCTTTTTCATTGTCATCAGTGGAACTCAGTGCCTTACATCCTTATTTAAATCTATATATTAAAAATAAATTTGGGTTGGTGTTGTATATTGGCACAGAGAAGCAGTGTTTGGGTTCTAAGAAGGAGATAATTTCTATCATATATTTTTAAATCAGGTTGCATCATATGGGCAGTACTGCACATACATAGCAATAGCTCTTAGACTTATATATTGCTTTATAGTGTTTTACAGCCCTCTCTAAGCAGTTTACAGAGTCAGTATATTACCCCCAACAATTTGGGTCCTCATTTTACCTACCTTGGAAGGATGGAAGGCTGAGTCAACCTTGAGCCTGGTGGGATTTGAACTGCCAAATTGTAGGCAGCTGGCTGCAGAAGTAGCTTACAATACTGCACTCTAACCACTGCGCCACAGAGGCTCCTGTAGCTGGCATAGCTGGCAGTTTTTGGTAGATCTTTTTTCTGCCAGATCTCATTTTGTGCAACAATGCTCAATTTCAATTTTAGGAAAGGAAAGAACCATTTAAAAGAGTATAGGCTGTTGAGTTGATTTCACTAGGGTCACATTTACAAAATCAGCCATTTGTTAATATTGCTATATTAAGACATCAAGCAGAGTCTAAATCAGCCAGTTTTAATTAGCTGATGAAAAACTTCGAGAAATAATTACTACAGTTCACTAATTTAGGTTTGACTTTAAGTTTGCCATTACTAATCAGATACAGTAGTTGTTTAATTTATCAGCTTAGATAACTGAAGACCAAATTGTTTCTTAGTATAAATCATTACTCTTCCAAACAAATTTCTTGATCCAGAGAAGATTTTGAATGCTTAACACAGCCCAGTTGAGCAGACTGTAACCTTTCAAGTTGACAAGCCCAGATAGTGCAAACAAACCAGAGCGTAATTACAGAAGCAGGAAGCATTTAAACAAGCCTCTTGTACTGGTGAGATTATTCCAGGCTCACTCCCTTCTCCCTTCCCCCTCACCATGTCACTTTCTGCTTGCACAGAAGGGTTGTGTTACATCACTGTTTTTCTTTCTTTTTGTGCCTCTGCTGCAGTGCTAAGTCCAACCAATCAGATAGCAGTATTGTCAACCAACCCTGACCAATCAAGAAACTGGATTTGAGGGAAATATGAAGCCCTTAGAGAAAGACAATAACAAAGGCCTTTTTCACTGCAGACAAATGTTAAGTGTCTGTGCAGACTTTTCCTGTTTTTTAATGCTATTATTCCAAGAAGGGAGGCCTTGTTGTTTCTTTCATGTTTCTCTTTCAAGTAATTTTAATTATACATTTGTGGTACATCAGAGATTCAAGCACAAAAGAGATTTAGTCTATTGCGTCTTAAGCTAAAAAAATGCATTAACCTTCTAACAATATAAATATATTTCAGCAATTTAAATACAGCAGATACATTGAAAAATGTTAAGCAATTGGAAAGGTCTCCAACATCAAACGCAGTACCCTGGAGAGCAAATAACAAGAAGAACAGATTCTGCATCTGTTTGAATGTGTATTTTTATAGTTTAATTCTTTCTTTCCACTTTTGTTTTTAATTGTGAAAAATGAAATTTATTTTTCTAATGTGAGACCACTATGGTCTGTGGCTTTTAGTTTTATTTAACAAAGATTTTATCACCCATATCTGGAGTTTATGTTTTTGTTCCTTTAAAAAAACCCTCAACTCAGGATATATACTTTATGTGGTAGCCTTCTGCATTTACAATAACATGCTAAAACCTTGCAGGGAACCATTTTCCCTCCTCTGATATGCTGTTGAAAAGGAAATCCCTTCTTCCTTAGTACTTTAGCTAATAGCATTTCAAAATACTTTCCTGCTGTTAAAATGTCCCTAAGGAAATAAGTTGCAGGTTACATGTTTTCTTTACATTGATGTTCTGGTCTGGGGAAAAAGTTGAATGCAAATTAGAAATCACAGTAGTGAGGTAAATTGAGCCGACAAGCTGAAAACATGAGGCGGGATGTCATTATTTATTTATTTATACATTATTTCTCAATTTAAAGGCTGGGATTGGAGTTAGAATATACAAATGTGTAGCGTAAGGAAAAAAAACTTTCATATTTCCCTATTGGTGCTACATGTTTACAATAAATTACAACTCAAGATCGTTGTTCTGGGTCTTTTTTTAAGCATGTTTATTATGGATATTTTGGAAACAATTGCTTGTGTTCATTTATATTCACATCTGGTGGAATACAGGTATAGTCTATAAGTCTAAAAATTATCAATTGCCTTTGATTTGAGGGAGCAGCCCAGAAGAGAAATCTGATAGCTTTTCTGCGTTTAATAAAGAATACTGACTGACATGTTGGTTTTCAGTTTGCTTTTTTTTAAATATTAGAAAATATTTCTAATTTGTTTTTGTTTTTTTAATTTTCATACTTGGGAGTAATGCCTGCTTAAGAAAAATAAAGAGTATGCAATATTAGTCATATTAGTAATATTTAGAAGTATTAATTCTACGGCATGGTGTTTATAGTGAATAATTGCCTCTAAAGTAGGTATAATTTCAAATGAATATACTCTGTGACTGTACTCTGAGAAGAGTTCAATTTCCTCATGCCACCCAATGCCTTGTTGCACTAGTTACTGAAATCAACTTTAATTTCACTAGTGAGCAACAATAATTATGCAATAATAGGAAAAAATTAAGAAATCACTGGTGCCTTTTTAAAGCATACACAGTAAAAGTATTTCCTCCTCACTTTAGTATCTTGATTACTCCCTCATTCTTTGTCTTGCATGCATATACATTGTCTTGTGGGTTTTAATTGGAAGTCTTTGAAACCAACAAAAGGAAGTTGGCAAACCACAATGAAAATTTAGCTATTTTTAACCATTCTATTTCTGAACTAAGTCCAAAAAGCATAATTCCCACCAACAATTCTTTGTTTCTTTTTCATCTGCAGGTGTCCTCGTTGTTAATGTTACTTGGAGGAATAAAACCTATGTTGGAACGTTGCTTGATTGCACAAAACATGATTGGGCTCCTCCCAGGTAAGTAATTATCAGGAGGGTGGGGTCTGCTTTCTTGTCCACATTGTGACATGAGAATTAGACAGATAATGGTTTTTTTAAAAAAAAAAAATCATTTCATATCAGTGAAACGATATGTTGTTGGAAAAGTAGGCCATGCAGAAAGAATTGTTTGCAAATGAGTTGCAAATGAAATCATGTTTTAGGTACCAACCTCTCACGGTCCAACAGCAGGAGGATAGGATCTGTAATTGATACCTCCACCTTCCAAAGAGTCCAAGTTCCAATCTGTTAGACCAGATATAACAGCCTGTTTTTAAATGGGCTTTCTATTTATTCCACTCTTCCAAGACCTGCAGAATATACTCATATTTTGAAAAGCTTTAAGAGGCAGTCTAGGTACATTAAGTCTTGCCAGTACTGTATTTCAATGCATATATTTTGGCTGTAATTTTAGAAAGCAGGCAGATCTTGCCATCAAAATTGGAAGTTTTGCTCTGAGTTTCAACACTAATGTGTAAAACCATAAAATGATATCTGGTGTGTATCTCCTGTAGGCTATTATTTGCCCAATCCTTAGCTGAATAAATGAATGGATTTCTTAAAATAAGGAATATTGAGTAAAATGTAGTATACAGTTAGAGAAAATGTGGGATGCTTCTCTTGCTTCCTTCCACATTTACTAAGTTTGATTTAGCATGTTAAGGCAAAAGAAAGGGAGAGAACACTATGGTGTTAATTAACAATTTTATGTTGTTTGCAGTATTGCACTGTTTATCTTTTTATACGTCTGATGTTATTTCATTTTACTGTTTCTGTGTATATGGTTTATTCTGTTGTTAAATCTTTTTTAAAAGAAAAAGAAAATAATAAGAAATAGCAAAAAAAATCACCTGCAAGACTTGCATGGCTTATCAAAAATCAAAGATGTAAACTGAGTACCTTACTAAAATAACCAACCCCATGGATAACCAACCCCAACCCCTTTCTTTTCCTACATGTGGGGACCAATGACACAACAATGAATCTGAAAACAATAATGAAATTATGAACAGCTAGGGAAGAAAGTTAAAGAATTAGGAACACAAGTGTTTCTTTCATCTGTACTACCAACAAAAGGCCAATATCCAGTGAGGGAAAAAAGGATTTTAGAAACAAACCACTGGCTTAAAAATTATTGTCGTTAACAGAACTTTGGCTTCTTAGACCATGGTCTGCATTACCTATATGAAGGGCTACTGGCAGGGGTAGGATTCTACCGGTTCGGCTGGTTCAGGCAAACCAGTAGCTTCAAGGATCAGCTGTGAGTGAACTGGTTCTCTCCAATGATCAGCTGTTGGGCCCACCTGCCTGCCCCAGCTGTCGTCTGTGCTTTATATCCTGGCTTTCAAGCTCAGCTGATTCCCGCAGCACAGATGATTGCCACACATCAGCTGTTTAACACACAGAGATTGCTGAAAAAGGTCAGTGCAAATACCTCTGCACGCACGCAAAGCGCACACTCACCAAACCGGTTGTTACACCTGTTGAATCACACCCCTGGCTACTGGCAAGGGATGGACTGCACCTCAAAAGAACTAGAAAGAAGATATTTTGAAAACAACTGGTTCATCTTATCAAAAGGGCTTTAAACTGAAATTGAGGGTGGAGGAGCACCAATCTTCACAACCTTTAGAACCTAATTACAAGCAAAAACCATTAGATAACCAATCACATAAGGAAGCAGGAGTAAAGAGAAAGAAGAAATTTTTTAAAAAGAAAAACTTAATGAGGTTTTTCCTTTTCAACTCTATTCTGGTTGATTGATCCTTCTCCCTTTCTTAATTTCAGATGATTTAGGGAAGTGTTCTCCTCATCCCTATACATTACTGATATTTGGGGGGGATGGGCTTGGGTGTCATATATGTTGATTTGCCATTGAGACAGTTTTTATTAGAAGATATTTTATTTTTTTCCCATGTACCCAATTCTGATATCTGATTTTATTTATAACAGGTTTTGTGAATCTCCAACAAGTGACCTGGAAATGCGAGGAGGTCGGGGCAGAGGAAAGCGAGCAAGGTCTGCAGCAGCTACAACCACACCTGGGACTGACATTACCTTTACAGAGTCCAGAGGACTACAGAATAAGAACCGAGGTGGTGCTAATGGAAAAGGAAGACGGGGAAGCCTTAATTCTAGTGGCCGTAGGACACCCCCCAACTGTGCCATGGAGGATGTGAAAGTCAGCCCTTTGTCTAACAACAAGAGGAAAAACAAGCCACCCATGGAGTTGGACTTGAATTCCAGTTCAGAGGACAACAAATCTGGAAAGCGTGTGCGCACCAATTCTAGAAGCACTCCCACCACTCCCCAAGGGAAACCAGAGACGGCTTTTTTAGACCAAGGCTGCTCTTCTCCAGTGTTGATTGATTGCCCCCATCCCAACTGCAACAAAAAATACAAGCACATTAATGGGTTGAGGTATCATCAGGCTCATGCACATTTAGATCCAGAAAACAAACTGGAATTTGAGCCTGACAGTGAAGACAAAATCTCAGATTGTGAGGAAGCCCTCGGCAATGTGGCACTTGAATGCAGTGACCCGAGCACAAGCTTATCACATTTTGATCAGCTGAAGGGGCCTCTGTCTCCTTGTTCCCTGAGTACCCCTGGGACACCAAAGGGGAAACGGGAGCAGGCCCACAATGGCAGGAATTCTGGCAAAAAGAGGGGCTTGAACAGTGAACTGAATAGTCTACCGGTTATTTCCAATATGACAGTGACTCTGGAAAACTGTTCGGTAGCAGAAAACAGTTTGGCCAGTGAAATGCCCAAGTTAGAAGCTGAAGGATTAATAGACAAGAAAAACCTAGGAGAAAAAGACAAAGGCAAAAAAGCCAGTAACTGCAAAGTAGATAAAAATCTGTCCAAGCTGAAAACTGCCAGACCCATTGCCCCAGCTCCAGCTCCCACACCGCCTCAATTAATAGCTATCCCCACGGCAGCTTTTACAACCACCACCACTGGGTCAATATCAGGATTGCCCTCCCTGACAACCACTGTTGTGCAGGCTACACCAAAGAGCCCTCTGTTAAAACCTATTCAACCAAAGCCCACAATCATGGGAGAGCCGAGCACTGTCAGTCCAGCTCTCACATTACTCAAAGACAAAAAGAAAAAAGAGAAGAGAAAATTTAAGGACAAAGAAAGCAAAGAGACTGGGAATCCTAAAGTGGATTTGAAGCTGGGAAAATTGGAGGACACCAAGGGGTCTGGGAAAGAGATTAGTGGGCATTTTTTAAAGGAACATCTCAGCAAGAATGAAGTGTTAGCTAACGGACTGTCAGAGTCTCAGGAGAGCAGGATGGCAAGCATTAAAGCTGAAGCTGATAAAGTTTACACTTTCACAGACAATGCCCCCAGCCCTTCAATAGGGAGTTCCTCCAGAATGGAATGCAGCCCTTTAGTGAATGGACAGTCTTCGGTGGCGCCACTGCATATGTTGACACAGAATGGGGCAGAGGGTGCTGCTGCTAAAACTAACAGTCCTGCTTACTCGGATATCTCTGATGCTGCAGACGATGGTGGTTCTGACAGCAGGTCAGAGGGCATGAGGTCAAAGGCCAGCTCTCCTTCAGATATTATTTCTAATAAGGACAGTATTGGAAAAGGACATTCTTCAACCCCGGTACAATTACCCCAAGTAAAAGAGCCTCATTCTCCTTATTACCATGGCTACGATCCTTATTATTCTCCAAGCTACATGCACTCTGGACAGGTCAGCACCCCTGCAGCTGGGAACAGCAGCAATAACCCCCAGGGAATGAAGATCAAAAAGGAGGCGGAGGAAGAGGCTGAGAAAAAAGACAAGGCAGAGCCTCCAGAGTCCAAAAAAAGTGAAGCTGGTCCCACTAATTTGCAGCCTCAACACCAGTCTGTAATAACACAGAGGCATCCTGCACTTGCCCAGTCACTTTACTATGGCCAGTATGCTTATGGGCTTTATATGGACCAAAAATCCTTAATGGCCTCCAATCCTGCTTATAGGCAGCAGTATGAAAAATACTATGAGGACCAGAGATTAGCAGAACAGAAAGTGACTCAAACTGGGAGAGAATGTGAAAGGAAAAACGAGCTTCCCCTGAAAGATCTGGGAAAAGAGGACAAGTTGAAAAACATACCCTCTGCTACAATCTCAAAAGCACCTTCAGCTTCAGAGACCAGTAAAAACAACACTAAAACAGGGTCATCAGTCCCTAATAAAACTGAGGAGACAAGTAAATCACAGATGCTTTCGAATCATCAGCAACAGATTCAGTCTGATAGCTTCAAAGCAAAACAAATGGAAAACCATCAGCTTATAAAGGAAGCTGTGGAAATGAAATCTGTTATGGATTCTATGAAGCAGACTGGAGTAGATCCTACTACAAGGTTTAAACAGGTGAGAAGGCAGGAGGGTGAGGGGTGGAATTATTCTAAGCTTATATCCTAGGGCTTTAAGCGATAATCTTTTGGCATTTACTTGCAGATACTTCTGCCAAGGATTGTGCAGCTCATGTGGATGTTTTTTCTTGCTTTCTCAAACAAGATTTGTTGCTATGCTCTCACCCAGCAATTGACCTCCACAACCAAGCCCTTGATGCTGTGTACTGAAATTGCATTTTGAAAGATAGAAATGGTGACATAACTTCAGGGATTTGTCTGAACACTTAGTGGCCATTCCCTATTCTTCCAAGGTTCACGGCCAGTAAATATCAACAGTTTGTGCAAGCCACACCAGAGCAGGGTAGAAAGAAGTAATTGAGTCACTTGGCTTTTGAAGCTTAATGATATTTCTAAACCTTGTGGAGCCATGCTCTGCTTTCAGTCTGTAGTGAGATTATTTGCATACTTTTTTTCATGCTCTTCCAGAACTCTTCTTTCCTTGGATACTTACTTCGTTAAATTATCCTTCTGTTTGCAAGTAAATTTGAGGGTGGTTGCAAATTTCTAATGACCAGAAAGGTTGAAAGGGGTGAGCAGGCAGAGAGACTGCTCTGAGACCTTCAGCTAGTTTCCCCCTGTTGACTTTCTTCCAAATATGAGAAGAAGTTTGGACTCCATAATCCCCAGCCAGCTAGCTGGGACTGACAGGAGTTGGCATCTCAAATTTTTAGATTATAGTGTAAAACACATAATTGAGGAAAGCATAAGGCTTCCCAAAGTCATTTATATGTGTAGAAATACTAATACTAGCAGCAATATTCATGGGAAAGATTTATTATTTGATCGGTTTGTGGCAAAATCTGAGAATCCCTGTTTTATTTCAAGTGGCAGATATAAATCTCACTGTATAATTTGGCTTATTAACAAATCAGCAAATAGGAAGATAATGTTTTAATGTTATGCTTGGCCAATATTTTCAAGAATGAGAAGAAGAGACTTAACTTTTTTCAGACAGGGTAAAATATAAATAGATCTTTCCCATGCTAGTCTTTGATGGAAGACAAAAATCTTAACCTTTATATTACACAGCAAGATCTTTATTCATAAGCCACCCCCAATATGAAATATTTTATTGATGTTTGAACGAATGAATGGTTTAGATCAGTGGTCCCCAACCATTCTAGCATCAGGGACTGGGTTTATGGAAAACAATTTTTCCATGGACAAGGGTCAAGGATGGTTTCTTGCACAACCTAGTTCCTGTATAGGGAGTGATAAAGCTTTGCTCATTCACCCACTGCTTGTGCAGCCCGGTTCCTAACAGACCATGGACTGGTACGGGTCTGCAGCCCAGGGATTGGGCATGCCTGGTTTACTTGATAGAAAATTGCTAAAATTTGTAGTATACCCAATTTAAAAAACACAAAATAATAGATAAAAAACATACACTAACAAGAATCCATTTACATTGGTTTGCAAGGCATGCGGATCATAACGGTGCTTTTATTGTCCAGCTCTAGAATTTTCAACAGAAGTTTTCTGTTTTATGGAATTAGAGAGCCAGTTGGTGTAGTGGTTAAAGCCACCAGGCTAGGAACCAAGAGATCATGGCTTTTAGTCTCGACTTAGACATAAAGTCAACTGCGTGGTTTTGGACCAGTTAAGATTTTCTCAACCTGCTGCAATATGTAGCATGTAAATACAAGTAGTCCTGTGCAATAGAACCCCCCAAAGGTACCTATGATCTGGATTTGAAGTTCAACACTCCCACTCGCACCCCCCCAAGTCACATGATTGTTTTTTGGGTGCTCAACAATCAGTCCACATTTTCACAATCAAGTAACTATGATCTACAACATTTTTTGCCAGAAACTTTTATTTATTTCTGGTTTTTGCCAAGAACTGTCAATTGTGGACAATGAGTTCACATAACAACTGGGGCATTTGCTTAACAAACACCACATTAACAACTGAAATTCCCCTTTCCTGAAATGTTTATGTAATTTCAGTTTATTTACATTGTGTTTGGTGAAATGTAAAATATAAGTTCTAGTTCATGAGATTAGAATAATTTTAAAAAATGATTTGATAACAATAAGACAAGATGGTATGATAAAAAAAAACCAGAAACCATAATCTTCAGAATTCCCCAACTGTTCCTCAGTTAAAGTCCAAAAAAAAAAAAATTAGTAGTTTCATGCATTGAATTAGATTCAGACTTAAAGAAGGATACCTATTACAGTCAATGGAGCTCAGTTTTCAGTTATTTAAAAGTATATGTTCCAAGTCTGGATTTAGTGCATTGTTTGCTGGAATGAATTTAGTTATTAAATAATAGATTCAGAATACTTAATTTTATCTACAACTAGTTAAAAATCATTTTCAGTCTTCTCTTGTGCATGCTTACTCAAGCTCCATATAAGATTGCTCATTACTGTATATAGAGAAGCATACTGTTTAATACCTTTATCATATAATTGTAATTGAATATGCAAATGTTCTACTGCTACTCCTTAATTACATTATAAGAGTATTCCCACCCACCCACCCCCACTTTTCTCAGTAAATGTGAATTTCCGTTTCTGTATTTTAAGACAGAGGTCTTTACCAAAGAGCTCTTTTGCATGTTTCCAACAGCTGAGCAGTCTCAGTTTTGTCTTTCTGTTGCACAGTAAATATAAACTATTTCAGTTTCAAAACACAAAAATTAAGATTGCAAAAAGCATACATGTAACTCAGTTTGGTTTGTGGGACTTGTCATACATTTATTGCACTGGTTTAAAAACTTTTCCTTTTATTAGTCAAAGCCAAGTATCAGAAAATCCTTACCCATTGTAGGTAAAACACTTTAAGTCAATTTAAATATGCCCATTGTGATTGAATAATGAGTTTATAGAAAAACCACTTTTACCCTATTTGGGGTAATTTACTCTGGTTTGGGAAGCATTGATTTTTGGGGATTGTGACCAGTTTTTCGGTATCCAAGCTGAGCCAGTTAATAAAAACTTTTGTATTTTTTACTTCAGTGTTGATAGTTTCTATGTCAAAACCTTCTTAAGTAAAAAAAAAAAACCCTGATAACCTAAGATATATATATTTGCTTATTTAGAATTTGAAGTGTTATTTCTGCCTTCAAAGTAGATTACAAATTTCCTAAAATAAAACTGAAATGACAGCTGTATTTTTAAATTTTAATGTTATGTATTTTATTTGTTAAGGTAGTGAAGGTTCATTTTAAGTTCGATGAAAGCCATTTTTTGTACTTTATATTAATTTTTAATGAAATACTATTGCTATTCATTCCTGTTCATGACTGGCTTTAAAAATTGCAAGCTTTTGTTATTTTCCTAAGGCAAACAGGATTTCCAAATGACAAACTGTATCTTCCTGCATTGCACATTAGTCCTTTTCCAGCTTATGGAAGTCTCCAAAGCAGTACGTGCCATCACAAAATGACTTCTACCTTGTGAAATTTAGACAGAGGCTAAGATTACATTCCTAGTTCTCTCTATAAAAAAAAAAAAAGCAAAAGGCCAGCTGGATGGAGTTAGTGAGGCATTTCTGCTGACTTGAAGCTATTTTCTGCTCAGTAACTGCAAGAGAGATCTGCCAGGAGAACAGACTGAGATGGCAGAAAAAGAAGTGAAGCTGAGTTATGTCCCATGCAAACTCCAGCAATGTTACAGTGATAAAGACATGCCCACAATTCGAACACAAAAGTTCATTCAGGTTGACAATAGCATTTTCAACACATTGCATTTTATGCAAGCTGCAAAACCCTTCTATATTTGCCAGTTCCACTCTTGACTTTTTTTGGCTCGGTACAAATTTTAAAATGATGTTTCTTTTTGTTTTCTTTGTTTGTTTTCTTTTCCTATCAGGACCCAGATACAAGAACGTGGCATCATTATGTATATCAGCCAAAATATCTTGACCAGCAGAAAGTGGAAGAACTGGACCGTGAAAAAAAATTAAAAGAAGATAGCCCCAGAAAAACACCTAATAAAGAAGCTTCTTTCTCCAGCCTTCCAGTTTCATTAAACAGCATTAAAGAAGAGCCTAAGGAGATGAAGCGTTCCGATTCTCAGCCACTGGAGGAGAACAAGATAAAAAATGATGATCAAAAGACTGCTGTAAATTGGAAGGAATCCCGGGGTACTAGAGTGGCTGTTTCCTCTCCAATGACTCAGCATCAGTCATATATACAATACTTGCATGCTTATCCTTACCCACAAATGTATGATCCTAATCATCCTGCATACCGCGCTGTTTCTCCTGTTCTCATGCATAGTTATCCAGGTATGTACCAAATTAAACTGAATAGGCCCATCAGTTTTGACATTGCCTGTTTAGAAGCAAAGGAAAATTAGAAGTTTCAGAGATTCCATTTCTTTTGCAAAGGTCTAGGAGTGAAATAAATTTAACATAAATTGTTATTTTTTTATGAATTACCAGCATTTCCAAATACAATTTCTGCATCACTGGCATTCTTCTAGGCTATTACACTCAAGATAGTTGCTTGCCTATAAAAAATATTGTAAGCATTTACTCTCAGAACCATTACAGTTATTACTTCCTTCACTTAAATCCCTAAATGTTTGAAATTGTAATATGTTCAACCCTCTTTATAACTTTTCATTTGCCAGGTTCAAATAGCCACGTTTGACAAGAGAAATCTAATCCCTTGAATACAATTTTTGTAATTTGCATTTCATGCATTTGAAATTGCCTTATCTTCAATTGTAAATAGTAACTTGAGAGTACCTTTATTATTATTTTTATCTGCAGGGGCCTATCTCTCACCCGGATTTCATTATCCTGTTTATGGAAAGATGTCTGGGAGAGAAGAGGTGGAAAAAGTCAATACCAGCCCTAGCATCAGCGTAAAATCAACCACTGAATCTAAAGCACTGGATTTGTTGCAGCAGCATGCCAACCAGTATCGCAGCAAGTCACCTGTGGTAAGATACATCTTGTTCTTAAATAATTGCATTAATTGGCATGACTGAAAGAGTGATAGGGTTAACTTTAACTGGTACATATACCAAAATAGAATTGGAATAAGTATACATTCTAAAGACAAATATTTATCATAAGACCTTCCAAACACCTCTAAACCACCACTGGTTTCTACCTTTTCACCATCTCCTGCCAGAAATATTACTGCTTGCAATCATTTATAGAAGCTAACATTATACTACCAGTAATGAATAAAATGATTCAGATGATGACAGTTGTCAGAGGTTATGTCAGTGAACTGAGGAAAATAATCTGCAGGGCTGATATGATAAAGCAGGGTGCTTTACATAACCTTAAATACAAGCATACATTGAGATACCTTTTTTGCACAGAAGAAAACTTTCCATAATCGGCATGCACTTATTTGAATAGAAGTATAGAAATTGATACATTGCAAACTGTCTTATTGTCTTGCATGATGCAAAAAAAATCATATTTGAGAACTAATCATGATTTAAGTTAGTTTGTGCTTTCCTTCAGGAACCAAAATTAAAGAAGCATGGGCCTACTTTTAATTGTACTATATATTCTGTTTCATTGTATTTTCTTCTAAGTGATGCTTAAAAATCTCAAAGTACAGTAATAAAACTAAAATAACTTTCCAAACCTTAATCAGAATAAGGAACACAGTAAAGCTTTTGCATCTCTCCTTAGTTTTTGGAATGTCACCATCAAATTATTTTTAAAAAGCTGTGTGTTTTTCTCAATAGCTTGGAGAAACTTTAATTAGCTGTAACAAAAGTTCCATCCTAATGTTTGACTAAAATAATTGCCTTCTTTTTCAAGCCAATTGGGTTAGCAGAGTAACTGGAATAACAAAGGTGTGCAGGCAGGGGTACGATTCAACCAGTGTAACAACTGGTTTAGTAAATGCGTGCTTAAAAAACGCTGCTTTTCCAGCTCTAAAACTTACCTTCTGCTGCAGTCCCGGTGAGTAAATCAGCTGAGGTGTGGCAATCCGCTGTGCCTCGCCAAACAGCTGAGCTGAAAACCCCAGAAATAAAGGACAGAATAGGGCAGGGGTGGGTGGGCAGGGCCAAATCATCACCATAACTACCGGTTCACCGGAACCAGGCCGAACCAGTAAAATTACCACCCCTGGGTGCAGGATGGTAAAAGGTGTCAGTAGTTCAGATGACAGATAAAATGTAAAGTCGTCTTTGAGTCATGCTCAGTTTTCTAATAACTGGCAGATGTTGCACAGTGCTTATAGTCAGTTGAGGAGGTAAATAAATGCTGTAAGTAAATGAACTTAATGGAATATCTCTGGTAGTTTTCTTGACAGAAGAAAGAAGAAGTGGTGTTTTTCCCCCCATTCTAAATAATAATCTGGGATTCTTTGTTGGAACAACTAACTTGATTCAACCATGCTTAGCTTTTAACATGGCAAGGTTGGCTAGATGTTGCCACCCACCTGGGATTAATTGGAGATACAAGATATTAATTAGAGCCTGAATAACTCACATCTAGGGAAATGTGGAGTCATCCATTATTTTTTCTCAATATGTTTTGTTTTTAGCCTGTCGAAAAATCTACAGCTGAACACGAGAGAGAAGCAGAAAGGGAGCGAGATCGTCATTCCCCTTTTAGTCAACGGCATCTTCATACACATCACCATACACATGTTGGAATGGGCTACCCGCTAATTCCAGGTCAATATGATCCATTTCAAGGTGAGTATCAATTTTCCCATACTGTTTATTATAAAAATACTTAATTTGGGTAGTGATCACATTGTTGATAGAACCTACTGTACATTGGGGCTTATTGCCAGGATATGGGTATAGAAATGTAATCTTAGCCAAATGTAATCAAATGGCCATAGCCATCTAAGATGCAGTGGGCTGACTTAAAGGGTGCTATTTTCAGATCTCTGCATGGCTGTAGGAAGGTGAGAATATTATGCAATTGGAATGCATGTGTGTGTGTGTTGTGTTTTTGTTGTGTTGGAGTTTCCATGTATTCAAAGACTGCCTTCAGCCATACCTAACTCTGTCGTGGCATTGTGAGCATGCTATTATTCTTGATCAGGTTTGGTTACACCATAACTTAGTTTGGTCATTCCTTCTGTTCTCCTGACTAAGCTCTTTTGTCAACATACTGCAGCCAATAGGACACCCTTGCTAGTAGAAGTGGGGGGGGGGGGTGCGTGGCAGCTGCTTTCATGCCAGTAGAAAGGCCTTTCATCTGCTGAAACACCTCATTATTGTATTGATAGGAAGTAAAGTTTGTTGGCTTACTATTGAGTAAGTATTATTAGGATTCTGCTGCTAATAAGGGTATGCTAATAATATGGGTATTTCAGGTTATAGGGTGAATTTACATTAAATTGATTTAAAAATCCAAAGGATTTTTAAACAGAGAATATGTAAATAGCATGAATAGATTCATATGATTTTTTTAAAAATGAGGAAAGGTAGAGAGAGATTAGTATTAATAAACAAGACTTCTGTTATCCTATATTATAGTTTTAGAACCAAGATTGTTTTTATTAAATAATATATTACTGGAGATTAATCATAAGTGGCAGAAAATACCATTTTTGCTCTGTCCCTGTATTCTACTAATAATAAAAGGCTATTTTTCTTACCTGTCCCAAAGAGCTTCTATGATGTTTATAGCTGAAAGAGTGTTAACTCATTATGTTCATTTAGTTCCCTGCCAATTTCTCTTTTATGTAAAGTACTGACTGCACTTCAGTGGTCTCATACGCCTTATGGGATATTTATATGCATTCAGAAAGAAAAACACTAAAGCGATAGCTATTATGCAAGCATTATGTTTTGAGAAACTATAACATCTTTGCTGTAACTCACTGTGACTTTTGATTCTTGTTGTTTCCTGGTGCCTATTATTTCTACTGAGCTTCCTATTCAGGAATTCATGCAAGCCATTTAGCACCATGCAGTGCAGTACTTGGAAAATAATACAATAAGACAGAATGCCTTCTTTTCTTATAAAATGCCAATTAGGTGGAATCTTAAAAAAGGCATGCTGGTTAGAACAGCTAGGCAGGGTTTTCTCCAGCTTGCTTGCAGTAATTAGATATGCCTTCTGCAGAAAATATAATGGTGCTGTTGTGATTCATGTCTTGTTAATACGGAGGTCTGTAGCTATTGTTGACTTTTGTGAGTACCAGCACACATGTCCTGAGATGTACCATTTCACTTTTCTCCAGGGCTGACCTCTGCTGCCCTTGTTGCTACTCAGCAGGTGGCTGCTCAGGCATCTGCATCTGGTATGTTTCCTGCACAAAGAAGGTAAATATTGTGAATTATATTCAGCTATCTTAATAGGAAAGAAGGGGGGAAAGTGTTCTATATTTTGATGGCAGTCTTTGCAGGAAAGATACTTTGTCCATTAATGAGAGCATTATCCTCATCATCATAACATTTTCCACAGAGCTGTTACCATAGCGTAGTTAATTGATCTCTGAAGCAGATACTATTCTTCTGAAAAAATGCACCATCCTGTCCATCATGTAACAGCAAGTCAATTAGATTTCCACAGAGTATGATTTAGCTGTGTGTGTAAGTGTGTGTGTGTGTGTGTGTGTGTGTGCGTGCACATGTTCATCTTTGTGATATGTTGTCTGTAAGAAAAATGGGCACTTTGAGATAACGTTTATTTTTAAGTAAAATATCTGCATTTAAACAGGATTAGTATTCAACTGTTCTTAGCGAATGGAAACCCTACCTATTAATAAATGTGCATTAATTAACAGATAATTTAAATAACTGTCTGGTTTGCTATAGCATTACAGTATTTTTCTCACATTGAGACTGTTGATGTTACAGAGTTAGAAATAGGTTGTTCTAAAAAAAATAATTCTGTTTCTTTTCAGAGAATGATAAATCTGGACATGTACATCATCATGTGACTGGATCACATGAAAATAAGCGCTTTATTACAGACATCAGTTCCATGGTGTTAATTTGAAATGCCTTAATGGCAGGCAAAAACCAGTCATTTCATTTTTGTAAATTGCAGATTTTTATCTCAGAGTAACAAATGTTGCAGTATTTAGACTTCTGTTTATATATATATATATATAAGCATATATAAGCATATATATATATATAGCATATATAAGCATATATATATATATATATATATATATATATATATATATATATATATATATATATATATATATATATATATATATCTATATATATATATATATGCTTATATATATATATATATGCTTATATATATATATATGCTTATATATATATATATATATTATATATATATATATATATATATATATATATATATATATATATATATATATATATATATATATATATATATATATATATCTTATATATATATGCTTATAAATATAAATATATATATATATATATTCTTTACTTTTTTGTATCTGTAATTAGGCTCATACAAAGAGTCTAATACTAAGTTGTAAACCACACAAGTAAATGAAAAAAAAGTGTATTTGTCTTGTTTAAAAAGCGTTATCCACAAAAAGTTGATTGTTTCTTTTCTTTTCTTTCTTTTTTCCTTTTTAAAAATTGTAAATAACTAATGTTATGTATCTGTGTGCCTGAAACTTGCATACTCTTCTAATATTGCCCACAACCTCAGTAGAGGCTAACTGTGATAATGACGATGACACTTTGGTACAATTTAGATGTCTATTTGGTGGCTCCTATTAAGATGCATCAGTATAAAATGTTACTGTATTAACTGTTTCATTGTAATTGTGTATTGTGAAAAATATACATTCGGAAGGCATGGGCTTGCCAGTACCACAAAAACTGTGCTGTACATAATGTATAGATTTTAAAATGGGAAAATAATGAGCATCTGTGAATAATGAAATGTCTTTTTTTTAAATAATCTTGAATGGCAAATAACCCAATAGCCTGCATACCAGAAGACGTCTGTGATTGTTCTATTACTTGAATAGTCCTGCAGTCTTTTTTTTAATGTTTACAATTATCCCGTTTTAGAAGAGAGACTTTAATGCCATTGCCTCGTTACTTGTTTTATGCTGTAATCTAGTTTATTTTATGTAAGATGTATATTGAATGCTTTCATTTTTATACTTGCCTTAAATAATTTGGCAATCAGAATTAAAAAAAAATGCTGTTTTTTTGTACTTTCTGGTGTCACGTGGTTATTCAGAAATCATTGAGCAAAGAGTACTTACTCATTTTTATACAAGAATTACTGATCAAAATTTGGGAAAGAAATACACAGTGTAACTTGGACTTGATTGCCATGCCTCTCCCCTTTGGGAACTTCTAAAAAGGGCTTCTAGAATAAAATTTAAATGCTCTTTACTAAAGAGTAGGTTCTTTTACCTTGTGTTGGAATAGGCTGCCACTGCCCAATCACAGATGGCAAGTTGTCTCTTCTCCAAGGGATAAACTAAAACAGAAATGAGAAGAATAGAATAATTAAAATTTCAGAGTTTAACAGTGGAATGCTAAAGTGTCAGGAGAAAAAGAACTGAAAACTGAAGAAAAGCTAAGCTTCCTCAGGAGGAAGAATGAAACTTCTGGACCCTTTTGAAAACCTTGGTTATTACCATGCACCCTTTACTTGACACTTAAGGAGAAGCATACCTCTTTGGGGCTTGGGTCTTTGCAATTGTTTTCGTTTTTATTTGTATCTATAATTTAATAGAGGTTTTGGGCTACAGTAAGGGGAGCTGTGATCTATTCAGTTTTTAAGTAGTGGTATCATTCAAGCCAGAAAATCAAAGAAAAGCTGAGTTCCCGCTAGATAAGTGAAATTGCTGGATGCAGAGCTATAGTAGATCTGTTTTGTTGACAGCTTTTAGTAGAAACAACAGCGGTTCCTGATTATTTTGGATATAATGCTAATAATTTAGTGCCAAATGAATCAACCACATATTTATTCCCAATGTTCACTTTTTTGCTTTAAACAACATAATTTTTAAATCATAATTTCATATTAATTTAACAAAGTACTTTAATTAATAAGAAATTGCCCAAGGTCAAAGGATAGTTTTCTTTTAAAGAGGGGGGGGGGGACTTCAAAGCAGCTTGCATAATAAATGCCAAATATAAATTAATCAACCCAGGTGGATAGAAAAGGTCTTGATTGCTTTCAACCCTCAACCTTAGCAATTTTAGGATGCATGGATTTCAACTCCCAGAATTTCCAGCATGCTGGCTGGGGAATTCTAGGAGATAAAGTCCACAAATTTTAAAATTGCCGAGGTTCAGATACACTGCTCTAAACCATTACGTGGGGATGGGTGGGAGGTAGGCTTATTTTGTTGTTGGCCTAGCATGTTGAATGAAATCACCCTCTTTGTTCAACAAGTCACAAACAAAATCACATTAGAATGATAGGTGAACATGGCAAATTCCAAGAAACAAAAATAAGTTTCCTATGCAGTTTTAGCAAGTAAAACTAATCCTATGTAGAATATTGATGAGAACAAAAATCAGCTATAAAAAAGATGGAAGATTTTGATTTAGAAATAATCCCTGAAAGCATGACAGGTTTTTTTTTAATTATTGCTTCAATTTACATGCTCCGATTGTCAAGACTGAGCATACCTATAAATAATTTTAAATTGCAAATTGTTATATAAGGTAGCAAAGTTTAAGTTAGAAATACTCCTATTTCTCTAGCAGAATTGGAATGCCTAATGAATTCTTTATTTCCCTTTATAGTGAGGTACGTGTGATTTTTTTTTTAAAAAAAATTGTATTAACCCAAACCAAAACTGAAGTTCAGAGGCTCTGTTGAACCATCCAGCTACAGTGAGAATGCTTTGGTTTTTCAAGATTTGGGGCAAAAGCTCCAGATAGGATGAAGAGACCAAGACTGGTGGATATTGTCGCTTCTTCTCTTCACCAACTGCCAAGGTAGCATGTTACATTGGTCCAACTCACACATACACCCCAATCTTCCCAGTGCTGCTGAGGGCCTTGTTTTCTTACTCTCATACTAGAAACAACCTTTGCCCAAAACAAAATAGTGCCGCTGCAAAAATAGACCCAAACACCAATGTGTTTCCAAAGCTACTGTTTTTATGCATTTAACCTGTTGTGTATACCTCACCAGCCTCGTTTTTTCCCATATTTACAATACAGGTTTACAATACAGGTAGACTTCGACTTATGACCATAATTGAACCCAAAATTTATGTTGGTAATTGAAACATTTGTTAAGTGAATTTTGCCCCATTTTATGACCTTTCTTGCCACAGTTGTTAAGTGAATCATTGCAATTGTTAAGGTAGTAACACTATTAAGTGAATCTGGCTTCCCCATTGACTTTGCTTGTCAGAAGGTAGCAAAAGGGAATCCCATAACCCTGGGACACTGCAACCGTCATAAATATGAGTCAGTTGCCAAGTGTCCAAATTTTGATCACATGACCACAGGGACACTGTTGTAAGTGTGAAAAGCTGTCATGTCACTTTTTCCACTGCGATTGTAATTTTGAATGGTCACTAAATGAACTGTTGTAAGTCAAGGACTACTATTTCCATCCTATCTATAGATTATACAGCAGTTAGAATATCTGGTCAAAATTCAAATCCCTCCTAAGTTTGCTCCCAACTAAGTGATATTTAGACAGACTTGATAACTAATCAATCCATTAGGATTGTTGTGTTCTCTTGTACTTCTTGGGGAAAAATAATATAAAACATTTTGTATTCCATGTTCTCCAGAAACTCAGAATGATACATACAATACCCCCACTTCTGTTTTTTTCCACAACAATCCCATGTCTGACGCCCATTCCATGAAAGGTTGGGATCTGGATCTCCTTTCTTCCATGTCAGCACTTTCAGCCAAATCCATACTGGGATGAATTCACTTTTTTTTCATTTATTTTTTGATTTGCCTCCCACCAAGTTTGAAGAGCTACAACCTACTTGTAACTCAAGATGTGATCTCTTAATTTCCCATATTTTTTTCAATCCTTCTTTGTAAAAGTTACCTAACACTTGCCCAAGAGCTGATTAAAATAATGGTGTACTTTTGTATATGGGATGTAAGTAGTTAAGATCCTGGACTTAAAGAGACATGCCAGTTCAGCCTTGGAATTCAATGAATGACTAAGCTTCAGCTCAGCCTGCCCCATGAGGTCACTGATTGAGGAAAAAAATAGAGAACAATGTATGGCACTTTGCTTTCCTTCAAGAAATTGCAACATTAAAAATCTACCAAAAATAGTAATCTGACAATTCAGTGGCAACGAACAATTCTTAAGTGAATATTGTTTTGTTAAAATTTGATTCTGAATAACTTCATGACCTACTTCGTCAATTAGAATAGCTTCTTAACTGCACTTTCCCCACATATGCCATGATAAGAAGCAAAACATTTGACTTCTCTACCAATATTCTTCTTGGTCAATATTCCTTTTATATCTCATTTTCTCAGCATCTTAAATTCTTTTTAAAGCATTAAAACATAGTATTTTTGGAAAGCAGAAAATACTATGCAGCAGCCTTATAACCTTCACCAGTTAAACAAGTTCTGTTGCTGATCAATTTGATTTATTGCTAGAACTTTGTTTTTTGTAATTTGCTTCATGTGGATCAGCCTTTACTCTTTCAAAGAAGCGATCATGTTGGCTTCATGCAGCAAAGATAGTGCTGATTGGGATTGTAGAATTGATACATACCACTGCAAGGGGACACAAAGTTCAGGGAAGTTTCTCCACTCTTAACTACAATAGCTGTTACAATGTCAGGAAGGGGAAAAAAAGGCTCCCATGTCACCATCTGACCATCTAATAGGAGATGCCAGAAATGGGTTAGGGTTAGGGTCACCATTTCATATAATACATATGAAATACATATGTCTCTGAGGTCCAAAAAGTTGCCAACTTTTTGGACCTCAGGGACCACCAAACTCATAATTTTAAATCCCAGGGACCACTAACTAGTTCTGTGGGTGTGGCCTAATTTGTGGGGGTGGCTTGGTGGTCATGTGACTGGCTGGGCATGGCTTGTATGTAAATATTATAAATATTTATATAAATATTGATTTTTTTTATTAAAAAAAGAGCAACTTTTACCCAAAATCAGGCAAAGCAGGCAAGGAGATTGAGTTGCTCACAGAATCACAGATTCAGTCAGAGATCTATCTATCTGCCATTGGCTAGCTCAGTCTGTCACATAAAATTGGCTTGCAAGCAAACTCACAAATTTAACTCCCAGCACACCATGTATGTAAATATTGAATTTTTTTATTTAAAAAAAGAGCAACTTTTACCCAAAATCAGGCAAAGCAGGCAGACAGATTGAGTTGCTCACAGAATCATTCAGTGATCTATCTATCTGCCATCAGCTACCTGAGTCTGTCACATAAAATTTGCTTGCCGTGAGTCTGCACTGAATAATAGAACCTTCAGTCCTAAGGGAGATTCGGCTGTGCTTAAAAGCACAGCCAAAGATCTAAAGACTAGCTAGAAAGCAAGAAATCCAACCATTTCCTGCTTCCTAGTTAATTTAAATCTCTGAACAGCTGATGGTCGAAAAAAGGAAAAATAGCAATTTAGCAGGCAAGTTTGCTGGGTAAGGAGTGAGTGGGCAGGGAGGATTCCCACGGGCCATGTGGGTGGCACAGCCTTGTGTTTCTGTGCAGCTTGGATTAATTGCTTTGGGGGAGCTCTGCGTGTGAGATTTCTCTGCGGCCCACCAAAATTTTCTTGTGGCCCACCAGTTGGCGACTGCTGATACATATAACAGTGGCAGGTATTTTGTTACACTGCAATATTGCTAAGAAAGACAGAAATTAATCCATAAAAAAGGGGATTCATAAAGGTTACTAACATAAAATGCCCATAATACTTCAAACTGAAGAATCTGCAATACATTATTTTTCTTTATGTCTAGAGTGAAATGAGCATTAGCATTCTTGCCCTTGTGGTTTTGCAGAGCTACATTCAACCTCTTTAAAGACTAACAATGAGAATTATTGATTTAGCATCACTGACCTGTTCTTTTCTTGAATATTTAGATGCTAATATATAGGCATTAATGGTCTACAATTTAACATTCACCAAAGAAGTAGTAACTGAAAAAAGAATCACTGTGGCACAGTTTGTGGAGTCAATATTGTATTCCCCACCAATAAAAACTTGAAAAATGTTTATATTAAAATGTCTAATTGATTTTCACCTTGGTAGCATTCAGAATTCTGGTGTTTCTGATATAATTTAAAACTACCCAAAATTAAGTAAAATATTATTACTCAAATGAATGGAATAGATAATGTTTAGACTTTTATAACATTTTTCTACCAGAAGAAAGAACCCCAATTATTCCTGTGTTAAATTATCCTCTATATAGTTTATCTGATATATTTTTACTTTTTAATTAGAATCTTTTTATTGTATTATTGCAAGCTATTTTAAAAATATACAAAAATACAAAAAGATAACAATACAACAAATACAAAAATAAAAGCAAACAAAAAATATAAGCACAGTATTAAACAAAACAAAGAGGAAAATTATGCATCATCCAGGGACGTCAGCTCTATATCAAGCATTATAAGCAATACATGACAATTTCAAATAGATTTGAAATTATTTACCTTTAGCACTTTCTTTCCTAACCTGGTACCTGGTTAGAACAGCATGGTGTGTGTTTGTTTGTGTGTGTGTGTTGCCTTTACCCTTCCTAAAATGTGAGGCCCAAGGCTAGCTTTGTGTCTTAAGGTGGGACTAGAATACAGAGTCTCCTGGGTTCAATCAAGTTCAAGTCATTACTCAACTAAAAGCTAAAGAGACTTTGAACAGTCTCTTCTTTTCCCTCTCTGCCTCATGAGGTTGCTGTGATATTTAACGATAACATGAATTGCAGTTCTATAATACCTGGAGTGACCCAATTAGGGGTAAGCTGCCTTATGCCTTTTTTAAAACTATCCAAATGTTGACTGCAAAAATGTGGGTGATCACTAGACAGCAGCAAAGAAATACCATAAGTAATGTGGAGTTTGGCACTCCATACACAATAGCCCTAAGTTCCCTGCTTCGAATTGTGGAATTCCACAATTTAATTAATAGAACTATTATTTTCCACCTCACTTTGAAAACGTGCTTCCTTTTCAACCAGAAAATATTGTAACTCATGCTAATCAGGGCATAATAATCAGACCAATAGGTAAGTGGGATTTTACAGCTAGGTTGAAAAAAGAGGTCCTTTCTTCAGAAGCACCTTCTCAGAATTCAAAGACCAAAATATTCACCACCACCATTTTTTTGAGGGAGGGCATGTTTGGAATTTTGCAGAAGTAGGTTAGAGAAATAAAAGTGATACCTTAACGCTTCAATGTTTCATGACTTAAGGACCCACTCCCCTCAAAGACCCTGACCCACTCTTCTGCAAAATGAAACCTTCAACTTATCATGTAATCTTCTTCAAAACTGTTGGATACATCACTCCCTTCCTCCAAACTGTTTATTTTCATGATGAAGAGTCAAAGAAGGGATCAGTTGATATTGTATTTTCCCTCTCTGTTCTGCTGCCATAAAAGAGTTAAGGCTGGAATAACCCAAGGCCGCTCTCTTTGGGACTTTCCATGTTAATTTCAAGCAGGATTCTTTCCAGAGGCTCTGCAAAGTTATATGTCTGAACTTTCTCTCTGTGGGAGAGAGAGAAAGAGAGAGAAATGTCATATAAATTGTTCTTTGATAGCATCTCTTGTCTCTATCTCTTGCCTATTGTTCATGTCTCTCTCCCTGCTGTTGCCTGCCTTTGTCCCATTTTATCAATGAACTCTTTTGTTGTTTGCCGAAGTTTAATAATAAAGCTCTATTTTTGGCTAGCTGAACTAAGTGGTGTGTGTGCTTGCTCTGTTCTGATAGAGAGAGGGTGCTGGGTTCAAACCAAACTGGAAATTGCTCACAGTATAATGCCAAAATAGCTGCTAAATTGTAATCCTTAATGTGACAGAAGGGAACACTTATTAAACAAGAGAAAGCATGTTAAATCTATTGAATGTTAAAGAAATTAAATGAAATGGGATTTAGTTTTTGTTTGGGATCCCTTCCCAGCCATTTGAAGTACAGCCCCTGAGATATCACTTAATGGTCAAATGAGGCTTTTGGCCTATTAAAAAGTTGTATAACCCTGCCTTAGAAGCTAGTAGCAATCCCCAAAGATATGTTTTCTACATACATTTCTTTCTCTTACATACATGCAAGCACATTCAACAGCAGCAATTAAAATACTTATTGAGATCTTCCATTATGGAAAAAAATAAACTACCATTTTTTATTTGTATTTGTATTTGTTAATCTTACCATAAGCTATAATAAAATGTATTCTAAAAAGATATTTTTTAAAAAAGTCACCCATCCCTGAATCAATTTCTAGCAATTAATTTATATGCTGATGCATTTAGGCAACCAGATGGAGTAAAAATGGATCTGTTTCACCATTTTTTCTTAAAAACACAACCTTCCAACTGAATTTGGCAGCTTTAAAACTGACATCACTATTAGGATTTATGAGAAGACAAGACATGTAAAATACTTAACTGTTAGGGAGTTTATTTAAGGTTAGCATTAAAGACAAGTGACCAATTCCATTATAAAACTGGCAGCATAGTAGTATAAGGCAATGTTTCAACTGTTCTTTGATGATAGGGGCACAGACTCTTTGTAAAAGGAATGCATCAATATCTTTTCCCAATAAGGCTGAAGGCAGTGTGCTGAAACAAACTAAGATGAAAAGCTGTCATATTTACAGTCTCAAGATTATATGGTTATTTAGCCAGAGCAAAAGCTTGCTCTTAGTTTAATTTGTCTTTAACCCATGCTCCCATTTCTTCTTTTCCTCCTCCTCCTCCTCCTCCTCCTCCTCCTCCTCCTCCTCCCTCCTCCTCCTCCTCCTCCTCCTCCTCCTCCTCCTCCTCCTCCTCCTCCTCCTCCTCCTCCTCCCCTCCTCCTCCTCCTCCTCTCCTCTTCTTCTTCTTCTTCTTCTTCTTCTTCTTCTTCTTCTTCTTCTTCTTCTTCTTCTTCTTCTTCTTCTTCTTCTTCTTCTTCTTCTGTCATCTAACAACTCAACTTTAGGAAAACCTAAAGGTCTTCTTCCAAGTTGACTGAAAATAATGTAGCTAATAATAATAATAATAATATTAATAATGTAAATCAGTGAGGGTACGTATTCTTTGGCTTCTATTGAAGTTCCTCTAAGGAAAAGCTAGCACTAGGAACTTACAGAGAAGCTCCAAAATTAGGTTTCAAGAAGTTATATTGAAGTGCCTCCCAGAAGCAGACATAATGTTCTTACAGATACAGACCTATGTGACACCACACATCAATGTTATATAAAATCAACAAAAATATTATTTCTCAGTGTTATTTGGTAGTGCTAAATTAAGCAGCAATTAAATTAACTGAATGTAAATAAATCCATTTTAAAGCCAGCCTACTTTCTACTAATAAGCTGCTTTTAATTCTCTAAGCAATCCCAGCATTTGAAGGGGAGATGTCTTGTATAAAATTTGCCAATTACTTTAAATAAGCTGACTGGACAATACTTTGACAGATCCACCATATCCACAAAGCCATAAATTATTTTAGCATCTCTGTTCTATTTAGTACAACTGTTTTAATAAGTTCTAAAAGAGGGCAGATAAACATTTGGAAGGAGTGTATTCACATTAATAAGAAGATTGAGCTGTCCTATATTGTTTTTGTACAACATTAAACACACAGAATTTAGTAGAAGCAGCCCCCTGATATCCATACATCTTTCACTCACTGACACCTGTAAAACCCCAGGAAGTGATTCAGTTCAACTTCTGCTAGTTCAATAATTAGACTGTTACGTTTGTATAACATCAAGCAGAATTACATAATCCTGCTTGATACTGTGAACTGTTCAGAGAATGTTGTAAAGCACTGTGGAGCAGTATGTAAGTCTAACTGCTATTGCTATCCAAAAAGTATCACCTCTTTTGCGAACCCAGCAAGAGTTGTTCCAAGATAGGAGCATGATGGTATTCCTGCTCAGGGGTAAACAAACTGCCTTCTTTGCAATGAGAGTGACAGTAAATCACCTATAGGATTTGAAGCCAGCTTAGGTGGAGGAGGATGTTAATTAAGAAAAAGCTCTTTTACACCAGGTCTTTGAAAGTCTCAAGTTGATGAACTATATCAATATTGTTTGTAGACCATCTCCTTTACTCCTCATCACCCTCCTTGTGTTGGTCTCAATCTTCTCTTCCATGTACCCAGAAAAACTCCAGGAATATTCACCACTCTGCTCTTCTGCTGTCAATTAAACAAGTCCTTTAATGCAGCTGTACAATTCTTCATGTCCATCTCATCCATTCTGTTCTTTAGAACTGGCTCCTTCATCCCTTTCTGGTTGTTCCTGCATCCTATTCCATCAGTCTGACAATCACAAAATAGATAGAGCTGGAAAAGATTCCCCACTCCCTCTTTGTCTTCTGGGGCACTCTCTACTCCAAGAAACTCAAAGTTGTGTTCCATTCTAACACATCCAGACCCTTATAACAGTGACAGCTCATGTGAATGGAGTTTCCCTGAGAATATTAGATAAAACACATGCAAGTGGGATATGCATGTTTGTTGCATTCTCTTTGATTTTGGATAGCCTTTCATTGAATCAAGAATTCTAGACAGTGTCCAGAATACCCTTCACTTCATACTTTTCCTCTCTGCTCACCATAATTGTGGGAGGTTGCTGTTCTAATCAATAAGATGCAGGTGGGACACCTCCTACACAAGCAATAATCAATGGAAAGCAAGATGAATTTTTATCAATGCCAGCAATTGCAAACAAAGACCAGTCAGTTTATTTGCCAGACCACTAGGAAAGGTGCAATTTATTTCAAATACAGTACACTTTCTTTGAGAATTGGGCAAATGTTGGCACTCTCTTTTTCTTTGTGTCTGCAACCTGCTTATATGTCAGCTCCATGCACAAACCAATGAGAGCCATCCAATCTGCCTTGCATCATTTGCTCAGCAATTTCCTAAACATATGTTTTTATGCATACAACAGCACAATGGCAACTCATTATACTCATTCACAACTTCTGGTTTGAGTGTCCACATCTTCTCCCTGTTAGAACTAGTCAAGAAGATAAGAAGTGGTTCAACATTAGGGAAACAGTGAGTATTCAAACTAATGAGATCTTGAAAATAAGATCTGTGGAATCCTATAGTGCAGGGGTGTCAAACTCACGGCCCATGGGCTGGATGGTCACGCCCTTGCCTGGTTTAGTGAAGGGGGGGAAAAGTCATGATGCATCATGTGACATGACAACGTGAGTTTGATACCCCTGCTATAGAGGAATTTCCTGAGAAAAGAAACTTTAGAGCTTTCCTCAGAACATCATTAAGATCCTTTATACCAGCTGAGAGAATATTCCTGTTGTCCTTCAAGGAGGCTAGTAGCTATTTAAAAGGTTAATGTGGGTGAAGGTATTTGAACATCTCAACATCCTATAAACTTCTTCAGATATTTCTTCATTCTTCATCTTTTTAATGCAGGTACAGTTTTGACTTTGGTACCAAGTTACTTCTTTGGCCACTAGCCCAGATTAGCTGTCCTTCTCTGACTAAAAACTAACAATGTTTTTATCTTTAAAAAAACACACCTCTTACTAGAATGCTTTGAAATGAGGGCCAAAACATTCTAAAGTTTGATAACATAGAAGGATTATTGATTGCCTGAAATCAAAACCATTCTTATAATCCTACTTATATTTGGTTACCTTTCAACAACTTCCAAATCAACATGGTCCAAAACGTATTGTAATAGCTGACTCAGAAATCCAATAATATCTTCCTTTGCTGTCTGATTCCTCTTGTTAATGCAGTTAAATCTAATAACTGGCACTATCAGTTTATGTTGAAGCTAATGTCCAGTATCAGCCATTTCTCTTCTCTGCTGCCTATAGTATGTAAGACAGTTTAGATAGTTAAGAAATCTCAGTAATGTTCTCCTTTCACCAAAGAACAAATGACCAGGTTCAAAAAAGTGGATGGGCTCTGTTACAGTGGTCAAGAGTGCAACTCTGAAAGACCTAGAACATCAGGTTAGGGAAAGGTCATCATGGAGAAAATCTATATGGTCACTAAGAGTTGACACCAATTGATGGCACATAATCCATTAACAATTGATTAACCTTCCTCTATTATTTTTCAATTAGCCTAAAGATTGGAGATTTCCTGGTGCTAACTTTGCTTAGTTTTTGGTAATCAGCCAAAACCACAAAAGTAGCTACGCACTACTTCCTATTGTAATAATACACAGCACCCCTTATTTCATTTATAGCCCTGGATGAAATAATGCTTTCTTGGATTACTGTTATACATATATTCTTTTAAGCAATGTCATTTATTATTTTAGAATCATGTGAATTGTGGCTGATCAGTTGCTTGAAGCTTCTTCAGGATAGCAATTCCAGTGATAAATGATCTCCTTCACTGCCGTGCCACTCCATATTGGGAAGCCAAATGGACTAATAATTTACTTTTGCTTCAATGGGACACTTTCAAGGCCCTTTTTCCAGCCCCATCTCTTGCCCTGTCTGGATGCTGCCCATCGCTCACCCCAAAATCCACTTTCTTTAATGGCTGCACACTGCTGAACGATGGAGCCAATCCTGCACGATGTAATTTTGAGTAAAGCACTCAACTCATGTCGTTAAAAATGATATTGAGTGGAAAAAGCATGGATTTTTGTATATATATATTTTTTCATAATTAGGAGCAACTCTTTCTGTGTCTCACTTATTTTGACCATGTCACGAGAAAGCTGCTATGTTTGAAGAGTTAGTGGTAAAAGGAAATCAGGCCATCAAAGAACAGAGTGACTGGACACTATCAAAGCTGACACTAGCCAGAGGATAGAAAAGAAATAACCCGAGATCAGACAATATAGAAAGATCTGGCCCATGGATTCATCAAGAGTCGGACTTGACTCAGTGGATAACAATTCCTATGATATCTATGATGTTTTGCCACTGACACATGCATAACAGCTTTTAAGCAGGGGTGAGATTCTACTGGTTCAGACTGGTTCTATAGAACTCGTTGTTATGATTCTGCGCAGTTTGGAGAATTAGCAAATTGTGCCCTTGGCTGCCCCCACACTTCTCCACCCGCCCCTCTCCGCCCCCCCTCCCCTCCCCACCCAGTCAGTCCTTACCACACATGCGCAACATTGTGTGCATGACCGACATTGCTGACTGCGTTATTCCTCGCCCAGTCATTCCTGAAGGTTTTTTTTTCCTCCCGACGATCAGCTGTTCCTATGATCAGCTATGCTGGGATTCCCCTTGCATACTTACTGCTTCACCCAGGAGGCTTCCCTGAGGCCCAGGAAGGCAAAATATGGAGGGGCACATTCCCCCTCCATGTTTTCCTTCCTGAGCCCCAGGAAGCCTTCTGGTGCAAAAACGCCCCCCAGGAGGCTTCCCTAAGGCCCAGAAGGCCCCAAAACAGAGCATGAGGGGAGCTACGCTCCCCCATGCTCCTCTTTTCCTTCCTGAGCCCCAGCAAAGCCTTCTGGAAGCAGAAATGCCCTCCTAGGAGGCTTCCGTGAGGCCCAGAAGGCTCCAAAATGGAGCGCAGGTGAATGCTGTGCCCCCCTTATGCTCCATTTTTTTCCTTCCTGAGGCCCAGGGAAGCCTTCTGGGAGCAAAAACGCCCTGCAGGAGGCTACCCTGAGGGCCAGGATGCCCAAAACAGAGAGTGGAGGGTGCTGCGGCCCCCCATGCTCCATTTTTTTTCCTTCCTGAGCCCCAGGGAAGCCTTCTGGGAGCAAAAATGCCCTCCAGGAGGCTTCCCTGAGGCCCAGAAGGCCCCAAAAATGGGGGATGCTGCCAAAAAAAGAAGAAGCCATGACCATTCAGTCACATGGCCATGCCCACAGAACTGGTTGTTACAAAATTTGAATCCCACCCTTGCTTTTAATCTCTTAACTGAGAGACAATTAAAAGCTTGCTAGGCCCAAAGTTGTGCTTAATATAATATTGTTTCCATTTGATGAATCTCATTTTAAACAATAGTAACCCATTTCAGGTCATCATTCTTTCCTTGACCACAGAGCATATAGAACCAGTTTTTTTCTCTATGCTAGTGTTTAACAATTAATAGCTTGCTGGAAGTTCTTCAGTAAAAAGCATTTGAGTATGAACATGGATTAACCATGTAAAAACACAATTATTCATACATTGGCATTGCTAAGTGATGACAGAGGATCTTAACAACCTGATTTTCTGGATTGTGTCTCTGTTGATCTGGTTCATAGTGAAAAGTCACAATGAATTTCAGATTTGTCAAATATCTAACAAAGGAAAAAAAGGGGCAAGTTTGCCCCCTCCCTCCACCAAACACGACGATAAGGCAGTGGCAAACCATTTCCATGTTCCACTGCATGAATGGAGACGAAACATTTGCAACCAAATTGACAAGTTCAGAGCTCAAACCAATAGCCAAACTGCAGTAATATATCCTTGCAGTTGCTTAGCTTGTGTGTCAGCCATTATCATTTGACCATAGAGCTGACATAATTGGTTCTACTCAGGAGAATATTAAAAAAAAAAATTGCAGGAAGAAGACATTTCTGTGATTTTTGTTGGGACAGGGGGAAAAAGAGTTAGTTGTTTGCTTCTCATATACTATGAAAGATCACTCTTCATGATAGGAGGACTTTTTCTTTTCAAAATGCTTTGGGACAAAGTTAATAAAAGTATATCTGAACCTGAATTTTGCTTAATTTCTACCTATGGCTTGCTGCACAGCTCCAAAAGAGTTGTTCATACAGACAATAGTTTCACATTCCAAACATCTAGAGCTGCAAGAGACCTTCTTTCCTTTTGCACAGTGTACACAAAATATTTTTCAGCCAGAGGTAAGAAGTGATGTGAAAATCAATACTATATGTGTGCTAATGTTTGGTTGCCTGAAATATTGACCACAGTCACACTGCTGGGTTTTACAAGAAGAATTAAAAGCAATTTCAATGGTTTGAAAGGCTCTAATTGTTTCACCCTTCTCTTCCCTCCCCTCCCCTCTCCCCAAAACACACACACACACACACACACACACACACACACACACACACACACACAGGGCCAGGGAGAGAGAGGGAGGTGAAAGAGTAATAATGGGACAAACTGAAAAGCAGGAGTCTCCAGTTATTTTATAACTGGCACTAACAAATCTCGCCAATTACAGAGTCTATTCTATAAGCAATGAAAGTGTGGCTCCCAATTAATCTCGTGTACCTCTAGGCAAGGTCTAAATCAGCTGGATACAGCTAAAGCAATTTGCACCCAGCTAAAAGCAAATTGGAAAATAAGTGCTCCATGGTTGCCTTTCTCCCCCTCCCCCCTTTCCGGTCGCCATTTTCCTGAGCCAAATGCACAATCAGTATTCTGGCACTGGTCCTCAGTCATGTTATTTGCAGCTATCAATTTTAATTATGACAATTATTGATTAGTTGGGAAAGTGAATAATCTAATGTTCAATGAGCTCCAGGAAGGCTACCAAAGCTCCCCCTTCTTCTTTTGTCATGCAAACCAAGCCCACAGCTCTCTCTCTCTCTCTCTCTCTCTCTCTCTCTCCCTTTGTGTGTGTGTGTGTAAGGACAAAAAAATAACCCCTGCAGAAGTCTCTGTGCACACATTCTCAGACTGCATTTACAGTGCTGGAGTTGAGACTTCACTTGTGTGAACTTTCTGACCCACCTGCATCTGAAAGCTCTCAGAGCTTGTGAGAGATCACACTGAGAAATGAATGACAGAAAAGAGCTGTGGAGTCCAGCAAGGAAGCCCTCATTAAGAAGGATTCTCAAAAGCCTAAATAGGAATTAGGCACACGGTGGCTTTCAGAATTTCAGCACTGCTTACTAATGTGTCATTTCTGCCTGTCAGATGGTGTGCTCAAGTCAGCATCGGTAATTCAGTACTTAAAATAAGTGACATAAAGGTGCTCTTGCAAACAAATTCAGATGATAGTCTTGCTGCAGCTGAATGTATAGGCATGATCTGTATGTGTAAGATAGGCAATTACGTGTGATATTGATGACAGTTTTCTATAATACAGAACATGCCACCTTCCAAACTTTGACCTTATCTACTATGTTCTTTTCTGCCCTATGGTAAGAGCATTTGCTGGATCACAACTCCCTCCCTAGATTTATGTAGCTCAGAATTTTCTTCTTAGAAACTATAATCATCTGTTAATTTTAAGCCAGCACTATTATAAGCCTCACACTTCCCACCAAATGTCCTTGCCAATATTAACCTGTCAAATGGAGAGCTGATAAGTTATATGATTGAAAGCAAAATAATTGGGATTTATCATGCCACAAAGTAGAGACACGGCTGTCTAGAAGAAGCCTTTCTCAATGTCAAGCATGATATGTTTAATTTCCAATTAATTGTAGTATATATATTTTAATTGCAGTATATATATTTTAATTGCAGTATATATATTTTAATTGTAGTATATATTTTGAATTGTAAGCCTCCCAAAGTCATTGACTGAGATGAAGAGCTATAGAAATTGAATACATACCGTATACATGCATGCAGGCATGTACACATACATACATACATGAAAACTATAAAATAGTATCCAAAAGCTCCCCAAAGGTGGGAGCAAATAGAACTGAAGATGACATCATAAAATCAAGGGAACGGTCTAAAAACAATTCTGTCTTCAGCAAGGTCAATAACAAGAGGGCTAACTTAATCTCCACAGGAGGATGCTTTCCAAGAGAGTGACTAATGCTGTCTGCAACCTGAACCCAGGCTCCTGAACTCTGTCTGAAAAGAGTTGAGGTAATTTGCTTCCTGAGGGTGCTGCAAAATACAACTGTCATCACCAGCTCAACAATCTTCCATATAAAATGGAGGTTGGCATCTGGCTGATAATTATCCATTGGATCCAGGAGTCAAGAATACAAGGAATCCAATCAACTTTGTTGGTGAAATGTTGACATGAAGGCCCAGTGGTAGATCACAAAATGAACTTCTGGGGAATATGGCTAATTGCACAGGGAGAGATCTCCGAAGGATTTCTCCCTGGAGTGTTGCTCTTGTATCTTATAACTGAAGGGATTGATTATATCCCATTAATTATTATGACCCACCTGGCTGGGGTGTTGAAGAACTTCCCCTCAAATTTAAATTATTATCATCATTCAAGAGAAACAGACAATGTAAGCAAAATAATAATAATATAAAGGTGCCTAATGACAATCTAGCTGAATATACACAACAGCCACCATACTAAACAATTTAGCAATAGTATAGCACTTAGATTTATATATCGTCCCATAGTTCTTTCTAGACTGTCCTATCAAAGATGGAAAAGCCATTCCCTCTGGAGTCCTTTTCAATACTCCAGATAGAGTCTAGCTTAGGATACCTAGCTGAAGGGTAGAGCACAGCTTCCTTTGAGGTAAT
Source organism: Notechis scutatus (assembly GCF_049901735.1). Classification (NCBI taxonomy): domain Eukaryota; kingdom Metazoa; phylum Chordata; class Lepidosauria; order Squamata; family Elapidae; genus Notechis; species Notechis scutatus. The sequence goes on from NC_142010.1 coordinate 213,276,546, forward strand.
GAAGTTGTACCACTTATTGAATTTAAGCAGAGGTGGGCTGCACTTATGTTACCAACCGGTTTGCTGGTTGTGAGTGCGCATGCGTGGACTCGCTTTGCTCGCATGCGTTCCTTTGGGAGTGAAACGGAGCTTCAAACATGCAGCTAATCATATCAGGAAACTCCGGTTAGTACAGCAGGGGTGGCGTGGAACTCAGCTGGGCAGCATGGGTGGTGGGATAGTGCAAGGGCACAGGTGCAGGCCCAGCCAGTGATCACAATTGGGGGTTCACCCGAACCCGTGCAACCAGGCAGCAGCCCACTACTGCATTTAAGAAAGTAACAGAAGACTTAGAGCATCCATAAGATATACTTTGCCAGTGCTTTTATAAATAAAGTAGCATGTTTTGTGTTTGTGTATATGAAATTGGTGATTTATACCATTGGTTATTATAATCCTTTGTACTGGTTTGAATTGATAATTATTTCAGAAATAGGATTATGCCGTGCCACAATGCAGCAGAAAATAAAGAAAGAGAAACTGACAGTAGTGATAGGTATATATTAACTACATGATCTCTCCTCCCTCCCTGCCCCACCTCCAAAGAAAAATAAAAACCTTGTCATTAAACATTGAAGTGAGTTGGAACATCTGGCACTTCTGAAAGCTTGGGAAAATCCCCATTAAAATTTAGTGGGCTATCAAGGAGGCCAGAACACACATTCACCATTCATTTTCCTAAGCCTTCCGAGAGATAGCTGGCTTTAAAATGAAACCCACTTACACTGTGTTTGCTCTCTAACACTGTAGTTGCCAAGTCTTTTTGCTATTAAGATTTTGGGGCAAGACCAAAAGAAGCTTCTGTGAATGCCAAGCCCTCAAATAGCCATTGGATAGCAGAGAATTGGAGGTTTGGCCCCATTTTCTAAACCCAAGTCACAGCATCGTCACCAAGGTTTCGGAAATATTATACAATGCAGGACTGAACTCTAGTGCATGGCTGACCGGTTTTAGCTGAAAGAAAGAATGGCCACATTAGCATGTGTGCAAAGGAAGTCAAAATGATCTCATTTAAAGACTCTCCTTCTATGGCCATAAAGAGAAAATGCATTTACAAAACAGCAGGTCTTTCACTCCGCTTCATGGAGCTGTCTGCCTAGTTTTCTTCACTCTTAACCTTGGATCAAAGTGTGCAAGAACAAAGAAAGGCTTTGCTCCCCCTTCCTTTCCTGGACCACAGAAGAATAGTCAAATTTTAAGTGTTTTCAAATCAACAAAATATTTAGAAAATACAATGTAAGCTTGGATGTACTGACTACCTGAGCTTTACAGAACACCTATTTGTTGGGTTATTGTCTAGATTTCAATTTATACTACAATCAGTTTAATTTTAAATATTGCATCGTGTTATTTACCTTAGTAATTTCAAAATTACAGATTCCTAATGCTTAAATCAAAGCAGTCTTTGAAATCAATGTTGCCCCAGCCTTGATCCTACTGTTTAGATTTTTCTAAATCATTTATTCACTCACTCATTCACTTATTCACTCATTCATTCATTAGATTTTTATCCTGTCTTTATTATTTTATAACTAATTCAGGGCAGCCAATACTCCTTCCTCCTCCTTTCTTTCCACATGCACCCTGTGAAGTAGATTGGACTGAGAGAGTGACTGGTCCAAAGTCACCCAACTGACTTTCTCTTCTACGGTAGGATTAGAATTTACAATCTCTTGGTTTCTTAAGATTCTGTTTCTATCTCATTACAACAGTGCACAGCTTTTCTGCTTACTTCTGCTCAGAGAAATAACCATTTTTTTTTTTACTGATTATCAGTAAAACCTACCATATAAACTTCATGATTATTCTGTTAGCAAATACTCATTTGCTAAGAACCAAATCTTTTTAAATAAGATATATTTCATAGAAAGCCAGTAATGTGCCTCCATGTTCTTAGAACTGCATTTCTAAGTCAAGAATCAGAACTACACATTTAATTTTTAACCCCCAATGCTTTTATAGCACCAGTTGTTGCAGCTAGGGAACTAATGGTACATTATAAGCAGTTTTTGATAATAGTACCTTATAAGCAGCTTCTCTAAGAATCAGTTGTCATCTGTACTGCATACAGCTATATCTGATTTAATATTGTTTTATTTTCAAAAAAACTGAATGTCTACAAAGGTGGTAAAGACAGAGTCATTTTTTTTCCCAAAAAGAATCCAATGTAGTTACCATCACTTTCATTTGTAGTATATTAGAACTGTTTAGGGTTTATAGATGTATAGAAATAATGGGTACTAGGCCATACTAATTTTCTTTTCCTTTGGAAATAATGTAAATTCTCTTTTATTGATGTGATCTGTTTTTATGACCATATGATTTTTTGTAGAATCAGATTTTGTTACAACCTGTGTCAAAGGTATCTTGGTTTGTTAAAAGAAGAAAATATAGGATGGCAGAAGTACAATAAGTATATGTACTTAAAGACTATTTTTCTTGAGAATCTTCACTAACAACATCCATGGTCTTCATGGAATTCTACAATGTGGATTTTCTCAGTGAAACACATGAAAGTAAATCTATTGTCTTTGCTAGATATTTTATTTTAGATGGACATTTCACCTCAACGGCAGGAAGTTTGTCAAACTAAGAAAACAGGTTTTTTTTTTGTTGTGGTTTTTTTTTGAGGGAAAGTAGCATGTTCTTCTATGCTACATGGACATGTTTTTTCTTTGCTTTCTCAGCAAAACTGAAAAACTATGGGAGTGTGTGTGTTTAAAAATTCCTTATTCCTTATTTCCTTAAACATCACATCTGGAAAATTATTGCCATATCCACTCCTTATTTAGCAATCACAATCTGTTCCTTAAATGGGAAACTTAATGGTCACTAGGCAAGCCGAACAAGAGAAAGAATTGCTGTGAATATCATTGATTGCTGTCTTCTCATTCAAATAAAGTTCTGTGATATGGTATTCTGTGCCTGACATTTTTTTTCTTTTTTTCTTTTTTTGCCCACTCGCAAAAAGGGCTTAAACAAGCTATCTCATCCTGAGCTGCTTTTTTCCATGGCACAGCCCAGGGGTGGGCACCAATGGTAACTTTACAATCTGTGGACTTCTACTCCCAGAATTGGCTGAGTATAGCTGGCTCAGAAATTCTGGGAGTTGAAGTCCACAGGTCATAAAGTTGCCATAGTTGCCTGACCCCTGGTTAACAAACCTAGACCTGTGATGTTAATTAGTTGATTAGACCTTTCGATATTGCTTACCCTGATGCCTGAAACTGACCAGATTGTAATCAATTTCAACTGAAGTCTTTTATTGTCAGGTTCATGAAACTGGATGCTAAATGCATGCATTGGTTGGAAAATGATTTTAAAAAAACAACCCACCACTATTATCATTCAAAACATTTGCTAAACGAAGTAGCCATTAGATGAAGGGTATTGACTTCTAGCAGTCAATACTCTCAAGGGTAAAGGTGCTAATATCAGGTGATTTGCTAAATCCAACAGCTCATTTCTTTTTCACTGAAAGCATAGGCCTCCCTACCAGTTTCTCCCCATCCCTGATGCTTCAGATTAGGAACAATGAAGGAGAGTATCTGGCTATACTTCCTGCCATTCCCCAGTATACTTAATACCATTGACCTGGGCAATGAGGAAGAGGAAAAAAAACAAGACTGGATTCTTCCAAGCGATTAACAATATATGTATTTTGGTGTGTCACAGCGTAGAGCAGGAAAAGATTCCTCTATTTGCCTGTTTATGGTTTGTGGTATTCAAAGGTTGTGTATATGAATTAAAAGGAATGTGGGAAAGGCTACCTTTTAATAATGGGTCTCAGGGGCTGACCACTTTATGCCTCTGCTGCATACTTCAACCTTCAACTCTATATAATTTACTTGTTAGTCCTCAAGATAGTTTCAAGGAACCACCAAAATGCTTTTCTGATGACAAAGCTAATAAGAAATGTATTGTGAATCATGTAACTGACCTAGCCAAGTCATTTTTGTAATAGTGATTATGTTCATGCAAGCATTGTGGTTAGATGATGATAATGCTTTTTTCACATTTTGTGGGTTAGAGAATACTTTCTAGGAAACTAGCCACAACAATCACAATATACTTCTACCTCACTTTTCTTATTTATTGTCTTCATGTCAAATCTACCTATGTAATCTGATGTTTTCATAAATTCATATTTTTTGTTAGGAAAGGCTATCATCTGTTGCTTTGATTATCTGCATAATCTTAGGTGTGTTTGTTCTCAAGTTTCAAAACATTAGCTATTCTGAAATAGCTCAGGGCTAACTTTGCTATGACCTGCCTACAAATTCTTTACAGCAGTTTATTTTATTTATTTATCATATTTATATAGCCACCTATCTCACATGAAAGTGACTATTGGCAGCATATAGCACTGTTTCTTCAGACATATGTGAAAGCTATAGCAGAAAGTTCTCTATGAAATACACAGTATTAATTTCTTGCTTTGCAAATCCAAGTGTTTTAACATTTAATAGTTTATAACAGTACATAAGTCACATTTTTATATTTGAAACTCAGATCAAGACAACTGAAGCGGATCTGAGAGTAATTTTGTTCTTTTTAGTAATGCTGGCATGTTTTTCATACACAGCATTCTATATTCAGTATCTGACATCTCACTATCAGGTGACAAGGAGTATTTTTGTCAGGGGTTCTGGAAAACTCCTCCCAGTTATACTTCAAAGACAACCCTATGGAAGGTCCTTTGCTGTAGTAATAAATGTACTATCATGGCCAGAAATATGTTTTCCAGAAATGAGTATAGTTCTAAATAGTGCTCTAACCTAGAGCAAGATTCCCCCAAAGTAAAATAAAATTACTGCAAAAGAATGTTTATATAGAAACAAATGTTTGGACAAAGGCATTGTAACCACTGTCTAGATTTGCATTTTCATGGATGCACAGATAGAATGATTAGATTTTACATCCAATATTCCTACATCCAGTCAATTACCAACTTTATTCTTTTGCATTTGTAAATGGAGTGATAGGTGTCATCTGCTTATAGGTGACTGACCACCCCTGCAATTTCATGTAGATCTTAAACTAGATGAAAGCACCTGGAGGATAATATGATGGATCACATTATTAAACTCAAGATGTAAAGCGGTCTTTCCTATCTATATTGCAGAGCATAGAGATTTTCTTCATTACATTCATTGCATTATTTCCATAATGTAACTAATGGTTGATTGGCCAGTTCCTCCTATGGTATCTACCTGTCTAGATATAGAAGTCCCACATGATTTTAGCCCTTTTATTAATATTATTATTAATATTAAAGAAATAATATTTGGAATCATTTTAAGACAAGTTCTAAATAAGGGAAAAGACAAGGTTTAAAGAAACAGTTTCAGGGATATAATCCCAACTGTGTTCTACACTCTTGGATCCATAATGTGATTAGAGAAAGCCATTGTCTAAACCCAAAGTAGTAACATCTAAATTATTCTTTAAATGCTCATGGAAGGACCAATGGAAATGTTGAATTTATTATAATTAATTAACACTTCATTTATCAAATAAATGAAGTGTTAATTAATTATCACAGTCATTTACCTTTTATGTTTCTTTGGCTTGTTTGTTAATTGATTGTATGACAAAACATCATAAAAGAACACCATTGGGATAAAACCCCAATTGAATTTGAAGGTGAATTTGTTTGCTGTCCATTTGGGCAGGACAGTTCTTTCCCTATTCCTATCAATTCCCCCTAAGGTCATGGGCGGGGGACTCCGCCCATCAGACACCCGGGGTTGCCTGAATGGTTCAGATGGTGCATGTTTTCTTGCATTGCCTTGAATGTGCAACAGGTTTAACACCCAGAAGGCTTCCTGTAGTCTTAATGAAGCAGTTAATGAGGTGTGCATTATAGACCCTGACAGGCCCCTCCCCAATAAAAGCCAACAGGGATGCATTCAGTGCCTTCCATGGCAGTTAAGTAATGACAATGCTTGTCTGCATAACTTAACAGTGCAATGCCACTGAGTCAAGCACCATTCTTGTCTGCAGCACCCTAAAAATTGAACACTGAAGAAAGAGGAGAAGGCATCCCAGCCATAAGAGACTTTTTATTTCTGACTAGTCTGAAAAATAAATCCATAAACCATGAACATCCTGTAAAACAACGTGTTATTCACAGTTTTTGTAATTTAGTTCTTCCAGAGGCTCCTGGTCTAAGAAAACACATGGACGTTTGTCTTCCCAAAGGATTTCAATGAGCCAATTGTTTCCTGACATCAGTGAGGGGAGCTGAATGTGCTAACACTAGACTTCACTTACTTGTACTAAAGGCAAATCTTTGTCTCTGGCTGGGGAATTTGTAGGCCTTTGAGTCTGTAGGAAAAATAGCTGTTCAGAGCATAAAAAGCTTTTTTGCATTTCTTTTGATAGTGAATTTCAAGGTCACTTATTGATTTGGGGATAAAATCTACTGAGAATCTTTCCTGTCTAGCAGCAAAGCTTCATTAATTTCTGTAGAGTTTTCAGAAGAGAACTTCTTGAATTGCAATCAAAGAAACAGGGAGAGAAGAAAGAGTCCATTAATAGATTTGCATTATCATTGTTTAGAAGGGATTATAAACCAGAAATATAAATGTCACAATGTCTGCATATACACTGAGTTCACACATATGCAAATGAACATTATTAAAATATTGTTACTTGGATTAGTAAACTATTTTTTTCCTCAACTACATATATTCTATGATAGAACAAAAGAGCTGTCTAAGAGAAAGGCTTTTACACGCAGATATTCTTATATGCATGGAGAAAGTAAGCTAGAACGTCCATTTAAACAAGTTTGTCCCAGTTTCAAAAAATTGTGAAGAGCCTGTTAACATCTTGCTTCGACATTTTATTGCCCCTTTTCACCGTAGGTGAAACAGTGAAGCTGGCATCAGTGCTATATAAATATTTAATAAGAAGTGGGTTATATGTCAGAATTAATGACAGTGAAAGTAGAATGGAAGTGACATCAATGCCAATCTGGACATTAATCTTACTGTCTAGTGTCAGACCTGTAAAGTGTTTGTGAAAATATACACACAGCTGCATCTTTAGGACAGAGAGAAGAATGTTTCGAACAATAAATAAAGCATAAGGAGATATCTAGGAATTGGATAAAGTGATCGAATGAATATATTTCATAGATAGAATAATTCCTTGTGAACTTAATCTGCCAATAAAGTCTCTGAAACATTTAGACAGCCTGGAATGTTGAAGACATACTTTTGGTAGCAATCTCTTACAGCTTCTTGATGTGGATCTTGGTATGGATCGAATAGCTTCCAACATTACTGCTTCAAAAAATATCAAGTTTATTAGAGCAATTGTGCATATAATAATTAGAGTTGGTGTATATTTTTATTTCTATAATCTGTATGGTATTTGTAACAATGAAAAGTCAGCATTTAGGGAAAGGGGAAAGAAGGCCCTATACAAAGAAGGGCATTCCCTTTTCCCATAGTTGCCATAGTTACTCTAAATACCTTCTTTTCTTCTCTACTAAGAAAGCTGAGTTCTTATTTTCTCAACCTGCACACAACACAAGTTTCTTGCAGAAGTTTTTGCAGCTCTTGAAAAGTTAAACAAAGTTGAAACAAGTACTACTTTAATGGAAAACCAAGATTACAAATTAGACCAGGAAGTAACATACCCCAAAATAAGACTGTAGTAAACTATTTCTGTATTGTTGTTAAAACTTTACAGATCATCTGAATGTAATCACTAGAAGGTGTGTTCAGTTCAAGGAATTAGCTAATTTAACTTTCTCAAGCCCTTTGCCAATTCTTAGTACTTAATATTTGCACTTAGAGCTAAAATCAATGCAAGATTATTTTAAATGTTATTTCTGTGATACCTGGTGGTTTTGGAAATGCAAATCTTGGTAGCTATTGATATCAGTAAAAAGACACAATGTGGGAGATATAGTTAAAATACAGGGTGTTTCCCCTCCATGCTTAAATGCAGCTTTAAAATATTTTAAATAAATAAATAAATATATTCACTAAATTCTTTCTACCCAGATTGGTGGTGATGTTGTGGCAGTGCGGGGAAGGAAGAACAGGCTTTGGTCTTCACCCCCAAATCTTCACGTTGGGAGGTCCCTTAGAGGGCACACAAATCTCGGAGGGATTTGTGGTGAAATAAGGAAGCCCGGGGAGCAGCAAGGTGGAGGGCGACCACCCACTGCGATGAAGGAATATCCTTTTACTTCAACATGTAAGTGTCTGGCATTGATTTTAATGGTGGATCTGAGGTCACGACAGCCCAACTAAAAGAGGAAGGAGAAAATCTGATAACAGACTGTGCCATCAAGTGGATTTTTGGAATGTAGTGGAGAACAATGGAGAGTGTGATTGGAAAAGGAGGACTGCAGGACGTAAAGGGAGGAACAGTGAGTCTCTGAAAGAATTGGGTGTGAGCTTGATAAATGGGCGACCATTCAGCAATGGTGACAGCAAGGCTTGGAAGCGAAAGATTTGCCCAAGTCATTTAAACTTCTATGAGTAGATTAAGCAGACAGATTGAAGATACTTTGACTTGAGTGAGGAAGAAGTTAGGAGTGGATGTATAAGAAACTTGAGGAGCTGTTTGCTTCTACCTCAGTGGCATAAAAGACAGAGAAGAGCAGAAGAAGGAAAAACGGAAGTGGCTGATGCAACAGAAACTGCTGGGTCTACATAGAATAGAACAACCTGTGCTGTACAGTATAAGTCTAACTGACAATTAAAGACTAATTAATGATAAGAATAATTAATTGAGTGTTTAATGAAATAACTTTTATACCATATATATTTTTGTACAAATAAGAGATTAAGCTATTTGAAAAGACTTATTTATTTATAGTACTTCTTTACATATATTCTTTAGATACATATTTATATAGATAGAAATATCTTAATGAATTAATGAATTTGTCATATAGTTGAAATAGAGTGTGTAAGTTTAATCTGTTGATTAATTTTTTGGAAAAAATATAGGAATATAAATAGATAAGGGAGTGTTTAAAGGAGTAGATTTTATTATATATTTTATATATTATTAGTTTACATTATATTAGTTACATTTGGATATTAGAGTGGATAATAACTGTGTCTTATATTGTTCTTGGGTTTAATAGTATAGTGAATTTTGATAAGTATATATTAACATATAGTTAAAGATAATATAGATAATTGATTGCTCTATAAAGTGTATTATAAGTGAATACCCTTCTAATGAATTTGGATCTTTTGGAAGAGGAGTAAGAGGTGATCAAGAAGTCGTATTGAAAAACACAGATAAGCTGAACAGTGAAAAGTCAGAAAATTTGGTTTGAGCATAAATATAGAGATTGGTGTGAAGAAAATTAAATTAAATACAATTTAAAACATAAAAATAATATTTAAATTATTGAATGTTAATTTGGGATAATGTATTTAGAATTTTGAAAGAACAGAATAAAATACTAAAAGAAATGACGAGTATTACCACAACAACACTGAAGGCCGGAAAAACAACAACAGCAAACCCGTCAATATCAATAGCTTTACCAGTAACCCAAACATAAATTGAAGGGATGCTTACAGTAGAAAAACAAAATACAATATCAAACACACAAAACATGTAAACCACCCTTTTAGCAATTCAGGAAACAATGATCAAACTACAAGAAACAATGTCCAAAAACCATGGTGAAATGAAAACAGAGATGGGTGAAATGAAGTGTGATATACACAAATTAGATGAGAAAAGGGTCTCAATTCAACAGGCAATAGAAAAAAAATGAACAAACAATAAAGCTGTGGAAACAAGAACAGAACAAACTAGGAGACACTTGAACTAGTGGATTGGAAAATGGTAGAGTTAAACAAAGACCTAGAAGATTCTCTCATCCATTTGGAGATGGACTGTACAACCTTCTATCTCAGATTTCAGAACATTGCAGAGAGAAAAGAAGAAGATTTAGAGATGATAATGGCCAAAATAATAGGGGAGGCTCTGCAAAGAGATAAGCGCAAAATTTTAAATGAATTGGATGATGTTTACAGAGTGCATAGTAATTATGCCAGAAGGCATAGATTGCTAAGGGAAGTGCATATAAGGTTTGCGAGAAAAAAAGACAAGACATAATTTACAAAATAACAAGGGGCGAACTGATGATGTACAAAGAAAAAGAGATAATAACACTGAAACAGATTCCGAGACAAGTGAGAGAACAGAGAAAGGACTACCGATTCCTGGCAACACTATTGAGTAAAAGAAATATGTTATTCAGATGGTTAGTACCAGAAGGGATGCTAGTGTCGTGGCAAGAGAAGAAAATCAAAGCAGACAATCTTGAGAAAGCACAATACTTATATGATCAACTAGTGAGAGTAGAAGAAGAACAAAGCAGCAGAGAAGAATTTGAGTCCGGAAGCCAGGAAAAGCAACAATAGGAATCAAAAGAAGGAGAACAGGAAGAAAAAAGGAAGGAAGAAAAAGAACATCAGGAAGAAGAAGGTGTAAGACCAAGACCAAGAACACAAAGAGACACAAGGGCTACTAGAAGGCAAAGACAAACAGACAAATAGAAGAATGGGTGAAGAAATCAAATTAATATCAATAAATATCAATGGACTAAATTCGCCGGCCAAAAGAAAGCAAACTCTGGTAAAATTAGAGAAACAAAAAGTAGATGTAGTATGTTTCTAGGAAGTACACATTAAAAAACAAGATAAGAATTATTTAGAATACCCCAAATTAGGAAAATTATATATGGCTCTAGCTGATGGAAAAAGAAAAGGGATCGCTGTATATGTTAGGGAAGAGATAAAGACAAAAATTAATATACATTCTTTCTACCCAGACTGAGACTGTCCATTTCCAGTCAAGTACTATTCAGAAAAGAATTCTTGGAAGATATCTGCTGATGTCAGATTCCGATATCTGGAGGACTTTGTTCCTTAATTACGAATTAGAAGAATAATCTCTTTGTACTGGCAATTTTGCACATCATAAAACATAAAAACAGCCAAAATCATGTCTCTAAGGCCAATGACATCAGTGTTAAAAGGACATACTTTTTAGGATGTAATCCCAGACTGCAGAATTACACAACCTGTGAGTTGATAAACATATCCTGATTGTTGAAAATTTGCAGTGCTCTCACAAGATGTTTTGGCATGGTTCTGTGATTATCAATCCACCCATTGATTTACCCCATTTCTGATCTGCCTGTAGCCAATGTTCTTATGGCACATTTTTACAATGTCCTGAATTTTTAAAAAACATTCAAATGGAAAATAGACGTAGTTAGGATTGTCACATTTGAACTGTAAAAATCTGGACAACATTACATGGCAGCAAAGAGATATAGAAAACCTCAACTATTTGCTACTATCCAGCAATCATTTGGATTTATGCAGACCAGCCTTGGTAGCCCTAGACTGTCATGATTCATAGAAGGTCTATTATGATGGGTAAGCTAGTAACAAAACACTCATTTATGGAAAGCCATCTAATAAGAATACTTCTCACTCTTTCTAACATTAAGGTTACTTTTTATTATTTATCTTTTAATGGGGAGGTGGATATATTTCCAAATGACTGACTGGGCTTCAGCCATTCACTATTTCCCCCTACCCCGCAAAAGGCCTCTTGCAAACTCTGCAGGACCCAGTAAGAATTATGAAAAATAAATATGATGGTTCTTTCCTTAGTAATATGTCAGTTTTCCTTTTAAAAACCCCCATTAAGGTCTCCTTTGAAAAAGTCAGGTGAGACAGACACAAGTAAAGCTTTTCAGAGCTATCCTAGTTTTACAGAGGTTCTACAGCTTATTCTTTCCTTAAAATATGACCCTCATTTCACTCTTATTTTTAACCTAGTTACCTCAGATGGCATGCTAACTCTGTTCTGAACAATTCATAAGAGTGGTGTGTGTGTGTGCGTGTGTGATGGTGTGCTTTTTCAAGTTATCAAATTCCAGTAATTAGTCTACTGAGGTTTTGCAATCAATGTCCCACTAGCAGCTTCCTATTCATGTTTTAATAGTACTAGATACTATTCAATGGAATGGTTGGATTGCCCTACTTTATTATGATATATTATCTTTTGTTAAATAGAGTCTGAGATGCTCTTTCTTTCTTGGGAGGCCTGAGTTTGACTATCGCAAGGAAAAAGTACTTGGTAAATGGACTGGATAGTTATTTATTAGAATTATATCCCACCTTTATTTTGTGCAACTCGAGGCAGTGTACATAATGGTTCTTCTGCATCTTTTCCCCTTAACAACAATCCTGTGAGGAGGGGGACATTAAGAGAGATTGACTGTCCCAATCTCACCCAGATGCCTCTCTATGCCTAAGGAAGGACTAGAATTCTCAGGCTTCCATTTTCTAGTTAAGCACTTGAACCACTATACTAAACGGGATAACTGGAAGAGATGCTTGTGAGAAGGATGTTAAGCCTGAATTCCCCAACGAGTGTTAAGGAAAACAAACTAAACAGAATGTGTAGCGTAGTCAGATAGGCAGACAGGTAAATGTGTGAGATAAGTTTGTATTTTAGTTAACACACAGTAAAAAACAGATACGCTTGTGCTATCAAAAATATAGTTTATTCCATTAGGAATTATAGCATAGTCAAAATAAACGGTCCATTAGTCATGTATCATTTCAGTCAGTCCAGCCGGGGATACTCAATTTGCAAAGTCCGTGTTGAATAGCCAATGTCAGTTCACTTACAATAAATCAGTCTGTATTATCTCTTCTCTCCGTTGAGAAATCAACACTCCTTTCTCTCCTCCATTCCAGTAAGGAAAAAATGCAGTCATCAATCCATCCAGTAATTAGGGATCATTAAGCCAGAGAGAGAGAGCTGCAATTGACTTGCTTCTTTTATGGTGCTTTTACAACCACACCCTTAATTACATTCTTGTAGTTAAAGTTACACACACTTTAACCATCAAACCATGATAACTTATTTATTATCTTTACCCAAACCAGTTAGGGTAAACAATGTTATCCCTAACAAAGGTCATTGACCATAGCAAAACACGTAAGGTCCAACTTACATACAGTTTTTCCAACAACACCCTCAGTTGCTGAGATTGAGATCAATATTTTGCCAAAATATTTTTAATATTTTTTGATAAATATTTTTGATTGTGATTTTCATTATCGTAAGAATGCTGCTAAAAGATGTCATATAGTTGTTTAAATCACTTTTGTGAGCAGGTTTTGACTGGGAAATTCAGTTATCTGGAAATGTCAAAATCAGCAATAACAGCATTGGAGTGAGGGCATTTTTAATTTACTTGAGAGAATGAAGAGGATTTGGCAAGTCAATGCTGTTCCCAAAAATGCTTAGCACTGTAGAGAATTCATCTTCACTTTAGACTAGTGAATGCAACTGAGCAATAAAATAGACTTACATTTGTTTTGATGTTATTTAGAGTCCACTGAAGCTGTGGTTTTCAGCTTGAAACAATCAATAAATCAAATATGAGATCACAAGTTGCAGTGCATTCCCATTCAGGGTAGTTTTCGTTGTTGCTTCTACTGTGTTAGAGTTCTTTGTCTTGGCAGCAGAATTGCTTTTATCCCTTTTCATCAAGCCCAACTGTCCGATAAAGCAAACTCAATTTATGTCCTATAATGACAAGGTCATGCACCACCACAGTGCTCCTTTTAGATTTTCTTTGAGATGGGTGGCTGAGGGGGAGTAAAGCTCATATCAAAATGAAGAGCATTGAAGGATTTGGATGAATCACCCTAGTTTCACCTGAGAATATGAGCAGATAAAAAGAAGAAAGCTTTGATTCAAGCATACATGGGTTAGTTATATTTTTCACAAACGACTTCTTTATATTATTGAATACAATGCAAACTTTAAGGCCAACTGCAATAACACTTTCTCATGAAAAATTAACAAAGAATTTATGGAAATGTAATGAAAGTCCCAAAGCAATTAGCCTAGATTTCTCTAGAGCCTGAGAAAAGCCCGGATAATTGCAGGCAGAAACTACATAAAGTGGCTATTTTCATTATCACAGGATACAGAACGTCCATTTTCATCACAATGGCACATAATGATGTTAAAGCTAACACAAAGATATACTTTAAAAGGTTGTGACACAGTTTACAAAATGGTTTGATTTATGTGACTTTGGGGATATGTATTAAAGATTATTTAAAGAAAAAGAGGAAATAAGAAAAGAAAAGAAAAAGAAAAGAAGCCAGTTCTGTTATTGTCAAAAGCTGTTAAATAGTACAAAAGTAGGGAAAGTGGTAAACTGACTTGCTGAACAAATCGTTACAGTGAATATACCTCCAAAAAGCCTTTTGCATTTACTTACAAGTATGTTTATCATTTTAGTTCTGTGCTCTGAATAACTGTTTGTGGGAACAAAGGCATGTAGGTGTAAAGCAAAAGAGCGATGTAAGGATAAAATGATGAGAATATTCTCAGCTACATCTATCTGGATATTTAGTTCCTCTGATCTCACCTAGATAATTTTATATAATATACGAAGTTGTCTCTTTTATAAAACATAAAAATTGTGTGTAGATATTTATTTATCCTGTACATTATCTGGCAGACTATTCTAATTCATTTCTTCCTCTGAAGCTTTGACACTGTTTTCAATCTTTTTTTATATAATTTCATTTGAGTTCTTAATAAAAGCCTATGAGAAAAGGTTTTACATAGCATTGCACAATCATCAAATCCAATGTTATTGTCACATTTTAAGCTAAAAAGCTATTTCTTTCTAAAGATATAGGTAAATTGAATAGTTTTCTGACTGTTAGATTGACTTCCATTAAATGTGAATCTGCAACTAGCTATATAAATCCATACAATAACAATAAACTATTGAATCAACCATCTTTTAATTCTTTTTTTCTCCCTTCTCTTCTATTTGACTTGAAAAGGTATGTCGAATATTTATCTTCCTCCTTTTTTTCTTGCCAAAAAAAGAAAACTCTGACAATTTCTTTTTTAAATTCAGATGATACTTCAGTTCAGATCTCTCTTCCAAGGTATTTTCTCTTAACGTGTTTATCTCATCTAACTCCAGCCTGAAGATGAAGATTTGAGAGAGAGAGAGAGAGAGAGAGAGAGAGAGAGTAGGGTTAGATGAGGGATGTTAAGGTTGGTAATCATTGGGTAACATTTGGATACTGGGAAGCAATTTTCCCGTCTGGGAGCAATGATTTATTTATTTTATTTGTTATTTACTACATTTATATGCTGCCCATTTCAGTAACACCCATCACCCTATGACAACTGAAAACTTCAGGAAAAGATATGTTCTTCCAAATTTTCTCCAGTAAAAGATATGGTAAGATGTCATAGGCAAGTCAAAGCTCCTGACATATTCAAGTCTATACAGCTGAGTAATTTTTAGCCCTTCTACCAATGACATTTCATTTTAATCCAGAGAAAGGGAGGGAGGGAGGGAAGAAGGAAGGAAGATACTTTCCCGCTCAAAATTTAGACATGCCAAACTAAACAGTTTTATATCAAACCAATAAGTAATTGGGGGAAAATCCCAATGAGAAATCCATATGAAACCAGTGCATCAATTGAATATAAAAAGGAATCTATTAGGAAAAGGGCAATATAGAAAAAACAAGGGAAGGCAGCAATGACCCAAAGAGTTCAAAATTCATTGCAGTGAAGATATTCGGACAAGAAATCTCTGGATCTTCCTAATTTAAAGATTTATTATCTTATTTCTGAATTGCCTTATTTATGTGTTTATTGGCTGCCTTAATCACCTTTGTTGATAGGCAGGTAACTTTCTTTCCTAGCCTTAAAAAATGTGGAAGAAAATCTTTGGGAAGACTGAATGCTGCTTTGGTCAAGCTAGGAAAGTATAACAATATGTTTATTGTCATCTGAATTTCTTATGCAAATCTGTGGTTTTGTATTTTTGTTCTCTTCTTTGGTTAGATATTAAATCTTCCACAAATTTGAACTTCTGTAAAACTTAAACATTCTCTAAATGCTTAGTATTACTTGATGTTGAAATTTAACTTTGTGGACACCTTTGAACAATAAAGATTAAAACTGTGTTGCTCAGTATTAAGCCTTTTAATCTGCACAGCCTTTCCCAATTTCTTATGACAATGTTGGACCACAATCTCAGCCAGCATGTCTTTTGACTATATATGGAATGATCCATGGAACATAAGCTATATACACATTTCTGGAAGTAACTTACCCTTAACTCCTGGGGCTTACTTTTGAGGAGGCAAGTATGTTTACACTGAAAGGAAAATGGTTAAATTCATGATTTCATTACTTGGTTCACTGATTAAAATATGTCTTACAGCTTTAAGTAGAACTTGTGCCTCATCCTCTACATGCTTACTTGATGAAACTAAATCCCATAGGCATACTTAAAGATAAGTATGCATAAGAGTGGACTTTGCTTGCTTCTTTCCAGCAGTCTGAACTAGATTATTCCTTTATAAGTAGCTTTTTCCAATTCAGATTAATGCTAATTTATTAAGGATTTGGGAATCATAACTGACAGAATGGCTTATTCTTTTCACATTTCTGTCATTCCAATTTTGTAATAAGTATATTCCCAGTTCAAAACATTTCCTAAATATTTTAGATATTCCAGATAAACTTATTGGTTAGGGACTAATTTAAAACTACATGCAACACATTTTTATTTCCAGACTGTCGATTTAGCTGAGCAACAAGGTGGATGGCAGGAGAATCTCATAAACAAATACATTCAGCTGTGCTGTGGATTACGCTAAAGTGACACATTTATTTAAAAATCTGCCTACGACTTGTCCTCATTGATTAAATGCCCTTAAGAAAGTGAATCTGATTAAATAGAAGCCATTAAGATTCAGTACACCTCCTCTACTGCTTTTGATGGTTGATACATTCCCTAGAGAGGGAGATTGGACAGCTGATAAGCGAACACTGAATTATAAGCACTTTGTGGAATGTCACTGGCAAATGAAAGATCTACTGTTTTGCTTGCAAAGCAAGAGAATGCCTTAACAGCACAAAAATGGACATGGCACAGGAATTATTTCATCTTCTGTGCCTGGAATATAAATGACTGTATATATCACACATGTAATTTTAGGACTGGGGTAGCTAATAGAGCAGCACTGCTTGTCGGGAAATATGGGTTCAATTGATCAGAACCAGAAAGAAGAGAAGTGGCTCTTTTTGACTTCTCATAATACTGTCAGAATTCCAAACAAGCCCTGCCTATCTTCTGAAAACCTGGGATGGCTTTCAGAAATGTAATTATGGATATAGAAAAGGGGACAGATATGCTATTTTTGCCTTTTCTGGTTGAGAAAGTAACTACTAATTGTACCATGCTTGCACTGTGTATCAGCAGTTTAGATTTGAGTGTCAAAGTGAAGTTACAATTAATGTCCATTGCAATAAAGGAGTTTAACATCCATTAGGGGCTTACTGCTGCCTTCCTAGGCACTTGGCCATTGAGGTATCAGCCCAGTTACATAAATTATTTAGAGATAAAACTGCCGGTGCTCATAGAAGTCTAATTTCAAGGGTTGCTGTCTTTATTATTTATTTATTTTGCTAGTTTTCAGTGATTAACTGCATGAGAAAATATCCACAGCGGCAACATTTTGTCAAATGGTTATATGCAGTTTACAATTCTGAGTTTTGTAAGAGCTATGATAAAATTTGCCTTTAATTAATTCTTCAGTTTTTCCAATTAATTTGAAAGCAGAGGTGAACAGTAGTTGATTTGAAATATCAACATCAAATGTCTTTTTATAAAATACAAATAAAGAAACAGTATTTTTTTCTAATCATAAGAAACATGTTTTTTAGTTATGATAACGCAACACAAGGAAAGTATCGGCATGCTCAGAAAAGCCTCTTCACAGTTTTCAGAAGTATAAGTAAGCTTTACAGGAGAAAAACGTATCTATGGAAGAAATTAAATTCAGTTACGAGGGAACATGCTCAGTAGCTTTCTAATGTTGGGTGTACAAGATAAAGGGACAGAAAATTAGAAGGAATGGAATAGACAATCCTGGAAAAGTTATGGTTATCTGCCTAGAATTATAAGTAAGATTTTCTTTTCCCATCTATTGAGGGTAACACAATTAATACTCAACTTATGGTCCCAAGTCTGTATAATATTCTTCAGTGTGATTCCCAAAGAGCTTCCATTACCACAGTTTAATTTAATGCGAGAGGAGGCGAATACTATTAAACACTATAGGAGAGGTTTTTTTCTCTATCATATTTATTTGATTATTTTATATTATGTAAATTTAGATGAGAAAGTAATTAAATCCCATTGCCTGATCTTATTCATTGTTTTTTGGAGTCAGCACATGGCACACGACTCACAGCAAAACATAGCACTTAGTTTGGCAAAAAAGAAAGGAAGGAAGATCTAGAAGTCCCGTATCTGAAAGTGTTTTATTGTACTCACAGATTTAGGAGAGAATTTTACTTGATTTATTCTGATGCTTACTGTTCCTTCTTCCTCCTTCTCCTCTTTTTCTGCTTTCCCTAAATCCCCTTGTTTTGCAAGTATGCGGAACACGTTTGCACTCTTCAGTGGTGGGATTCAATTTTTTTTTTTTTACTACTGGTTCTGTGGGCGTGGCTTGATGGGCGTGGCAGGGTAAAGATACTGTAAAATCTCCAGTCAGAGGTGGTCTTTGCCGGTTCTCCGAACTACTCAAATTTTCCACTACCGGTTCTCCAGAACTGGTCAGAACCTGCTGAATATCACCTCTGGCGCTCTTGCATGGGAAGCTTTATGTAGAATATTGTTCTATCGCAGAATTTTACAATGCTGCATCATTGCCATTTCAATGTCAGATCTATGTTTCTATTTTCCCCACCTTTTGCTTCAGAATAGTAGAAACATGTACTGTATAGATTCAGAGGCCATCTATCTGCAAATAAGCAGATGATGTTGATGATTTGGATGGTCTGGAGTAACTATAAAGATAGAGCTAAATATAAGAAATCCAAAAAAAGGGGTGAGACATCAAGAAAGAATACAGTCAGTCCAGTAGAGAGAGAAATTGTTTAAAAAGCTACAGCTGAGATTGGTATAGGATCCCATAAATAACACAAAGGAACTTTTAGGTATGTTTAAATAAAAAGAAGAGCAGAAAAAAATTACAGCATCTGCTCAGAAAGATGAATTCTAACAAAGAAGAGCTTTCCTAAAATTCCTATTTTGTCAACCTTCCCTATTTTTAACTGTATACATTCAACCAGGCAGTTGTGAGCAGCAGAATTGATTGATTATGTGCCATAAAGTCCATGTTGACATTTAGCAATCACATTTATAGTCCTTTTCCAGGATGCTTTATCCCTAACCTGGTTCTTTAAGTTTTCCAACAGTACATCCATCACCACTGTAAAAGAGTACTCTTCTCTTTCCTTTCACCTCCTCCAGAGATTTAGGTCTTCACATAATATGTCTGAAGTAGGATAATTTGAGTTTGGTTAATTGTAATTTGAGAATTATGGATTTATTTGTTTGTTTCTTGGCTATCTGTAGTATTCCCAGAAGTTTTGTCCAAAACCGAACTCCAAATGTATCAATCTCCTTTCTATCCTGCCATTTCAAAGTCCAACTTTCACTTTCTTAGAGTATTACAGGAATAAAGGAATGATTTGGATGATTTGGATGATCTGGAGTAACTATAAAGATAGAGCTAAATATAAGAAATCCAAAAAAAGGGGTGAGACATCAAGAAAGAATACAGTCAGTCCAGTAGAGAGAGCAGAATAAAGGAACAGAATAGAAGCTTGAGATCAATACTCCCAGCTCATGTTCAATTAATTTACTCAGAATAAGTTTATATCTACAACATCAGAGTAATTAAATAAGTAAAGTTATTACAAGATACCAGCATGAATTATCTGCTTTTAAAAATTAGAGAACTTTTTAAATCATTTGAAATAATGTTGTAGATGTAATATAATGTGATGTCAGTAAAGCATTTGAAAAAGAACCTCATTGTAACAAGAATGTCTGGGGGAGGGGAAGATTAAAAAAAAGCAAGTATAAACAAGATGCCAAGACAGCTAAGTAGATATTTGACTGTCTTGAAAATCATACTCAAAGAATATTAATCAATGGTTCCTAATAAAATTGGTATAATGGTACAGGACTTTACATTGACACCTTATGATTTAATCCATAAGCAAAATATGAGAAATGCTAGGCTAGGAACAGAAATTGTAATTAACAATTGTTGAAACTTCAGCAAACTCAGACATGCTGGTCACATTGCATATACTACATATTGGCACATTACATCTATACAGATACAGATGCAGATTAACAGAGTTGGAAGGGACGTTATAGGTCATCTAGTCCAACCCCTGCCCAAGCATACATGGCCATTGCCAAGTGTCTGAATTTTGAACATGTGACCACAGGGATGCTGCAGTGGTCATAGTGTGAAAAACAATCATAAGCTACTTTTTTTTCAGTGCTGTTATAACTTTGAATGGTCTTTAAACAATGTTTGTAAGTAAAGGACTATCTATATATCCAGCCAGAAATATATGAGTGTATGAGAATCAAGATTCCTTCTATGGTATGTTTGTTTGCATTTATAGCTCTTATGTAGAAAACTGAAGAAGAGAGTGCAAAAGCTAAATTGTTGCTCAATATTCAGAAACTAAGATTATGTCAACGCATTAAATAAATGTTGAAGAAGCTGAAGTGGCAACAGACTTCATCTTCCTAGCAGCACACAAAAATACTGCATTAGCCATAAGGAAACCTGTGTTACTTGGGGAAAGAACTGTGTCAAATCTCGTCAAAATATTAAAGTACAGACACTTCACATTGACAACAAAAGTACATATTGTCAAAAACATAGCTTTCTTTCATTGTTGTAACATGTGGCTGTGATATCTGGACCATCAGAAAAGGAGAATGAAGTAAAAAGAATTATTTTTGAATTGTAGTGCTAGAGAAAATTGTTGCAAATATCTTGGTCTACAAGAGGAACAAATCATTTCATGTTAGATGAAGTAAAATCAGGACTTCTCACCAGAAGAACTAAAGCTTAAATATTTTGCACATATAACGTAAGATCAGGAATCGTTGGAGAAAACTATAATGCTTGGAAAAATCAATCAATTGAAAAAGAGACTGACCGAAGCATATGTAACCCTTATTCACAAAGAGCAGTCAGACCAACAAAAAATTCAAAATTACAGGCCAATATCACTTTTAAACATAGATTACAAGATTTTGGCCACAATATTGGTGGAAAGATTAAATAAAATATTAAGAAGGATTATTCATACTGAACAGGATGGATTTCTGCCATATAGACAAATGAAGACAAATACAAGAATAATTATGGATGTTTTAGAATTCTACGAAGTACACACAACTAAAACAATGGCACTGATGTTTTTAGATGCTCAGAAGGCTTTTGACAATTTGAATTGGAATTTTCTTATTAAACAATTGACAGGCATGAAATATGGAGACAATTTTTTAGGATTCATTAAAACAATATATAATACCCAAACTGCAAAAATATTAATAAATGGGGAAAATACAGATAATATAAGGATAAATAAGGGTGTAAGACAAGGATGCCCCTTGGCTCCCCTACTTTATATATTAGCAGAAGGGACACTACTGGTACAAATACGACAAAATCAAGAGATCAGGGGGTTAAAAGTTAAAAAAGAGGAGTACAAACTTCATTTGCTGACAATATGGCATTTATAGTGGAAGATCCCCTGGAAACAACACCCATTTTGATGAAAGAAATAGAACAAATAGGGAAAGGTGGCAGGGTTAAAAATTAATAAATAAAAAACGAAAGTGATAACAAAAAAACTGTACAAATGAACAAAAGGAAGAACTAACAAAGAGATTAGGGATACACGTGGTAAACAAAATAAAATATCTGGGGATATGGCTGACAGCTAGGTGCTCGTCAATTTAAAAACATAATTATGATAAATTAACAATTCAAATATTTAAAGACTTAGATAATTGGGCTAAATTACAAATATCTCTATTAGGCCGTATTGCAATAGTAAAAATGAATATTTTGCCAAAATTGTTGTTCTTATTTCAGACGGTGCCAGTCAAGTTGGAAAAAAGCTTTTTTGAAGAACTAAATAAACATATATCCAAATTTATATGGCAGAGGAAAAAACTCAGAATAAAATATAAATTATTACAGGACGATAGAAAGAAAGGAGGCTTTGATCTTCCAGATTTCGAAACATACTACTATGCTGCAATAGCAACCTGGCTCAAAGACTGGGTTAATTTGATAAATAAAAGGATCTTAATATTAGAGGGCTTTGATCTCCAACTTGGATGGCACGCATTTATGTGGGATGGAAAGAGTAAACACCACTTGGACTTTCAAAGGCATTATATAAGGAGTGTGTTATTAACTATTTGGGAAAAGATTAAAAAAGTACATTACTGTAAGGTCCCACTGTGGTTATCTACAATGGAGGCAGTTACACATCCAAACGTTGTAAGATATAAAGATCTATTACATCAAACCGGAGAGTTAAAGGGTAGGAATCAAATACAAATTCAAGGAAAAGAGATAGCATAGTGGCCCTATGCGCAGATACAAACACATTACCAAAAAGATAAAGAACAATTTGGTTTTAACATGACCTACCAAGAATTAGATAAAATTTGGCATGGAGAGGAAAGGAAATTGATTAGTAAAATATATAAATATCTATTGGATTATAAATTAAAAGAAGAAACAGTCAAGGAGTGTATGATAATTTGGGCAAAAAATGTGGTCCACAGTATTGAATTAGACAAGTGGGAACATATTTGGGAAATAAATTACAAACTAACTATGTCAGACTCATACAAAGAGAATCTCTATAAAATGGTGTATTGTTGGCACTTGCCACCCGCGAGACTAGCTAAGATGTTCCCGAACCTCCCCCCAAACTGTTGGAAGTGTAACTGCATCCAGGGAACATACTTTCGTATGTGGTGGACCTGTCCATATGCTCAGAAGTTTTGGAAAAATATCAAAAATTGGATTCTAAATATAACTAAACAAGAAGTAAAACTTGAACCCAAAACCTTTTTGCTGGGTATGATAGACTCAAAAATAGAAAAAAAATCAATATTTAATCTTGCACATTATAATGGCAGCCAGAATAAGTTATGCTCAAAATTGGAAACTGTCTATTGTCCCTTCAGAGAAGATGGTCATTAAAAAAATTCACGAGTGTGCAGAGATGGACAGCCTAACCAAATTACTAAAACACAACAAAGATAGTGAATACTACAAAGTTTGAAACTGTTGGTACGAATGGTTAAAGAAAAAGCAACATTTGACAACTGAATAAGTTATGAAACTATGAAGGACGTGCGTTTAATCATAAAGTATTCTGTGAAATTAAAACATTAAAAGAACGAGGAAGGTATTGTAACAAGGTAGATCACGTCAATGTTATGGGGTAAAAGAAAAAAAGAAAAGTGTAACCAATGCTCAATACCTGCTGCAAAATGTATATATGTATATATATTTGTTTATATGTTTGTTTGTTTCTTCTTAAATGTTTTAAATATATGAAACTTAAATTAACTTTATTTTTTTTAAAAAAGATAGAGACTGAAGAAAACAAGGTGGCTAGTTGTTATCATTGATGACCCAAGCAGAAGCTTCCAAGAACCCAGAAGAAATAGACTGACTGACTCTTAGCAAAATGATATAGCCTTTGGATCAGTCAGAAGGAACTGAGTGATTAAACAATAATAAAGGCAACAAAGAGGCACTGAATATCTGGATAATTTTGAAATTCTGGAAATATCAATTAGTATTCTTTTAGAATGAAACTGAAGAGATATTGAATAGGTAGGTAAGTATGCAATGTTTGAAACTATCAAGGCATACTACACAGTTTTGTAGAATAAATTTCTTTGCAATAAAACTAATAGTAGAAATCATTGTGTAGATCCTATGTTGTAATGCATCCTATCCCCAACACCTACACATACACAAAATAATAAAAAAAACAATACAAGGAAGAAGACAGATAATATCTGAACACATTGGAGATCATTTCTTGAAACATTGGTGAACGTCCTATACAGAGGTATAACATTGAACTGAACCAGTGGTGGGATTCAATTTTTTTTACTACCTGTTCTGTTCTGTCCCACCTGTATCCACAGATGAAACTTCAAGTTATATAGTTCAAATACTTTACGTAAACAAAACCAGAGGCAGAAGATTCACTTGCTCTGTTATCACAGTCCTTTCGCAATCCTCCTAGAATCTTTCCGGCAATTCTGTAAAGTTCGTAACTCACAACGCAGTAAATCAGATGCAAGTCTTTCCAAGGCAAGATTCACTTTGTTTCCAGCAAATATTTCAAAGTCATGCGCTCCCTTATATCCTCTAAGAAAGGGCGTGTCAGTCTCATTAATTAATCCTTTGCTGGACGTCTCTTTTCTAATTGAGATTGACGTCTCAATCTTCTCCTAGTTCTGGCATCCAGCCAGCATCCAGCAGTTTCATCACAGCTTCAATCCTCTGATACACTTTCCCGATTAACAGTTAACACCTGAGGTTTAATTAGGGAAGTAGTTTCAGGGGAGAGAGTGGCCTCTGAATCAGGCTCATATCTCAAATCCAGCTCCTCTCCCACTACCTGACTCCCCTCCAAGTCACTTAATAATGCAGGCTCAAATCTCAGTGCCAGATCGTCTTCCTCGCTCGAACCCACATCTGCTGATTGATTAGGTTCAAGTCTCGGAGTCACAACACTGTTCTGTGGGCAGGGCTTGGTGGGTGTGGTGTGGCTTGGTGGGAGTAGCAGGGGAAGGATACTTCCAAATCCCCATTCCCTCCCGACCCCACTAACCTGATTTCCAGCTCCATTCTCCTGTGCAGGGCAACAAAAGAAGACCCAGCTGATCAGCTGGGATTTGGGAGGTAGAGAATAGATGGGGGCAGGGCCAGTCAGAGGTGGTATTTGCTGGTTCTCTGAACTACTCAAAATTTCCGCTACCGGTTCTCCGGAACTGGTCAGAACCTGCTGAATACCATCTCTGAACTGAACTAGTTCACAACATTTTAACCCAACATATGCTGCATGGAAAAAATTGAGAGATTATTTTGTATTGCTCAGGCAATTCTTATTTTAAGGGTTGAAATGTGGACAATTAAAATGTTCGACAATGATTTTAAAGCAGCTGCTAGCAGTACTTTTCTTGAAAAAAAAAATAGAACCAGGCTAGCTCTATTTCTAAACTGTAGATGTTATCACTTCTATTACCTGAAGGTGTTTACATCTTTGCAGAACTACTGTGATAAATTGCATTCCCTCTGTGGCTCAGTGAATCCAGATAACAGTATGCAATTTTGAACATACTGACTTAAATGTTTTCCACTGAAATCAGTGAGTATATTAAATTTAGCTCAAGCTTATATAGCTTCAGTGTAGTCCTTAAGGAATTGGTGAGACTCAATAGGATAAGATTAGGCTGTGGGATCCATTCAAACAATCATGCATGTTGTGCTATGTCAGCTTTCTCTCTGTGATAATTTTATTTTAAAAAGATTTATTTTGCCATTTAATTACAAAGCTTCTAAAAATGATTGCCAAGAATATAAAACCCAGTAGTAAACAAAAACCCTTTATTAGAACTTACAACACTTTAAGAATGATTTCATTTCATTTTTCATTTTTCATTTCAATGTTTGTCATTCCTGATGCCAGGAATTCAAATTTTCCCAGTTCTTTGAACTGGAGGTAGTTCAAAGTAGTTGGAGTTATTTTGGGGGTATATTGACTTGGGATACTGAACAGATATAACAGAAATATTTGCATTTATTATTCAGTATTCTTTAAAAAGTTCAGTATGGAATTTCATTTTCCTCAGCAGTTTCCCAATGGCTACCACTGAAAGCTTTCATGGAAAACATAGGAATGGCAATATTGCAAGCACACCATTCACTTATCCTCACTTAATGTACACGGATAGAACTAATACCTGGATCAGATATGTGGTATTTAACTGAACTCAATACAAAGACTATCAGAAAAACAGATGTCTTCTCCCGTTTGGCTATTGATCCTTCATTCTAAATAAAGAGAATCCCATCAGATATGTATTTGATATTTAGATATTTATTAAGCCTTTTTTGGGCCACCATATGGATGACAGATGATTTGGTGGCTTATATTTCATGCGTAATTCTAGGATATGCAACCAGCATGACATTAAATTAAACCATTATTGCAGTTGTATACATCATTATATTTCATTTAGTTCTTCCTGAAGAAGTCTGGAAGTTATTTATGCTGTGTGTGCATTACTTGGAATGTTTTTTTTAAAGTTTGCCTATTTCAAAAGATACTTTCTGATAGTGAATCAATAGATATAGATAGAACATATTCCTGCTTACAAAAACCTCTATTACTAGAAATCAAATAAAAAAAATAAAAAAATAAAAAGGATGAAATGAGATGAGCACTTTCATTCCAGTTGATGGAATATTTCAGGAATTGATGGAGTACTCAGAAAAATATGGGAAGCAACAGAAGAATCAGTAAAGTCTCTAATTAAATTATGCCAAAAAATCTGCAAAATGACACTGTGGCCATCAGAGTGAAAGAGATTAATTTGCATTCCAATACCAACAAAGGAAAGTTAACTAATTGTATAATATTCTTAATTTCAAATGCCAGTTAAATAATATTTAGTATCATCTTCACAAAGAAGAATCTACATGGAAAAAAATGCCAAATGCTGAAGCTGGCTTTAGAAAAAGCAGATATTATTATATATTACAATATTGTAATATTACAAGATAATATTTCTGATCTATACCAGATAATTAAGACAGCCAAAGAGCACAAAAAATGAGTCATTATATGTTTCATTGATTATAAAAAGGCCTTTGATTGGGTCAATCATGTCAAACTGTGGAATGTGCTTTGAAAAATTAGAATCCAATTCTCATGCAAGACATATATACAGGTCAAGAAGCCACATATGGACAGAACATGGTGAAACAGACTGACTTCTGGTTGGCAAAGGTGATGCTCCCCCCTTATTTATGCTGAATATCTACATACCAGCATATGTCTTTATGTTAGGTACAAGCAATGGTATTCTTTATGACAGTATGCTGAAGCAAAAGTTAGAATTTTAAGAAGTAGGATAGAAAGATAATTGACACTTTTGAATTTTGGTATTGATCATGAATCCAGAGAATATTGTGGACAGTCAAGAAAACAAACAAGGAGACCATCTAATAACTCAGTCCAGAGTTCTCAAGCAAAGCACAAAGAATCAGGCTCAAATTATATTATTTCAGATACATCATGTGAAAAACTGTTGAGAAAGATGTAATGGGTGTGTCTAATCTAGTGAAAAGAAGGACTAGGGATTACATGCAGTGGTGGGATTCAAATAATTTAACAACCGGTTCTCTGCCCTAATGATTTCATCCAACAACCAGTTCACCAAACTGCTCAGAAAGTTAACAACTAGTTCTCCTGAACTGGTGCGAACTGGCTGAATCCCACCACTGATTACATGATAACAAAGTTTCAATATCTGAGGGGCTGCCACAAAGAAGAGAGGGCCTGAAGGCAGGACAAGAAGCAATGGATGGAAACTAATCAAGGAAACAACCAACCTAGAAATTTCCTGACAGCAAGAGCAGTTAACTAATGGAACAGCTTGCTTCCAGAAGTTGTGGGTGTTCAAACACTGGAGGTTTCTAAGAAGAGATTGGACAGTTTGTCTGAAATGGTATAGAGTTTCCTGCTTGATCAGGGAGTTGGACTAAAGGACCTTGAAGATCCCTTCCAAATCTGTTATTCTGTAATGCTGGGAAAGATGTAAGACAAGAAAAGAAATTAGCAGCAACAAGTGGCATAGGCATAATTACAGTGGCAATGAGTGCACCATTGAAAGGCTTGAAGCACCAGGTTAGGAGCAGATAGTCATGGGGAAAATCTATGTGGGTGTTAAGAACTGAGACGAACTTGATGGCACATAATCAATCAAAATGTATTATTACATAATTATTATTATGATCATTTGTTCTGGTATGCTTGATAAAAATAAACAAAGGATCAGGTTAGATTCATGGTAAAAGAATTGCTATCAGTTATAGTTAGATGGACATAATAGTTTAAAATGAATATTAGCTTTATGTCATATCTGCTGGAGCAATTACTGTGCTCTCAATTAACACTGGCAATATCCTTGTTTTGTCCTAAGCATTTTGGAGTATTCATTGACATTGTCATTGTCTCTGTAGATGTCACAGCAGGCCTCTTTGTTGCTTTTGTATCCACCCATTCATCTATATATTGATTATAAAATCAATATACAAGAACTCTATAGTAAAGCAATTAAGGGTGTTGTTAATAGATGTGATCTGTGTCTGAAACACCAAATGTCACTCTCTGTGGTTAAAAGAAAATGAAAAATGCATTTGCTTTTTTTGTGGAATTGTAATTGCATATGTTATCTTTTTTTCAATAGTGATACAACCAACACCAGATAGTCTTTACAGATATATAGAGGACATTAGCACAATGATCAGCAAATGTAATAAAACAGGGAGCTATACCAACAACAGGGAGATAAGAATAGAAGAAAACAATACAACACAGCAACCATTCATTAGAGGCATTGAGTTGGAAAAAGAGGTCATATCTCTAAATTACCTGTCTATTGATTCATTCTGTATTTCCAGTGTCTTAGTCCTTTAATTTTCTGTCTATAATTTATCGCAGTAATTACAATTTTTCAGCATTTAAATTCAGTTCCTTCCTAATACATACATTTCTTTCTGCCTCAAAATTAATATATACTGAATTATCCTGTAGAAAGTTGTGGAAAGATATAAGGACCCTTTCCTGAAAATTATAGGTTGCCTTGGTTCAAATGTTTACACAGAAGATGTCCCTAAACATATATCAACAGACACAGCTAAGAAAAATCCAAACTGAAAATATTTTAAATCATAAGCATGGTTGCAGAAAAGTCGGTACAAGCCCAGAAAAAAAAAGTTAGGTTAAATCATAACATGAAAAAATAAGCTCTAGATTACAGCAAGAGGCTACATATGAATATATATTTTATGGACTTGGAGATTTATTTCAAACATCTTGAATTCTCAAGGCAGCCCTACCGTACTATATAAAGAAACGCCACAGTTTTGCAATAACTACAGCAGGGTGAATATATTTCTGGCATCTTGTTCACAGTCTAAGACAGACCATGGCACAATCTCAAGTACCCCCTTTTTATATCAGGAAGACACTAAGATTGCTGCCAAATTTAATAGCAAAATGGTTGATTTTTTTGAAGGAAAATAGATAGCATTTTTGCAAGAATAGATAAACTTTTCAGACAGTAGGTTTTTGAGAGGACCTTTGGCCAAATTTAATAGCAAAATGGTTGATTTCTTTGAAGGAAAATAGATAGCATTTTTTCAAGAATAGATAAACTTTTCAGACACTAGGTTTTTGAGGGGACCTTTGGAAGGCAAGGTTTGCAGTGGCCAATCGGCTCTTCCTTTCTTTTGTTTTCTACTCTGGAATTTTAAGGCAGGCTGAAGAGATGGCTGGGGAATTCTGGGATTTGAAATCTAGACACCTCTAGGTTGGTTGTTTCCTTGATTAGTTTCCATCCATTGCTTCTTGTCCTGCCTTCAGGCCCTCTCTTCACCCAGGTTCAGAAATACTGTCTTTACTCCATAGATGAGTAGCCCAGTGGTGCAAATTTTTCACTTCTTTCATACTTTTTGGCACACACTGTAGTAGAAAAATGTATTGCAACTCATTCTTACTTGTAGCATTTTCTGTATTTTATTAACATTTGTAGTATTTTATTCACAGTATATTACATATTTCTACAAATTTATTATTAAAAATTTAGAACATTTATTAAGCTTCACCTGGATTATTTTACTGAGCCCAACCAGTGTTAAAACAGTGTCATAGTTCATCCTTCATCCAGATTAACTGCCAGAAACATATAGAGAAAATGTGAAGCATTAGAAGTGTTTCAGATGCAGAGAATGAACATATCTATGCTGAATATTTCTGAAAAAAAGGATGGGGTAAGGAAACAGGAACATGTAGTACAACTTACTTCTTATCCTCTATCATAATGTTGGATCCAGCTCAGTATGCTACCATTTTTTTTCTTTGTGTGACCTTTCTTTGTGGAATGAGTCATGCTCCACTCTTTACAAATGACACTCTTCCTTCAGAAAACAAAAGAAAGTGAGGGATTAAGCGTTTCCAGCTGGTTTGTTAATTGTATGCTGCTTATTCAACTTGTGCAAAGAAAACCTATTGCCTTTTCTTGCCTCAGACACTGTTCAATTAGAACACTTAAAACAAAAATCTTTAGGCCTAAATATTCTCTTTTATGAGAAATGGAATATTATCATATTAAAATCATTACTGAGCTAGAGTCTGGATATTTGTTCTGAAAACTGTCAATGCTCTTAATGACAGTAGTCTTGGAAACTACACATCTGGCACAGAATTAATTACTCACACAAAACATTATCATTTCCCCACATCTCCAGTGAGATTGAGAAGCTGCTATAATGATTAATGGACCTGTATGACATACAAAAGAATAAACAGAAATGTTACCCATTGGGGGGAAACTCCCCCAGCACTTTCCAATTCTAGCTTGAATGAACTGAATGGTCAGGTGTTTTGTTATATGTCTTCAGATCTGAACAAACTCAAGAAGCAGGATGGTGACGGAGAGATAAAAAGTTATTTAGACCCAGTTTGTCTCTATGTAAAGACTGCTATGGTTGGCTTTTGAAATGGAGCCATGCGGAAGGCACATCCATTTGGCAAACCATTTGTGTAACCCACAACCCTTTTTTGTTTTTGTCTCTGGATGTTAGAAGGCTGAAGATTGGCCAAGAATATTATGCTACTTAGAAACATTTTGAAAGAAATAATTGAATGATTAGGCTCCCTTATCTAAGGGTTTTAGCTGACACAATAAAACATGGCATGAACACTACAGAAAAAAAATCAAATTATATAAATTATAGTTTATGTAGCCCCTTTCCTTAGAGCTCTCTCGTTATCTCCTGTCCCTTCTGATACAAACATTGTATATCTATCTTCAAAGTTCTACACAGCCTAGCCACATCTTTTTTGCCCCTTATATCCCACTACGTGACTTCTATAAAATCCTGTTCTATTTTTCTTCCTGTCTGTTAGACGCAGAGTGACTTTTAAGAACATTTTGAACTGTCACCCCTTTCATCTTCTGTAAATTGCTTCTGAAGTTGTCTTTTCAATGACCCTTAGATGCTTGACAAGAGGATATCGTTGAAGCATTTGAAATTTTTTTTTCTATTGAAGTGAATAAATTAGAAGGCAGTAAAAGGTGGTGGCATTGAGATCAATACATACATACCAATTTGATGCATGTAGTTTCAGTCTACATGATAGTCATTTAAACTCTGGTCCATGGATGTCTGCAGGATACAGTCAAAAGGTTTCAGGTGTGGTCTAGGTAGCTTTCATTTGATTTTTTGTTCCATTCTCAGCCCAAATGGGGTTTTCATGTCTCCCATTTCTCTCTCTACTTTCTTTCTGCATCTCAGTGATTCATAAAGTAAGATTAATAAGTTTATATGAGTCACAGCAATGAAACAAGACATCATTACACATATAAAAACATAACAAATGGACCTTTGGGGAATTCAGATTAAGATGTTGCAGGAAAAGTTCGGGTATTTTCCCATGTCATTATAGTTGTGCTTTTAAAGTTGTAGCAATGTTTCGGCAGAATCTCATCTGCCATCATCAGGCTTCTGTATAGTGTTCGTCTGTGAGTCAGACTTTCACAGCCGTTTCAGTTTTAAATTTGGGGCTAGCCTACTGCTGTGCCAGAATGTTTTTTTCTTCATCCTGATTGGTTGGGAGTCTTGGTCTGTGTTTATTGGTCTTGGAGTTTGCTGTGTTCTGCTTGATTGGAGTTTCTAATATCTTCTGTCTGTTTTGTAGCTTTTTTTGTCTTGATTGGCTGGCAACATTGTGTTTCTTGTATTGGAGGCTTTTAGTGTGGCTTGGCTCCGAGTAAATGGACGGCTATCATTTATTAGGAAGCTAGGTTTCATCTGGGTGCCTGGTTGGGGTGTGTTTCAGCTGGAGGTATCAGGGGGAGTCTGTTTGTGCCCAGGTGTTTGGCTGGCTTGTGGTGTGGGGATCTTTTTGTTTGAAAGTGCAGGCTTCCAGATAATTGACAGTCTGGTGGAGTCATCTCTTCTCAAAATACAACCCCCCCCCCAAACACATCCTAGATCTGACCAACCACAGCCTAACCAACACATACTTCATCCACAATGGACAATGATACAAACAGATAGAAGGAGCACCCATGGGATCACCCCTCTCATCCGTCATCTTTTATCCATTTATCTTTATTCCCAGGGGTGGGATGCTATCAGTTCAGCCCGGTTCTATAGAACTGGTAGCTGCAAAGAGCAGCTGACACCGAACCGGTTTAGTGTTTGACCCACCCACCTGCCCAGGCTCTTGGCTGTCCTTTATTTCCTGCTTTTCCCTCCACAGCTGCTTTGTGCGGCATAGCTGAGGTTGAAAAAGCAGGAAACAAGAGGATTTTCAAATGCTGTGCACCCGTGTGTAGCGCTTGTCAGCTGTCTAGGTGGCACAGCTGATTTCTTGCAAAAAATAACAATTTATGGATTTGCATATGAATAAATGATGGATTCTGGGAAGAAAAGACACTTGCATGCAATCTAATAGGAGATGAAGAAATACTAAATTCATTTGTACCTGTTGTGATGAAGATTGGAAGTGGCTTCTATAAATATTCCTTTTGACTTTTTCTTATTTTTTTTCATCTTTTTTCTTTCCTCTTACACTTTCTATTCTTTTTCTTTTCCTTTCTAAATTTAGTTTGTATTTTCTTTTATTATTTAAAGAGAAAGATTTGTCCTTTATAATTCCTATCACTTATGAAAGCGCTTATTTCTTAAAGTCTGAATACTCGCAGACAAATGCAGGAGGATTTTAGACATTGCTCTAAGAATATTTTATAATCCTTCTATGTCTCAGAGAATTATAGACCATTTGAGTACCAGAAGAGCCACAAAGTGCTTGGAGTAGAAGAGGTGCAAACACAACACACTCACCCTTTAGGAAAATTGTCTTGAATTATTTTATCCTTAGGCCTTATTGTATAAACTGAGCAGGCAAAAACAGTCAGACAATGCAGTGGTGACAGCAGAATTGCATAGATATGAAATATACTTTTTGTCATATCAACAGTGATGTGAAATGGATAAATTTCTTTCAGTCACTTGTAGCTGAGGAAGCTGAAGGAACTTCAAGAAATAATATTCAGAAAAATAGATAAATAGTGTGGCTAACACGGTACACATAGCATCCATGTAAAAAAAAAAAACCACAAAAAGAAAACAGACAATTAGATGCCATCTGTTCAACTGGAATGGAATGAATGTTTTTTGATATATGTTACCATTGGTCCTTGATCAAGAAATGGTAGACATAAAAGAGATACCATTCATTAAATGAAAATACCAGAATATAATATGGTACGTGCTGAAGAGTCTGGATAGTGAATAGAGGACATTTTTCTAAAGCAGGTTGGGTATGCAGTTCATAGTCTGCATATTTTCTACTGAAATCTAAAGCAGGTTGGGTATGCAGTTCATAGTCTGCATATTTCCTATCCTACACTTCCCTCCCCTGAAACTATTTGGCTGCATTCATATCCCATGGAAAGCCATGCAAACAGAAAAATAAACAAACGAACACATTTTCCAACAAATGAACATAGCTGCCTCCTTACTTTGCATACATATGTATAATTCAAAACAGGCTTTTTTTTGCATTGCTGTGATGATTTTATGTGACCCTTTCTATTGGACAGTACCATCAGCCAATCAAAATAAAGAATACATATATAGTCATCTACTTTTTCCCCCTCCAAAGGTTTCTATATGAAGAAAGGGAAAATCCAGAATCTCAAAGCTTTGACTGAAAATTCTGCTTCAGCCATTGAGAGAGTGAACTATACCCTCCTAAATATGTTTCATTAAGTTAGGAGATTAAGAATCTGTATGTTTGAAGGCAAGAACATCCTTCCTACCCATGTCAAAATTGTTCTCTGTAGCGTGTGGCGGAAGTTCAATTTCCTCAGAATCCTTCCTGGTTGTCCTTCTGACATGATTTCTTTGCTCCATCTCCTTTGACTTTAAGGTTATAGGGAGGGATGACACAGTATGATTACCATACAGTTGTGAATTCTAAATCCAAAGACAGCATCATATGGTCTGGAACAGAATTGTAAAGGGACCTCCTGGACGTCTGCCAATAAAAATAGAAATCCTTCTCTTTTTGCCTGCATTTCCTCTTATATCTCCTAAATGCATATGAAAGCTCCACAGTCATTTAGAGCAGCTTTTTCTGAGTTAGAGTCTGTGGGATTTGTCCAAACCATCTGTTTCTGCTGATAGATGATAGTACCACTTACTGATCATTATGGATCTAGTAATAAAAGATACCTTAATAAACTAAATTTCTAGCTTTGTTGGCGTGGTTAAGAGCAACCAGTACACCTGCAGGAGGAGTTTTGAAGGCAGTGATGGTTCACCACCATGACATGCTAGGAGCTATGTGTTTGTGATGTTTTCCTAGCCATGCTAGCAAGCTGCTATAATCCCAGAAAATGCATGGCCAGTCAAAAAACCCTCCAATATGAGCAAACATTGCTGTTTGAAACATAAGAAACAATATTATTGCTGTTTCTTAAGCAGCACTTGTTGCCTTGAATTTTCACTTCCTCTCCTACAGATAAAATGCCATTGGCATAGGGACATGCCAGAATTGCTCACAATGTTCAGTTTCCAACTATGCATCCCATGGTCTCCAGGATTCATTTTTTTTTAATAACAAATTTTATTAATTTTCAAAGACAATACACAGACAAACAAAACATAAAACATAAGAACATAAAACATCTTTTCTAAAAACTGCTTAACAAAACAAATAAAACATCTCATTTAAGTACATTACTCTTTTCCAACTTCTCACTGTTTCTTCCTTTATTTCTGTTCAATTTTATTCATTAAACTTATACTTTCATGTATTTCATATTACTATATTTCATATTATTACTATTTCATATGTTCTTATCCAACATCATTAATCCTCGATAAACAAACATAAACAAACAAAATACATAACATAAAAACATAAAACTTCTTTTTAGAAAGCAGCTTAACCCCGGGTTATAACTTTTTGTACAGACATAAATCAAATTCATGCTCACCTTATATACTATTTCATATCTTCTCTTTTCACTCTCTTAATTCTATTTTATTTATTTAATCTCAATTTAAATAATTATACTTGTATCTTTTGTCCGTTCTTTTTCAATTATCTATTTATCTTTTCTCTTTACCACAAATTTTTCCCTGTAATCACTGGCTGAAGTATGACACCTTTCTATTTCCCCCCCCAAATTTAACACTTAAAATAATACATAGTTTCTATTCTGATTCTGCTTAGTACATTCTACATAACATTTTAAAATATAAAACATAATGATCTTATAGTATATTAAAAATAATTAATTAAACTCTATTAATTAAATCTTAGGCATTTTACACATTCCCTACAATATTCTATTAACCCATATTTCAAATACAAATACTACAATACAATCTTGTGTACTTTTGCAGAATCTCTTTTTAGATTGTTTTACCCTTTATCTCTGAAATAAACCTGTTTATTAGCATCTTGTTTTTAGCCTTTATAACTTCCCTTCACTTTTTCCCTTCCTTCCTTGTCAAATCTAGCCTTTTTACGCCCCCCTCTCTCAATCTCCAGCCTTTTAGTCTCCCCTCTCTGTTGTATTCCTCTCTTCTGTTGCTTTCTGACATTATATCGATTTTTCACCTTATTTTCCCCTTTCTTGGTTGTTTTTTTAGAACTTAAATTCTCCATTTCCTTTTCCTTTTTACCCATTTCTTTCTCATTTAAAATCATATGTCCATTAAAGATGGCTTCTTCTTCATCATCCCAGCCTTTTTCTTGTTGCATTTCCTGATAAGTAGAAATCGCCATTTCTAAGAAGCAAAGGATAGATCCAAAGCAGCCCTTGCCTTCTTCTTCTTCTTCTCTTAAGTTTTCAAATTGCATTTTCAGTTCTTCAACAGATACCATTGTAAAAAAATCCAAATGTTTTCTTAGTCTTTCAAAAGATAGTTCACAAAAGTCCCAAAGTCATCAAGCAATCAAAGTCAGCACAATCAGCACAGTCTGTTTCATTTAGCACTTTCTTCTACTTTCTCTTCCTGGGGTAGAATTCAATTACACAATTCCAAAGTATTTTTTGGAAGTTTTATTGCAATTTAATCTCTGATCTTATAAAACTCCAAGCAATCTCCTTCAACAAATGTTAGTATAAATCATTTACCTCTCTTCCTTCCCACTTAAAGCAAAAAGATTTTAATTTTTAAATGTCAGTGTTTAGAAATCTAATGTCCCCTTGGCTTTAATTTTCAAAGTTAGTACCTTCTGCTGCCAAAGCGGGTATTTCCGATTTCCATCTGCTGTCTCCGTGGGGAAGTGAGGAGAAAAAAACAAAAAATTTCCCTTTACTTTCCACCGCAGCTTAACGATCTTCTGGGAAACAATATATCACTTAAGGAGCCAAAGTTTCAGGGTATTCAGATGTTAATTGTCGTCCCGGTTCAGCCAAAAGCCTTCTCTTTCTTCACTTCCTCCTGCACAAAACTTGTCCGGCTGAGAGGTTCTTTGTGACGGCCATTGCTGACCGCCGCTCCACCACCTTTGGAAAAGGGAGTTAAGCCAGCTGGGGAAGGGGGGTGCGATATCCCCCGACCCCTGCCCGGATCTCCCCTCTCTTCAGTTATCCCTACAGGATAACTATAGCCTCCCAATCCAATTGGATCGAAGGCACTCCAGCAGCGAGCGCAGCAGGGATCGCGCACAAACGCGAATTCCTGCTGCCTCCGAAGCCTGACAAACCGGAACTCGGTCTCCAGGATTCATTTTATCCTTATGTAGTAAGGTAGTAAGTTACTAGTATACTTTCAATTGCAAGCGTTTGGAATCCATTTTACTTTTTAAAAAATTGGCATTTGACTCTATTATACCTAATTCCAGGGTTATTGTTTTTTAACCTGTAATTGCTTCATCACAAGTGGAAAAAATATGTTTTTATGTAAAAAAACTTAAAACATGAGTAAAATAGTTTGATTTCTCTGTATATCTGTGTTGCCCAAGCACATAAAAATAGTTCAGTGTTGAGTCTTTTAGATCATTGGCATTAATCCAAAAGTTATTTGATGACTAAAACACTGAGCTTGTTAATCAGAAAGGTTGGCAGTTCAGAAATTTGAATCCCCAGTGTCATGTAATGGAGTGAGCTCCTGTTACTTGACCCAGCTCCTGTCAACCTAGCAGTTTGAAAGCATGTAAAAATGCAAGTAGAAAAACAGGGACCACTTTGGTGGGAAGGTAACAGTGTTCTGTGCGCCTTCTGTGTTTAGTCATGCCAGCCACATGACCACGGAAATGTCTTCGGACAGCACTGGCTCTTCGCTTTGTAATGGAGATGAGCACTGGCCCCTATAGCCAGAAACGACTAGGACGTATGTGCAAGGGGAACCTTTACCTTACCTAAGAAATCTAAGGAAGGATGCACAAGTAACATTTTTTCAGTCTCTTGATATATATTCTTTCATGCATCTATAATATAAATATGGCAGCTCAAATAAGTTTAGTGATGAGCAAATCCTAAAGAATTTTATGTAGCTTTATGGAATAGCTGTGATGGGCATTATTCTTTTTTTTTTTCACACTACAGTTTCTGCACTTTTCTTTATTATTTTTAATAAGCATATCCATTTTGTGACAGCCTAAATTAAGATTGAACAGATGGATGGATGGATGGATAGAGATTGATACTGTAGATAACAAGGTACAACAATAGCAACTGACCAGAAAGATTCTGATGCCTATAGCCCATATATGCCCTGTTTTCTCCTATTTAAGGAATAGCTTGAATAAAATATTAGACCCAAGTATCATCCTTTGATATTATTGTATTTCATTATGCTGAGTCTCAAATTATTTTTTCTGGAGAAACACAGAGACACATGAATAATGTCTGAATATATTTCAGAGATCTGAACTTAGTGTGGGTGGGGAAACATGATCATTTGAAAGATAAATACAAATTGGATTTGCATGAAAGTAGATGTAAATGTATTGTGAGAATCCAGAATGCATATATATGCTTTGCAATACTTTTTGGTTTTTTGACCTTCAAAGAATAATTCTCTTTCTCAGCAGCAAGGAAAGAAATAATCAGTTGAGAAACTATTTATACAATAGTTAATATGTTTTCCCTTGTATGCCAAAAAGGCATTCAGAAATTTCACCATCCTTTGCTGTTACCCTATTTAGTCCTGGCTCAATTCCCCCCCTCTGTTTTTGTCCATCTGAGGACCTTTTTCTTTTCTTTATCCCAAGAGACTATTTACATGGAAATTTGCATTTAAATGGATACAGGAAATGTATGAACAATACTTTCACTAACAAAACCCACAAGAAAATTCTGAACAATTTCCCAACAAAAATCACTATTGTTACAAAAATCATTTGCCTGGTACCATCCATTGCCTGAATTAATGTGTATGTTGCATGTGTATATCTATATCTATATACACCACCACCACCACCACCACCACCACCACCATCATCATCATCATCATCATCATCATCATCATCATTTTAGCCATTGCCTATTCACTGCAAGATAAAGGCCTCTTTTGCTTCCTCCTGCATTGGAAACTTCTTCACTGAAAGCTTTCAGGAAGAGACTGGACTGCCATCTGTAAAAAATGGTATAGAATCTGCTTGGGCAGGGAATGGGAGGGTGGTTGGACTAGATGACCTACAAGGTCTCTTCCAACTCTGTTAAACTGTAATCTGTAATCCACATGTTTCCAACCAATATGGTCCTGAGTTTTGTTTTGCCACTTGGGACTGCAATACTTGTTTATGTTGTCAATCCATCTTGTTTTAGATCTTGTTTGTGGACACATTTTATTAAGTGGGATCCATAAATCTACAGTATCTATATACAGTACATATAGATGTGTGTGTGTGTGTGTGTGTGTAAAATCAGTTCTTGCTTTGTGAATAGAATCCTTCAACAATTGTGTTTAAACATATTTTTAAAAATAGCTGTTCCTATTATCAGTAAACCAATTATGAAAAGGATGGGTTCAGTTTTACATTCATTAAGCATGTGGTTAGATTCTGAGAGTGTCAATTCTGGGCAGTGATAAATTAAACAAATACTTTTGTGGTAAAATATTTGTGCAGTAGAAAAATATATAGATTGGTTTTCCAATTTTTGAAAATCTTTTGTCAATATGAAATAGCATTAATATAGGTGTTTTGCATATGTGAACTCAAACAGTTGACATCCCTACATAGTCACCTAATCAGCAGGATTGGTGATTAAAAATGGAGCTGGATTTAGCAAAATTATCATTGTTATGAAAAAAATTATGACCAGTGTCTCGTGGACTATTTATATAGAGTGACCATGATTTAACATAACATAATTTGTATATGATACAGACTTAATTTCCAATTAAGTTTTAGCACTGTTTGCACGTAAAGGGCATTTTAGATTAAAAATGTTTTCTACTGTATCCTTGAGCAACAGGAAAAATTACTGGAGTAGTATTGCAAGATTTTTTTAATCCAGGAAAAACAGCATTAGTCCAAGATTTAAGTCTTTTGTGTGTTTCACTGTATCCATACCCCAAAGGCTTCCTAAATCGCTAAATAAATAAGAATGAACCAGCCATGGGGTAGAACAAATCATTTTGAAAAGCATAACAAATGTAATCAACACTTAACGGCAAAATACATACCTCATTGCAGTGAAAATCACCTGTTAAAGGCCTACAGTTTCTGCCAAAAGATATCCAAAGTGAGACCCTGGCAAATTGCCCATGGAGTTCATATCTCTTTTGCACTAATGAAACTCCAAAATTATATTGTATATGCTTGTGGTAATAGAGAGCACGGATCAGGTTATGATTCCATGAATAAATCTAATAAATAATGAAGCCATATTTCAGTAGGCTCTAAATCAGTAATTGGACACGTGGCCTGCCAGAATATTCATGAAACATTATTTATGAACTTTAAATTATTATTATTTCTTTTAAAAATGCTGAAATCTTACACGGTCATGGCTAAGATTGGACTTAAGCATAGTACATAAAATCAGATGTTACATCTTACCAGTTAATGAATATTTCAACTTTAACCACAACAACACAAGAGCACACAACAGATATAAACTTAATGTAAACCACTCCAAACTTGATTGCAGGAAATACGATTTTAGCAACAGAGTGGTCAATGTCTGGAACTCACTACCTGATTCTGTTGTCATCTGCTCAAACCCCCACTGCTTTACCCTCAAACTAACCTCTATTGACTTCACCCCATTCCTAAGAGGTCTGTAAGGGGCGTGCATAAGTGCACAATCGTGCCTACTGCCCCTGTCCTATTGTCCCCAATTATTAGTTCCTATTTCTTATATTTAAACTTATGTTTATTCTTATTTCTATTGTATTGTAAGCTTTTGACAAAATAAAATTAAATTAAATAAATAAATAAATAAATAAATAAATAAATAAATAAATAAATAAATAAATAAATAAATAAATAAATAAATAAATATAGTTCTGAATTGGTGGAATATGATCCAGCAAAGATGCTTTGGATTTGGCATGGACACTCTTACTATAGAGGTAGTCCTCGATTACAATAATTCATTTAGTGACCAAAGTTCAAAGTTACAACATAACTGAAAAAAAGTGACTTTTGACCATTTTTCACACTTTCAACCATTACAGCTTCCCCATAGTCACGTGATCAAAATTCAGATGCTTGGCAACTGACTCATATTTATGATGGTTGCAGTGTCCTGAGATCATGTGATCCTTTTGCAACATTTTGACAAGCAAAGTCAATGGGGAAGTCAGATTCACCTAACAATCATGCTACTAATTTAACAACTGCAGTGATTCACTTAACAACTGTGGCAAGGAAGGTCATAAAATGGGGAAAACTTGCTTAACAAATGTCTCACTTAGCATCTGAAGAAGTAAAGACGTGGTGGAATACTAAATGTTAGCATCCCAAATGGACCTTCTGAAGATCTCAAACTAACTCAGTGAGTTAGTCCTGGGAACTGGCAGAGATAATCTTGAAGGGGAGCCATGTGGAAGTCTGAAGCTACCAGGGACATACTATGTCCCAAAATGGCAGAAGTATTCAAAAGAGAAGAAAAAAAAAAGCTAGTCTTGACTTCCCTTTCTCTCCCCTCATAGAGTGCTAAGAAGCCAAGGACCAGACATGGTTAAGGGAAAAGAACGCCAAAGGTTGTTTCCAGAATAACTACCTTGATGACTAATAAGAACTGTGTGTGTGTGTGTTTGTGTGTGTGTGTGTGTGTGTTTGTCTGTGTGTGAAAGATAGACTAAGTAAATCTAGGAAATAAAACCATAGGTAAGAAAGAATTAATTGCTAGGATAAGGTAGGGACCTAGATTGTGGCTATAGGAGATAAACAGAGCTGAATGAACCATATATTGCTAGATAATGGAGAGAGAAAAATGCAAAAGAAAAGATCATGCTAGGGATAGGGAACTAATATAGAAGACTTAGAATTAAGTTCAGATATAGAAAAAAATTTGGAATAGATGCTGAATAAGTTGACAAAAATGAGAGCAAACATATAAAAAAAAGACAATGAAGAGCAGGGGTGTCCAACTCGTGATGACATATTGTTGTCATATGACATATTGCAACTTTCCCCCCTTTGCTAAACCAGGGGTAGGCATGGCCAGCACATGATGCATCCGGCCTGCAGGCCACAAGTTTGACATCCTTGATGTATTAGAGTTTTTTAGCGTTAATTCAGCGCCAGAAAAAGAAACACAGATGGTTGACGCTTCATTTAACATCTTTACAAACATAATAAGCAGATTTTAGAAAACAGTTGTATAGATTTCTCCAACATGGAGCAAACTCAGACAGAAGTAGACTTGTTACAATTGCAAAGCTTCAGCAGT
The DNA here is from genome assembly GCF_049901735.1 of Notechis scutatus. Taxonomy (NCBI): domain Eukaryota; kingdom Metazoa; phylum Chordata; class Lepidosauria; order Squamata; family Elapidae; genus Notechis; species Notechis scutatus. The sequence continues at coordinate 213,318,778 of NC_142010.1, forward strand.
AACTTCAGCAGCTCAGAAACAGACATTAGTTTCACTTTAGTTCAGCACGCAGAGGAGAGTAGCAGTTTCATTTTCAATAGACAGTTTCAGAGCTTAACATAGCTTCAGAGCTGCAGAGCTTAATATAGAGCCACCCCTAGGCTACTTTTAGTTTCAGTTTCCAAAACAGTCCTCATTGGCTGACTTAGTTGCTATGCCTATTCATTGGATGACCTTGTTACTATGCTCTATTCCAGTTCATGAATATACCCTGACATGATGTACAGCAGTGATCCCCAACCTTTTTTACGCCGCGGCCTGGTACCGGCATCAGCTGGGCGCCGCGGCCCGGTACCGGCATCAGCTGGGCGCTGCCATCTTTTTTTGATGAAAAAGTGCTTCCGGTGACCTCACCGGAGCACTTTTTCATCGTGATGGCGGCGCCAGTGCTGTGAGCTTTTCCGGGTAGAAATGGCTTTCACCCGGAAAAGCTCACCAGAAGCGCTGGCGCCACCATCTTTTTGATGAAAACGTGCTTCCGGTGAGCTTTCACCCGGAAAAGCTCACCGAGCGGCGCCGCCATCTTTTTTGATGAAAACGTGCTTCTGGTGAGCTTTCTACCCGGAAAAGCTCACCGGAAGCACATTTTCATCAAAAAAAGATGGCAGCGCCCAGCAAGCCAGCGGCCCAGTAGGACTTGTTCCGCGGCCCAGTACCGGTCCGCGGACCGGTGGTTGGGGACCCCTGATGTACAGTAAACAATCCTATATTTTGAATATGCACTGACTCATATTTGTTGTGCACATTACCAATAAACAAACAATAGCTACTTTCATTTCAAAATCTTTTGACCAAGGATTTTTTTCCCCAGCAAAATATAAATTGAAAAATACTACTAAGAGGAAACTGAGAACAAGATAAAAATGTAACACTTTTGACAGGGCAAGAAAATAGAAAATTTGCAAGATAGATTTCATCATATAATTCATTTGCATACTTTTTTCTAATTGTTTAAATATTAAATCAGCATGCAACGGTACTAAAAAGATAAGCAATAAACCAATGACCTGGTATAATCATTTTATCACAGAAAAAACCACTGCAAAATTTGATGGAAAAGTTAGGAATTGAAGTGAGGGAAGAAGAGAAGGTAAATTATCTCCCATCACTATGAAACATGATAAATGCTATCTAATGCCATATGCAAGCAAGTTCTTATTAGCTTGACAGTATATAATCCCAGTTGTTTTCTTCAGAATAAAAAAATTCAGTGAGTTAACTGTGATACTTATTCTGGGGCAACTTCTGAATCAAAAATTATTCATTTTACTGTTTATTTCTTATACTACTGCTAAAATACTGTCTCTGTGACTCCAGAATAAATTGGTATTTTATGCATATAACATGGCTTTAGGAGAAAAAAATGCTAAGGAATATTTTTCCCTAGTGTGTATGTTCAGTTTATTTGTTTACAACATGTACACATGGAAGTCAGCTGTGAAAAGTTTATGTGAACAGATTAAACTCTCAAAAGCTTTTAAGAATGTTGCTTCCAAAATTACTGTAGTGACTTGCTGAAAGTCCAATGAGCTTGCCTTCATTTGCATCCATCCAAATGAACATCCATTCTTTTCCCCCAACCCAGAGTATCTAGTTTGGCAATTTCCACTTACCAAAGCTTATTTTATTGATTAATATTTTTATTTCCTCTTACATGAGCCCTATTCCCTCATTACCATGCTATATTCTAAGAAGTATCAACACCAAAGAGATAGACTTGATAACCTGTGATTTTCTTGTTGTCCACTCATTATAAACTTAAAGCATTATAGTTTTCAAGGTAAATGAAGTAATAATAATCAATTTACCAGCTGTGGTGGCGCAGTGATTAGAATGCAGTACTGCAGGTTATTTCTGCTGCCTGCCAGCTGCCTGCAATTTAGCAGTTTGAATCTCACCAGGCTCAAGGTTGACTCAGCCTTCCATCCTTTCAAGGTCAGTAAAATGAGGACCCAGATTGTTGGGGCAATATGCTGACTCTGTAAACCACTAGAGAGGGCTGTAAAAGCACTGTAAAATGAGTATATAAGTAAGTGCTATTGCTAGTGCTTTAGTGTCTATCAGGTACATTGGATTTCAATTCCCACCATCTCTACTGAACCACAAGACTGTATCAATTCAAATGCTAATCAGTCTACATAGAGATGGAAGAAATGCATTCCTTCACTGACAGTGAAAAGTAATAAGTAAAGATAGGGTTTTATGTGAAATAGATAGGAATAATACAAAGGTCTAATTTGAGAAATCTCTTTCTCTCTCTCTCCCTCTCCCTCTCTCTTTCTCTTTCTCTCTCTCTTTCTCTTTCTCTCTCTCTCTCTCTTTCTCTCAAGGGAAAAGCAGCCTTAAAAGTTTTATTAAACATAAAGTAATGCAAGATATACTTCAGCTTCTGTTACTAGTCTCTTTCCAACACAAAGTTGTATACAGATAAATTATTGATACTTCCATCACAACTGATGATCTGTCAAGAGTAAAGAAGTACTCGGATAAAAAAGTACTCTATCTAAATAAGGCAGTACTAAAAAATTTTTTAAGGCACATGATGCAGGCAATACCTTTAGTGCTTTTAAGATATGAGTTAGAAAGGTTTCAGTATAAAAATAAAACTTCTTGCTATTATGAGCTATTTGCTTTGATGTAGCAAGAAATGTCCCTTAACACCACAAGAATCCAATTATACAGCAATGTTTTGGCTACCCCAGCATTTTCTGCTAGGTTTGTAAGTGCATCCCAAAGTGGGGCTTTACATTTTGTAATGTCAAAGGCAAAGCAGTCAGCATTTTTGAAGCTTTGTCAATTGATATTCAATAGAATGCCAGTGACCAACAGCAAGGCATAGAATGCTGACTCTATTACACTGGAGCTCCTAGGAGAAAAACCACAGGTTTCACTTATTATTTTAGCAACCCATGTTGTCAGCGAAGGCCAGACTCACAAATCTTTGATGGGGTAATAATAACATGAAATTAGAAGATAAACCTTTGATGGATTCCAAGGATGAGATCTATGCTACAAATACATTCTTAGTAAATATTTTCTTGTTGGGCTAAAATCATGTACTGTAGTACATTTCCAGATCTTCTAATTTCTAAGTGTTAAGGGGTGCTATCTATGTAGATTGTCAAATTATTCACTGAATTTAGGAAATAATGACAATGTAATGATTAAGGGAGTAGACTTAAATATTGGTTTGCCCAGTTCCTTGTAGTTTACAATTGCCTTAAGTCAAGCCATTTTATCTCAGCCCAAATTACTACACAGAAGTGCTGTCACTGAGATAAAATTAAGGAAGATCCTTTATATAGACCAAGAGCTTTCTAAAACAAGTAGGATGCCAAATAACTAAACAAACAGATAAATAAATGCATAATCAAAATGTGCTTTACAGGCCATATTATATTAAATCAGTATGGAAAAATAATTCATGTTTCCTGTTTCATTCTTATCTTTATTACAAGATGAACAAATAACAAAATAATGGTAAAACAGGTAAAACCTTTCTACGTATTGTATATATTTCAAACTGGGGATGTTATCTGTTCTGACAAACAGCTTCATGAAAATATTGATTTTGGGGATAAGTAGGATTAGCAAGCCGACTTTGGCATCTCAGGTCATAGTGCAGTGTTATATGATGAACTATCCTGTTTTAACTAAGTAGATTTTCATCTACTAAGTGTCTTGGATAGGAAATCATCTGGAAATATATATAAAGTTACTCTGACCTTTGAGGATTAATCCCTGTAAGTAATTCTCAGTTACAAATGAATTAAGCCTAATTGTTCAGAAAAATATATAAATATGTATTTATTCTTTGAAATCCATGAACACATGTATGTTGTGACATACATATATAATAACATGTGAAAACAAAGTAAGACAAATATGAGGGTTCTTTATCTTAGACTTAAATTCTGCATTTCCAAGGGACATCCAAATCTATTTTCTACCTTTACCATGCTCTCACCTCCAGGCTACCTGCCTCTTCTCCATCCTCTGCCTTGCCAGAATAACTGTCCAATTTAGTAATTTCTCTGTTATGGACGTTCTTTTATCTTCAAATTATTTATATGAATTAATATGTGAAGTTGCTGCAGTTCTACACATTTCTAATCAAAGGTAAGTAAGGTGTATGCTTCTAAAGACAGCATTTTTAGGCATTATTCATACATACGTGGGAACAAACCCACTGAATTCCATGAGATTTTTGAACTGAATTGCTTTGGATTTGCTGGGAAGGGAGAGGAAATTTTGAACTCTCAGCTTCCTAAGTTCTGTTGGATATGGTCCCTGGCATAAGTTTTCCTCATTTCTCGGGGATCATGTCTGGAACCCAAGGACTTTAGACATAGAGGCACACACATTTAGACATAAGGACAGCCAATTACAAGCTGCTTCAGTTGTTCATCACCACAAGAATAATAGTAATCGTCCTTTCTGCTGCATAGCAGTCATCTAGGCTCCTTAGGAATACTTTTTCATTAGACTAAACATTTGATTAGACTACCAACTGATTAGTATAGTCTCTATATAAAAGTAATTTGTATTTTTAAAAGCTGAATGAGACAACATAAGGGATTGTTTCAACAAATTGTATGTTGTTCTCTCACACATACGGGAGACCAGAAAAACAAGTATACTCGTGTGTAAATAGTATGAAAATGGGCTGGATAGATCAAACTCTCAACACTTATTCTTATGATCAATCTTCACATAAACAATTTAATAACTTAAATGCCCAAATGGATGTATAATTATTTATAATATCTCTAAATAATGCTCGGTTACTAACTCCTCTGTGAAGGAGGCACTCTTATAACAGAGTCCCAAACACCTGCTTGCATAAATTATGCTATTACATAAATGATTGAATATCATGGTAAACAGAACTCACATCACTTATTTCACTTTAGCTAAGCATTTGTACTCACTATAGGGAGAGCTGGCATATGTTATTGTTCTCTTTGTCAGCTATTTAAACTAATTATTTTTAGGTTACTTAATAATCAAGCTTCAGTAATTTTATGCTTACTGGAAGTTATACTCCTGTGCGAAAAAAATGCCAATCAGCGAGTGAGGACTATATTAAGATAGAATGAATACCTCTAAGCTAATAGAAATAAAACCTATAAGCCCTGAAAACAGTAAAGGTAACATTAATTCAGTCAGTGCCCTTTCAGTTTGCCTTAGGAATCATGAATAGCAAATCTGAAATCCCTTTTTTCTCTTGGGAAAAAAATGGTGCCTGGAATATGATATAAACTGTACTGATCAAATAAAAAGCAGAGCCTCAGGCTAAAACAGAAAAAAGGAAGTTACAACAAAGAAAAATGGCAACTTCGATGAAATGGCACATTTATATACCAACAGAGTAAAATTAGAATTTCTTCCACTATTGCACTAACAGCAAAAGAAAAAGAGCTATATTGTAGAAGCATCAGGAAATGGAAATAAATGTTGAATATATGTTTACCTGAATCGGTCAAATAAATGTTTCACATGGATTTATAGTATGTTGTCTCCATATAAAAGGCAGGCAAAGTATACATAGATGCCAAACAAGGATAAATAAAAGCCCAATGTGGTTCCATATTCCATGTTAGGAGACAATTATGACATAAATGAAATGTTAATCTGTTTGAAACCTGTTATTATTATTATTATTTTGCAATTGATTTGCAACAGCTTGAACAATTCTAAGACACAGTTTTTTTAAAAAAAAAAGCTTTTAGCCACCAAATAAGGATAACTGTGCTAGAGGAGGCTTTGATATCCAAAGAAATACATCTCTTCTTCCTTCCTTCCTTGTTAAATTGATGTGTCACTAAATATAATACATCAATAACAACAAGGGCATCATAGGGATGGACCAGGTGGGGAATAAGAAATGTAAACATGGAGGTGGACTTTAATTGGGCAGGAGGCAACATCTTAACTTTTGAGCCCCTCTCCCTCCTCCACTATTTCTGAATAATAATTTACCTTTTTCCATCTAGAATCATACAGAAGAGCAGCGCAGAGAAAATATGGCAAAAGTATTCTTACATGACTAGAAGAGCCGGTCAATGTCTTTAATCCTTTTTCTTTCTTACTGTCTCAAATATAAAACTCACCATATATTAGACATGATTTTCAACTCCCTTAAAAACAATATCTGTATTGCTCCAAATTGGCAATCTGTAGCCAAATCTGTGGGATACAATTGCGTGGGGTTCTAAGGGCTTTAGAAAGCATAATGCTTTCAGGAACCCATATCTAATGGCTGGTAGTTTCTCTACTCAGGAAGAGCCAAACAGAAGCTTAGAAAAGGTGTTTATTCACCAAGGTTATATTTGGTGAAATATATTTGAAGCAGGAAAATGTAGTACAAACAAACCATTAATTACAAATGTGCTTTCCTCTAAAGAGAGTTTTATCCTTGGAAATGCGATCACATATTAATAATAGCTACAATTCCTTTTAAAATTGGATATCATAAATTTCTGTGAAGCTTTTGCATACCAGAAAGTACATTGTTGTGATGATTCTACACTCAATGTCCTTGAGACGACTTTGGAGGCTCTGAGTGCTTACAGAACAAATGCAATCTACTTTCAGGGAAGGTTGAGCTGTCTGGTCTGTAGGAAAGCTAAAACAATGTAATGGGTCACTCTCCAAGCCTGACATTTTCCAAGTTTATGATTTATTTCCTCTGGAGGCCAATACCTCAGGAACCCACCTGACTTCCTAATGGGGTTGGCAGATGGTCAGGTATTTTAACAAAATTAATCCTGTGCTGAAATCTTCTCCTATGAGATAAACTTGTACTTTCTTCCTCTTTCTTACATTGGAATTTATTTCAAGTTTCTTTTGGGGTGGCTTAAGTATCCTTTATTGTTGTGAGGTAGTGGGGTGTATTAATACTGAGTATTTTGTTGTTTGTTAGGTTATCCACATTCCCTCTAAAAAGAAGGTCTTTCTCTCAGATATCATCCCTTTTGATTTTAATTTTTGTATGGGAAGCAAAGGAGGCTAAAGATGACAGGACAGATGATTGAACTGTGAAAAAGAGATCTGATAGCATTACTACATTCTCACATGGAAGACAAAGGCAAAAACTCAGTCCTACCTAGAGGAATTTCACAGTACTTCTATACTAGGGGTGTCCAACCTTGACAATTTTAAGACTTGTGTACTTCAACTTATGGACTTCAACTCCCATGGTTGGCTGAAGAATCCTGGGAGTTGAAGTCCACAAGTCTTAAAATTACAAGGTTGGACACCTCTGAACCACACTAAAAGAAATTTCCCTTTATTTTGAATAACAATAGTTATAAAAACCACAGAAGCACTTTTTGCATAGAATTATTTAGGAAAAGAATTCAAGTGTAAATAGGTTGATGTCCAAAAAAAGAGTTGGGTAAGAATGTGGGCTAGGTTATTTCCTTTGATATATTTATGAGTGAAACTGCAGAAAAACATCTCATTCACCTTGATTAAAAATGGTTAAAACTACTAGGAGTCAAGATGTATCTTGGGATCAACCAGAAAGGGGTGTGTGGGTGTGTGGGTGTGAGAGAGAGATTTACATATCTCTAAGAGGCAACTTAGTGCTAAGAGGAAATATATGAATGTAAGGTCTGTTTCTAAAATGGCCAATTTAGAAGGAACCATATTTAATGATAGGCAGACCAACAAAGGTCCCCAGAATGCATCTATCAATTTTGCAAGGATTTTCAATTAAACTAAACATTCTAAGAGCCTGACAGAGGTCAGTATAAACAACTGTTCCACTTTTCTTCCTGGTTGTAAGTTGTTACAACAAAGCAGATGGCAAAAGGGAATGCACATCTGTCTTTTGTCTCAGCTAAAAGAGATAATAAAAGGCTTTGAGGAAGGGTAATATAATACAAGAGAACATACTGTTGAACCCTCACACTTCACCAGTTTACTGCAAATCAGCAATGAAAGTATTCAAATTTACGTAGGTATTATAATACTTATCAACTCATTTTCCTGGATAATTTGCTGTTAGCTATGGACAAATGTGGAGTTAGACAAATCCATAATTCCATAGTCATATTCTGTCTTGAAATATAAAGTAAGTACTTCTAACAGCCATGCATATTGGTTAAATTAAAATTTTATAATGTAATAGTTTTTCGGAAAAAGCAGGAGGGGAGATGAAGAAAATTATACCGGCATTCATAATTGTTTCCAATGTTAGTAATTCTAAATCTTTGCATCTATGTGAAATTATTTCTCTGCTTGAATTAGCCTCAAATGTTAGTCATTTCTGAAAGATTCTTTTCATGTCCTGCTTATATATCAGAATCTGGGCTGAAGAAACAATGTTCATTTACTTTCAAGTCAGTCCAGTATGGAATATTTATAATGGCATGCCAAAGGAAGGCTATTTCTTCTCTCTCTTTTTAAAACAGTGCAGAGAGAAAAAAGGATGCCTGCCAAATTGATCTTCATGAATTTTGATGCACATGAATATAATCTGCCTCTCGTAGACTAATGTGTGAATTGGAACATAATTATATTTCCCATTTTCTTCTTAGAAATTTGCAGTGCAGCTCTTGGCTCACAATCTTTACCAGAATATGCATTAAAACATTGCGGGGGGTGGCGGGGGGGGGGGATGAGGGTAGATCCTCAGATCCACGTATATTTAAATATATATGAGTATTTAAAAAAAATCTCATTTATGTGAAAATTGGTTACAGTTGGTTTGGGAATGAGGGCATCTTAAATGGCTACAGATAGACTAGAAATGGGCTGATCTATTCCTAAGAAGAGGCAGGAATGTTTTTGCAATGCTATATGAACATTTGTGCCAGTGCAGGAAAAAGGAAAAGTTATAAATCAGACTTAGACATTGGAAGTGTAGAAACAGGAAGCAAGATTCACTGGTCTGCCTTGATTTACCATTACTTACAAGATAAGACATGAGTTTTAGGTCTTTTTGTATTACATATGTTGCATGTGTTTTAGCAGACTTTCAGTCATTAACAAGATGAATGGTAAATTTGATTAGAAATGCAAACATACAAACCCAATAAGTTATTTAGATAAAACATATGTATTGTACTATCTCCTTCGCTTGCTCCATCGCTCTGGCTCTGGCTCTGGCTCTCCCTCTCTATTAAAAGAGCTTTTCCTAGCATTCTGTTGAAGAAAAATTCTTAGCAATCCTGACCCAAAGTGATTGACCATGGACTTTTGTAGTATAAGCCTTTTATGTATAAGTCTGTCTTTGTGAGTGTGTGTGTGTGTGAGAGTGTGTGTGTGTGTGTGTGGTTATGTGTGTGGTTGTATGCGTGGTTGTGTGCGTATGGCATTTGTTCAAGTCACTTTCCATCATCTTTTACTAATTCCATAAAATAATATTGACGTTATCAGAACCGGCACATAGAGAGCAGAATATCTCTTGGGAAACCTTTCAGATTTCTTATTCTAACAGTGCCTGCAACATTAACAAAGCTCAATACTGAAAAGAAAAACTACTTAAAGAATGTTTTCTTTTTCCTTTCCCCCCACTGTCTATGTGCTGAGCCAATATTATGAGTGTGAGGGTATGAGTCCCTTTAGTGTGGGCTTATATCCAAAAATAAAAGTAGCTAAAAGTACTGAACTTTAAGAATATTTAATGAAAGCAATAAAATATTATAATAATTAAGATTATGAACATTTGATACAAGTTCTTGAAGAAATATTCTAGTATTAAGAAATACACAGGTCTACTCTGAAGGAAGTTGCATGGCTAGCATGAATCTTCTGTTCAGCTTGATATCAACCTTGGACCAGATATAATCCCACCAGATATATGAGGAAATAATTTTGATCCTTGTAGTTAAAAACAGAAAGAAGTGAAAACAACAGCTCAGCTTAAGGTGCCAGACATACAAGCATCATCCCTCTCAAAATGAGAGATGCTCACGAGATACTGAAGGCAAATCTACACAATTTGTATTCCGCAGGGATAAATTTCAGAATTATACTGCTGGAGGGGACCACTTAAATTTCAACTACTTTTTCTAAATAGGTAGAGGGCTGTCCAGCTGCTACTTGAACAAACTGAATGAAGGGAAATCCATCACTCTTCTGGGTTTTGTCCACTGTTTTTAATATTAAAACACTCTTCCTAATTTTAAGCCTAAGCCTTCCTAGTTGGATCCATTACCCCATGACTTATCTTCTAGAAGAAAAGTAAACTTCTATGTGTCATCTTTTCTGATTCTTCAACAGTAGAATTTTAATACTTGTAGTTTTCTCTGCCCAGTTAAACATTTTGATTCCTCCAGTCTCTCTTCTTTTACAGGTACTTGTTGGGGCATAGACTTGAGGCTTGGACTGTGATCTTGAGAGACTTGGCACAGAGTCAGATGATCATAATATGATCATTAACCATTGAGAAATTTTTCATTGCATAGACAATTTTCTTGCTTTGATAAATGACACTTCATTTGTTTTCCTGGTGTCATGTCCCAAGGAATAATAAATCCCTCAGACTGGATTAGCTACTATCTATCCAATATAGCTCACCAATGTCAAGGAAGTCAATTTTCAAACCTGGCATCTCCTGTTTAATGATATGAAATTTACCATGGCTCACTCCACATTGCTAACCAAGGTGTCTTCAAGCAGCGCAGACCCTTGATTTCACCAATGTCAGCATCAGCAGCTAAGATGCCTGCTGGGTTTGCCCCAGGCACTTCATTAATGCCTTGACTACTCACTGCAGAGCCTTGCTTTCCCCCAAGTAGCTTATTGGGTACCTTCTAGCCTGAGGGTTCTACCATTGGGCACCTTATCTGATTAATTTGACAGCCTTTCAATACATTTTTCTTAGCAAAGAAAAGGCAGGTCACCAGGTCTTACCTCAACCATTCCTGTTTATCTGGGATTGGGATTGGCATGCAGTTTGTGACTGACTGGGGAAGTTAAAAAAAGTTAAAGGAATCCCTGAAGATTTTACTCTGCTAATTGTCGCTGACTATACAGGGTGGTGCTCATCTCCAAGGTTATTGTTTCAAGGTCATTGAACCAGCACTGTCTGAAGACATTTCCATGGTCATGTGGCCAGCATGATGTCATGGAGCATGTGGTAGCTATTTATTTACTCTCATTTGCATGCTTTAGAACTGCTAGGTTGGCAGGAGCTTGGGCGAGGATAGGAACTCACCCTATCACATGGTGCATGGTCCAGCCTACAAGCCTAGTGTCTTAACTGCTGAGCCACTGAGAAACTGAGGAAGAAAGAAGAATAAATATTTGCCTACCAGAGAATTAACCAGGGAACCACTTATCATTTTTTTTTCCAGTTTGACAGTGCATAGCACCATACCAATTTATTCAGTAAGTCCTTTATAGTTAGAATGGTAAGTAGAATATTTTTCGGAACAAGGAATTAGGAATCTAGGGACATATGCTAGGAATACACATATTTTAGGCATAACTTATTTTATGTAGCTTCTTTAGAATGGTTTTGAGAACAAAGAAAGGTCTAGAGAAAAAAAAACCATACTTTTAGGTAGGAAATTATTCACTAAAAATATAAATACTAGCAATGCTGAAACTGGTGAAAAGTGAAACTGCTTATGTATTCTGTTAAACATGGGCTACATTCACTTATTTCTGTCTTTGTTTCTGAATAAAATGAAATAAAAATCTGGAACCCATGTGATCGTGGCTGTGCTTATCAGCTCTTGGTCTCTGTCTGTGAAGTCCTGATGACACTTCATTCATTTTTAGGACCTTGCCCCAATTAATTTGCATTTTAATCTGTTTTCTGCAATTTGGAATAGATAATATTAAAATGTTAAATTAGCAAATTCCTTTCACAATTTAGTGTACAATTATTCTGGTTCTCATTTTTCTGGTTCTCATTTAAAATAAATAGGAATTCTGTCATGTGGGCAAGTTAAGAGAATTTGTCTGAAATAGCATCCGTATTTCCTTTTTCTTTTGTCCAAGCTTCTGATAAAATATAGCTCTGCTAGAACAATTTTCAGTTAGCTAATTGCCTTCCATCTCATTCTGAATAATGGGCGTGCATAAGCGCACCAACGTGCCTACCATCCCTGTCCTATTGTTTCTTTTATTTTTCTTATATGTACCCATTTCATGTATTCATAACTATGTATATACTTACACCTATTATCTTGTAAGCGATTGAAAAATCAAAATAAATAAATAAATAAATAAATAAATAAATTTCTTCCTCCTTCTTCCAGTTTTGTTGATAAGGCCAGCTACCAGAGTTAATGTTCTAATTATTTTTTCCAAATTCCTAGTTTCAGCCTCAGACAAACCAGATAGATACATGCATGCAGATTATGACTTAAGTTTAAAGTATGTATACAACTTTATTCTTAACTCTATGCCTGAATTCTAAAGTCAAGGAAGTTCTTACAGGATTATTGGAAGTTTTCTTTCTCTGTTCTGGCTTGTAGCATTTCTGTTGGATTTCTTGTAGCAGGCAAATTATTGATCATATCTTCTGATCTATTGTGTTCTTCCTTGTTTATTTTTTTATGGCATTTATTCCACCTTTTCTCAGAGATTTCAAAATAGATTGGATTGGAATCTCATCTAATTGTATCCCTACAAATACCACCATATGAAATTAATTAGGCTGAAATCATTCAATGATACTGTGGTCACCTGGTAGCATTTAATTCAAATGCTCGCTTAACCCAAGCAGTCCTTCAATTTACAATAGTTCATTTAATCACCATTCAAAGTTACAACAGCACTGAAAAAAAATGATTAATGATCATTTTTCACATTTACAGCCATTGCAATCATGACATGGTCCCGTGATCAAAATCAGGATGTTTGGCAACCCACTCATACTTATGACAGTTGCAATGTCCCAGGGTCATATGAACCCCCTTTTCAACCTTCTGACAAGCAAATAATAGAATAGAATTGTTTATTGGCCAGGTGTGATTGGACACAAGAGGAATTTGTCTTGGTGAAAATGCTAATAATAGTCATAGGGTACAATAAGCAATCAAATCATACTAGGAAGCAGTCAATATAAATAGTTAGGATACAAGCAATAAAGTTACAGTCATACAGTCACAAGTGGGAATGGATGGGTCATAAGGAGTGATGAGAAGATTAATAGTAATAATAGTGCAGACTTTGTAAATAGTTGGTCAGTTGACGGAATTATTTGTTTAGCAGAGTGATGGTGTTTGGGGAAAAACTGTCCTTGTGTCTAGTTGTTCTGGTGTGCAATGGTCTATAACGTTGTTTTGAGGGAAGGAGTTGAAACAGTTTATGTCCGGTATGTGAGGGGTCTGTAAATATTTTCACAGCCCTCTCTTTGACTCGTGCCAAATTGACTTGTGTCAATGGGGAAGCCAGATTTGCTTAATCACAATGTTACCAATTTAACGACTTCAGTGATTCACTTAACAAATGTGGCAAGATGGGGCAAAATTCACTTAATAAATGTCTCAGTTAACCACAGAAATTTTGGGCTCAGTTGTGGCCATGAGTCAAGGAGTACCTTTTTTATTTTTGAGAAGATATGTAAATATTTTTAACTTAATATGCAAATTCTCCTTTTCTAGTGTTCCAGTTTTCGTTTTCTTTTTAAAGCATCTTTCAGTTGCTATATTCCAATCATGAGAATCATCACATCAAGTCATATCTATTGCATTGTATTTGTCTTCTTGTGCTGACAATTTAAGTTCACCTTGTTTATTTACCACATTCTAAGTATGAACATGAAGGGCAGAAACCTTTTATGTATATTTTGATTTGAACCGTAATGTCAAGGGGCAAGTTTATGGCAATGGAATACTATACATAGAGATAAGTTACATGAAAAGGAAAACTGTGAAAGCCTATACTTGGTAAACCAATGATGAAAAACAAAGGGTAAAGCCAACTTTATTAAAACCAAGGAATTGGGGGAAAAAGCTTCAGTCTCTACAGATAAACTAATATCTAAATGTTTAATGGAGATCTGGATACAGGTTTCCTTCTATTACATCTAGTTTAGTGGTTTAATTGTTCCATTTATTAAAATAAATGAACGAAAAGCAATATTGTACTGTTAACTTATAAATCTAAAATGTTTATAACATGTTTGACTTGCTGCTGACTCAGGTGGACTGAATTTAGTATGGCTTTTGTGGTCGAGTTGTAGGAGTTAATATCCCCTACCTCTGAAGCATGGAACTGCTAAAATCCCACAAAAATGGAATGGAGTTCCTGATGTCCAAGCAGATGACTAAATGTAATTACCTACACTTTATTGGTTTATAGAGGATTACACACTGAAAATTATTTGTAGAAAGGAACAGACAAATTATAATATTTTCCTATGGAGCTGTATAGCAAGCATTTAGCCCAATGCAAAATACAGCCACATTAACAGGTTTTTGGCAGCCTTGAAAGAAACGCGTGTTAATGCAAAGCTGGATGAGCATAATGGAAAGCTGCTAATACAAAATGACTTTGATGCCACATTATTCCTGGAATTTTGCTGCTGGCTTAGTTGGCGCCTATTCAGCAATATTTGTGACCACAGTAAAATAACGGATTAAGTTTGGCACCCATTCCATTCTGCAGTCTGCTCTGAGGCTTCTTAGATTAAAAATGTCTTTTACTTGTGGCTTTTCAAATTTCCCCATTGTATCACAGCACCTTAGTCACTTTTTAAAAATGCCATTTTGAGACAATTAGACTGTATCTGTGTGTGTTCCAAATGTAGCTATTTAGTGCTAAACTGCAGATCTAAGACCATCTGGAAGAGAAGCAGAATATGCTACAGGGGTTATTGTGTGCCAGAAGAAGAACCACTTTCGTTAAAGTGGTATGTATCCACTATTTGGTCTCCTCCCAATGCACAGGTGGTGTGTACTGCAAGCTGAGCGAGGATGCTGAGAGCTGAGCCCTAAAGGAATATAGCTGAATGCCAAAAATATTTTGTACAGCTCAAGCTTTTTTTAATGCATCACTGAAAGCTCTTTAACTATGTTAACATCATGTTCTTGATAATGTGGGAAAAGCATTACCTAAGCTCTTTCATCTGAGCCATGATCCCTAAGTGGAGAGAAAAAAAAGTAGGTGACATATTTAGGCCAAGAACTACAGGTTGAGTGAGAGGCTGGAATCAAACTATCATAAGAACACAGAGATACAATTTGGCTATAGGCTAAAGGCTGCTATGCTGCTGCTTGTTGAGGTAAATTCTGGCCAAAATGCTCTGTTAGTTGCACTGTGGCCTTTTGTAGGTTAGTTGTTAATAAGTCTATCTGATGTTGGGGATGCAATAAAGCTGCAACAAGTTTTCCACAGGCAGTGGAGTGCCTTGAAGGTTAGATGCCATCCCCACTAACAAAGGTAAAATTCTCAGCTTCTCTTGAAACATAGTAAAAGGCTTGTAATATGACTGTCAGCCATATAAGGTAGATTAGACCAAGAAACTCATTCCATAAGAAGACTAGAACTAAACTGTATTGAGATAGGCATTAGAAAATCTTAAAATTCTGCATATGTTATCCTTTCCCTCTCTCAGTAAGTCATGGCTAGTCAGCCTGGGCTTAATGTATGTTTCTGAATCTGCTATTGTAGATGACTGGATGGCTTCTCCCAGATCATTTCCATAGCTCTCTCTACATAGTGAAGAACTGGTTCTTAGATCCCCTTCCTCCCAGTGCTTGGGGGACAGAAAAGATCCTGGACCAACTTACAGAATATTCAGGAAGGAGTAATGTAATAATGGCAGACCCTAATTACCTGGAAGTTCCTTCATTGCCCTCCAGTTCTTAATAATTCCTTCCAGTGTGTCATTTCCCCCCTACATGGATCATAAGAAGGGGCAGTGGTCATCAGGAGTCTCTTACATATGCAGGTGGCTTACTTTAAAAAAAAAAACCTAAAGGTAGAAATTGGGAACCAAGACTGAGAAAAGAAACAAAGCTCATTCTATCTCCCAACTTACTAGTTGGAATTTGGAAGGGACATCCAAGATTAATTGAGAAATCTGTTTTAGGAAAACAGCTATCTTTGAAAGGATAGGCAAAAACACTACAGTAGCTAAAACAGGGGTCTTCAAACTTGACAGCTTTAAGACTTGTGGACTTCAACTCCGAGAATTCCTCCTCCAGTCACGTTAGCTCAAGAATTCTGCGAGTTGAAGTCCACAAGTCTTAAACTTGCCAAATTTGAAGACCCTTGAGCTAGAAAATGAATGACAAATTCTATTTGACAAATGAATGACAATAAGTACACAATGACAACATTTTTATTTTGTTATTGTGTATTTTAATATTTTGTCCCTTGGATTTATGCTTTCTAAGCACAGTGACTTCGGTGAGTTATACAACTTAGAACTATATGGCTAACCTACATCTAAATTAAGAGCAAACGTAATTCTGTAGACTTCCTAGATCCATGTGGGTGAACCTATGCCACGTGTGCTTGAAGTGGCATGTAGAGCCATTTCCCCCAGCATGCGAGAGGTCACCCAGAAGAGCCCCACTGTGCATGCGCACGCGCCACCACCCGACAGCTGATTGTCGGGTATCTGGTGCGCATGTGCAGGGAGCAGAGGGGGGTGCATGGGATATGTGCATGCATGTGCAGGGTTGCGCTGCACATGAGGGGATCATGCGCATAGGTGCAGATGCACTGCGCACAAGGAGGAATTGCATGCGCATGCGGAGACACGGCATGCGAGGGGGAATCGTGCATGCGCAGGGGGCATGAGGGGACCTAGCACACATTGCCTTCTGGGTGCTGGTATATGAGCGTGCGCAAGCGAGTGCACACTCAGTTATTGGCATGGGAGCCGAAAAAGGTTAGCCACCATTGTCCTAGAGCTATAATTTCTTTTATATTTTTCTAGAGGAAATTCATTTGAGTCAGAATCAGTGCAAATATTTAAAGCCAAAAAGATTTTTATATTCTCTTTTCCTTTTTAAATACAAAGTTTTATATTATTAATTTGTGGTTGTTTCATTCAAATCCCGATGAATGGTTAACACATATTTAAATATAGTCCAGCAGGAAAATGAAAAAAGAGTAAAAAGATTACTACAAGAAAGAGACAATAACTGTATTTCTTTTATTTGTTTCCACTCCATGGAGTCACACATGAAATTCCATTCAAAACAAAGATATTGCAGAAAGGAATTGTCTTTCCTCATTCCACATTGAGTGGTTTTGTCATCAATCAGACTGCCAGCCACAACTGGCAGTGATGGTTAACTAAGCAATCCAAAGGCTACAGGGATATTGGGCAATAAGAAGGGGAATGTTCAAAAATTTATGATTATATTTTTATGTTATTCATGGGGCCAGTTCTATAACCATTCTTAATGTTAATCCTTAATATGACTATTTTTAATGTTACTGAAAGGTTATATACTAAAATTAGGACATTAAATATACTAAAATTAGGACATTAAATGGAGACCAGCAAAGCTAAAAGTAAAGATAAAAACAAGGGTAAGACAATTGAACAATGCAGGGCATGTTTCCCTTAAAAGTCTGTAGAAGACACATTTCATCTGAAACCGGTTAAGAATGAGAGCAAGAGTTCAGCTGATGGAAAACAACTCTTTCAGATTTTCCAGAAGGAGCTTTGTTGTTCTGAAATTAAAAACCAGCCAGGACAAGGATGAAAGAAAGAAAGATAGCTGAGTAGGACGATCTGTTGATTTCTTCCCCGGTCTACTTTCAGTATTAGCGAATGATTAAAAGATAAGGAGTGCAATTTCAGAGTCTGAACACAGGGTCCTCCAGAAAGTCAATATAATATATCTTGTGGCTGCAGGGCAAAACAGGAGGAAAGGAAATGAGAAGCCACTGATTGACTGACAATGAAAGCTCCTGCTTTGGCTTGTTGCTAACCAGCCCTGAATTCCAAAGGTAAATATTGCTTTCTTTCTCTGTTGAAGAAAAAAAAAAAATGACTTTGGCAAGTGTCTATCACAATATAGAGGTTGTCTGTGACAGATTTTGTTAAGGTTTACAATTATTTTAACAAAAGAACAGAAGCGTGTATATTTATATTGTTTCCACTGGTGCAGAGAATGGACTTTCATTTCCTTTATAAGGAAAGTCAATTGAGCATGACACTAATATATTGTTCCAAGGAAAGTTAACTCAACTAAACTGGACGCTTGGTAGGAAATTTAAAAAGAAAAGCTATTTCTGTTATCAGTTTTAATGAATGCCATTAAGTGATAACCAAAAAAGAAAGAGATAAAAAAAGATTGCTAAGAAAACATCCTTCCTATTCCTCTAAATTATCATGACACCACAATCTGTGGCTATAAAGTTAATTTCCTCAGTAATTACATTACATTACATTAAGTACATTCTGCGAGTACTTAAAAGACCAAGAAATGGACAAATGGGGAACTCTAAACTGTTGTGGATAACTTAAAGCTTTTCACCATTTATTCCTTCATTCTCCTGTCTATAAAAAGCATAATCAAAATTCTATATTCCAAAGATATCATACCTTTAGCCAGATATTATTGGAACACATTTTTCTTGGAAATAAAAATTTGGACAATCTTAATTTGTCTTAATTTGATTTTTTTTTACTTTTATTGTTTTGATGATGACTTGAAGGTACCATGAGTTGAGTAAGTGTGCCAGATATTACAAGGCACCTGGATGTGACTATAAATACCGGGACAGCAATAAAGGTATAGAAAACTCTTTGTTGCCATCTACTGGTTGATTGGATTTTTACAACTCATATCTAGTTCTCTGTAATACCGGTATATAATTCTTTCCTTATTAGTTGATGGTGCCTTCCAAAGCCAGGGCATATATAATCGAAGAACACTTTGCTTCTTTGAATAGCTTTTATTTTTCATTTTAATGAATATAGTATTGTATGAATGTAACTTTGTTGTAAAAATTTATATCCATGATTAAGTGCATTTATTAATTGTAAAAGGCATGTAGTCCCCTTTTTGAATACACCACACAGTCAAACAGCAATGAAACATCAGTAAGAGATCAACAACCAGCAAAAGAATAAAAACAAAGCAAAGAACCAAAAAAGGAATCATAAATTAATCTCTAAAGCCTATAATGGTAATAAATCTCTAATGGCCAGGAAAACCGCAAGGATGTAAATCCTAAGGATAGAGAGAAAAATATAAAAATGTTTTCACATTATAAATAAGAATGTTTTCTGTGACAGAATCATTTGATGCATTAATGTTTAATATATAAATATAAAAAGATTGGCACTTTGCTTCTAGCCAGAGATTTAAAGATGCAGCAGGTGCAACCTTCATTTGACAACCTGCCAAAAAGCAGCAGAACTAATACAATTAGCTGGTGGAAGAGGGATGTCTAACCCTTTCTTTCCTTGGGGCTCCACATGCTATATTTTCTGTAGCCAAGGAAATATTGGATGTAGCAGTGGTATGACATGAGAGTGGCCAAAAAGTCAAAATTGGCCATGTTGGCACTGAATCCCCAATCTGCTTCATTGTCAAATAGAGAAGCTACCTTGCCCTCTCTTTTTGTAGAAAAAATATTAGGCTTCTCATACTTTGTGCTGATAGACACAATATCCTTCTTGTTAATACAAGGTTCAGATGACATGGTAACCTATTTTTGGACAATGATAATTAATTTCAGTGTATAGAGTGTTGGGTCCCTGGTGTTCTCTGTAGCTCTTTCATGATCAAACAAGGTAACATCATCATCATCTAGCACTGGTAATACTACCTAGTTTGGTGATGAAATATCTGTAAGAAAACCATCAAGCTCAAAGGACCTCACAGTTCAACTCTGAGCTATAAATTATAGATAGATAGATAGATAGATAGATAGATAGATAGATAGATAGATAGATAGATAGATAGATAGATGTGTGTGTGTAATTATACACACACACACACACACACACATACATATATATTTAAGCAAATAAATACTGTCACCATGTTTGTTTAATACTCACTAACAGTCACCACATTATTATTGATTTTTGGATCCTCAAATGGGCCAATAACTTTTTCTCTTGTCTCAATACCATCAATCCATTCAATTCACCCATCAAAATATGCTTCTTTTGGAGTCCATTCATTTACAATGTATACATTTTACCATGTTTATTCATAATTAAATTTACACCTCCATTCCCCAGTATGCATCAATTAACTTTGCCACGCAAGATCACACTAGCTTTATTCAAGTGTATTATATTTTTCTTATTTCTTTTAGTTTCAGAGAGTGAGAGACTAAAAACTTCTATTTCATCTCTTTGCTTACATTAATTCATGTTTTAACCATTTATTTGTTTTACATTAATGTTGCAATCATATTTCATTCTAATTACCAGATGGGCTTGTAAATCAACCTTCAACTTTTTCTTTAATTGAGGGTTTCACATAGCATCTTTTTTGCAAGCTAGAGATATAATCTAGATACAATATAGGTTACCGGCTCTACTCATAATCATGCCACATGCAGCATTCCATTTTGACAGCAGAGATAGTACTGGTATGAATATGCCCTAAGGATACTCACGCTATTCTATGCAACATGGGATATCTTCTCTAGATGATGTTTTTCTAGCCAATATACTATTGCTCACATTTCACCAACTTAAAAGTATATGCAAAGTACATTCAGAATGTATTTTAAATATCTGTTAATTAATAGCATCTTAGTAAGATGCTACAGTGGATAATTCTTTGCCTAGAAGCTGGGTGGAGCCCAGGAACCAAAATAATCAGCTAATGTTCGGGCTGCTTGGATCCATGACTCCCAAGAAATTTAGAGAAGTTGTGGTTGCTTCAGTTCTGCTGCTGCTTCAGCACTGCCACAGTCAGCTACAGTCACGTCATCTTCAATTTCAACTTTCCCTGACAGCCGTTTCATGAGTTCATGGGAGCAACAATCACTCTGCCCTTGTGCCATACTTCCCCCCTCCCTCCTCCACCTGGCAGCAGCCACTTATTTGCCTGCAGGGAAGGAAGAGAAGGAAGATAGAGAAGGAAGGAAAGAAGAGGAGAGAGGACAGAAAGAAAGAAACAGAAGGGGAAAGGGGAAGGAAAGAATAGGAAGGGAGGAAGGAGGAAAGATGGGACAAAGGGAAAAAAATAAGGAAAGAAGGAACAGGAATGAAGGAAGATATTATTGGCAAATCAAATAAATAAATAAAAATAAATAAATATTTGATGCTCACTGCCAGTTTCCCAGAAGGAAACTTAATGGGAATCTCTCCCATTTCAACTTCTTCTTTGTCCATCTACTGAGGCTCAAGGCTTCTTTTGGTGTGCCCTGGTTCTGGGACTGCCTGAAGTCCCTGAGCTGCAGCATGAAGTTGTGGCTTTCCCAAGCTACTCCAGCCCCACAGTGCAAAGCTGCAGCAGCTTCAGACCAGTCTCACCTTGTAAAATTACATCAACCAAGACCAGGCAAGCAGTGTGAAGTTGCAACTGTGCAGGCAGTGTGGAGTAAAGCTCCAGCTGACATTACTGTGTTGAGTTTGTTGACAGACTTCTGGCTTTTCTAGGAATTTCTTATTTGCACAGATGAGTTTCAGAGTGGCTATATATGCCTCCAAATCCTCCACTTTCTCCATCAGCATTCTGATCAGTTTGCATTTGGTGCAATTATAATTGAAGTTCTCCCTAGTCAGGAATCCAAACACAGTACACACCTTGCAGGTCACCATAGTGCTAGCCCCTTTCTCCATTCCACTTCATTGCTCCTAAGGGGTGTGCAGATCCAAAGAGATAGTCTCCTGTAGACTTCCTGATGTAGGTTCTTAGTTGTAATATCTGTGTGGGCTGCTAGCTTGATTCAATGAGACAAAGTCCCACTTCTCAATTGCCTCCACTGAGCTCTTCTTCATTCTTCCAGAATACCCTGGTGGTATGCAGACGTTCCCAATGAAATATTACTTCATTTGTAATAATGAAGGACTATATAGCTACAGTATACTTTATCAATCTCTTTCCAATCATACAAACATGCAATATCTATTTTGGTTGTCCTTAAATTAATCTCTAAACTACTATTGTGCATAGAACATAAACATCTCCAAAATAAGTGATTTTTTTCCAGAACAAATATGTGAAATCATGTCTATCCAGAAGATCACTAGACCACATGACAGAGTTGCATTATGAGTATTACATAATGTAACAGCTGCACCCATCATTTTCTTCCTCAAAAAACTCTTTAGTCAATACAAACAAAGTGATATTCTGTTAAATTAATCATAATTTTAAACATTTGAAATATTGCGTACCCATACCCAAACTGTCATTCACTGATGCTTATATGCCACACATTTCAATGCCTTATTTCATTCCTCTCAAAGTTTTCACATTGCTGTTTAAACCATCTAGTGCTAGAGAAGATTCTGAACCATTTAGGACTTGTTTATTTAGCTGTTTCTATTTCTGTTTGTTCAATCATAATAAGCAAGAACAGAGAATTTTTTAAAATATCTTACTGGGTTACAGAACCACTATTGAGGAATGGGCAGATTAAAATAGAATCTATTCTGATTTCACCAAAACTGGAAACACAGCAACCAAACATTATGGCTCATCTAAAGCAGAATAATGAACGGTTTGGAGTAATGAAAATACAGAAGCTGAGAATATAAAGCTGTAGCAGCAGGCCACAGAAACTGAACCAGTATATACCAGTATATACATAGTAGTATGTTGGGTATAAAATGAGTTGCTTAATGACATAGAAAATCCTATTTAATTAGTTTCCAGAGTACTTTAATGCACTAACAATAAAGGCCAAGTTCTACACTATATTTTTTCATACTGATATTCTAGTGGTTCATTTTCTTGCAATTATTGAATTTGGAGCTTCCTATTAATATTTTATTCAAGTTATGATTTGCTATATTCACAGTATAAGTTTCATACAAATATATAATGACAATTAGTTCTGCATGTGTTGATTTTATGGCTTCTACTATTTCAGAGTAACTAATTTTGATTTATATCCCAAAGACAATGCAAATGTAGGCTGTTGCATTATAAAATTCACCAAATTCAAATTAATGTTAATCAACTCATAGATTAATTTGAGCTTTATCTTCTAATAAAAAATTAGAAGGTGCTAATTCTTTATTTAATACACATTTTAATAAATGAATACAACCTGTTGCCTTGAATTCAGTAAAAATTCACAAGCTACGCTATCTTGAGAAAGAACCATCCCATAATTTAGGCAACACTATTGGGAGGGCCATGTATCTTATCCCACTAATAAAGAGAAATCTTAAATTATTTTACAGAAGCTGATTCTCAAAAGTTTCAGCAAACTTTTATTTAAAAATATAAATACTAAGCCAGAACTTGACATGTATACCTAAATGCTTAAATGGAATAAAGAATTTGAAATTGCTTAAGTAGCCCAGATGTTGAGAAGGGTAATATCAATATAAAAGTCTTTGATATATTTTAGATGACATCTTGTTCAATAAAAATATTATTTTGGACTTACTAGATTCTATTCTGTTTATATAGAAAAGGCTTCAGTAAATTTTCAAGTGAATGGAAATTCAAAGGGTTTAAAGTTTCCTTTAAACATATGTTTGTACAGTCCTGGTAATGGTTTCATTCTGGGAAAAAGTTATATGTATTAACTGCAAGAAAGATTAAATATTCTTTTAAATGTTCACATTCTTTTGAACTGTATTCCTTTTGCCTGGAAATTGACATTTGGACAAAGAAAGCAGATTCTCCATGCTCTATCATAGATAAAAGATATATTCTTCTTCGTTGAAAACATAAAAAGATCAAACTATTCAATAGTGTGCAGAGTAGATGTTATTAGTAATATATGAATGAAACATTTATCAATGTAGATTAGCTAGGGTTCATTATAATACAATAAGGCTATCATTCATTGAAATGCTTACCCTAAGTTTTTCTCATTTTAATTTTTTGTTTATTTTATATGGGATGGTATTGAATTAATATAAGTCCTGTGATTTCTTGACAATTTTCAATAGAAAGCAATCACATAGCAATAAAAAATGTCAGAATTATGTGTTGATGTGTTTCTGTGGTATAGGTATAGGTATATGTTACAGAGCACCTGATTATGACATCGAACATGTAAACAAGCTAAATACATTACTAACATGGGCTGCATCCTGCCCATACCCTTTTATCTTTCTTGGTGATTTCAATCTACCTCATATTGACTGGACCCTAAATGATTGTACAACTGAAATCATACACACAACCTTCTACAATGCTATTACAAATCTGGGACTGGAACAACTAGTAACCAACAACACTAGACTAAACAACTGCCTCGATCTCATCTTCTGCAATAGTTTGAATTTAATTTACGGAATACAAACTAAAGAACCCTTTTCCAGCAGTGATCACAATATGATTGACTTTTGTCTCAACATACGCCCACACAAAAATCACCACAATGATGTAATCCCCAATTGTAACTTCAAAAAAGGCAACTATGATCTTATAGACAACGATCTCTCATCCCTTGATTGGCAATCTCTATTCACTGGATGCAATACTGTTGAAGACCATTACAACATATTTTTACTTGAAGTCAAAAGAGTCATCAAACTATATGTACCAACAACAACTCCCAAAACAAAACAAAAAAGCAGATTACCCATAACAATAAGGAAACTTCAATCCAAAAAGAGATCACTCTGGCGGAAAAACAAATCTGTTCACGTTGCCAATTTCAAAAGCTGATACAAAAATTTATGCCACCAGATAAAGACCGAATGCATCAATTATCACATTAAACAAGAGGAAAACCTTCTAAGCACCAATTCCACCCGTGCTTTTTACAATTTTGTAAACAACAAACTAAAAGACTCAAGGTCCATCCCACCCCTGATAGGACCTGATGGTAAAGACTGCAACGACGACACCATTAAAGCCAACATCTTTAACACATTCTTCGGCTCAGTATTTGTAAACAGCAATGGATCATGCCCAGTATTTCCTAGCCGTACCACAGATAACAACAATGATCTAATACATATCGATTTTACAGAAGACAATGTTGAAAAAACACTACGCAATCTAAAACCATCTCTATCTATTGGACCGGATGGAATATGTGCCTACTTCTTAAAAAAGCTATCCACTGCCATAGCCAAACCTCTAAGCATAATCTTTGAAAAATCTTTCAGGACCAGCTCCTTGCCTAACCTATGGTCACAAGCCACAGTCATCCCCATCTTCAAAAAGGGAGACCCAAGCCTAGTTGAAAATTACAGACCAATCTCCTTATGCTGCGTCACCTGTAAAGTCATGGAATCAATTATTAACCAATCCATCATCCTCCACTTAGAGACAAACAACCTACTCTCCAATAAACAATTTGGTTTCAGAAAAAAACTATCCTGTAATCTGCAACTCTTACACTGCAAAAACATATGGACGACACAACTCGACCAGGGCAAAGCAATAGACGCAATCTACATAGACTTCTGTAAAGCCTTTGATTCAGTGGTACATGACAAACTACTCCTAAAAATAAAATCCTATGGTATCTCTGGACAACTGCATAACTGGATAGAAGCATTCCTGGCAAACAGACAACAAATGGTCAAAATTGGGAGTGTCCTATCAAATTCTGTACCTGTCAATAGTGGTGTCTCCCAAGGCAGTGTTCTAGGACCAACTCTCTTCATACTCTACATAAATGACCTCTGTGATCATATTAAGAGCAATTGCGTTCTTTTCGCTGATGATGTAAAGCTGTTCAATACCACAGACAATACTGCTACCCTACAAAAAGATCTTGACTATGTATCAGAATGGTCAAACAAATGGCAACTTCAAATCTCAACAAATAAAAGCTCTGTCTTACATATTGGCAAAAAAAATCAGAAAATAAAATACAAGCTGAATAGTCAAGATCTTGTTGATGACCCAAGCTCTGTAAAGGACCTTGGAATACTCACCTCTAATGATCTAAGTGCTAGAGCCCACTGCAACTACATAGCCAAAAAGGCATTAAGAGTTGTTAACCTAATCCTACGTAGCTTTTTCTCTGGTAATATCACACTACTAACCAGAGTGTACAAAACATTTGCTAGACCAATACTCGAATACAGTTCATCAGTTTGGAACCCACATTACGTATCTGATATTAGCACAATTGAGAAAGTCCAGAAATATTTCACAAGAAGAGTTCTCCACTCCTCTACTCGTTGTAGAATACCTTATGCCACCAGACTTGAAATTCTAGAACTAGAAAACCTTGAATTACGCCGTCTTCGGTCTGATTTAAGCATGGTATATAAAATCATACATTGCAATGTCCTACCTGTCAATGAATACTTCAGCTTCAACCATAACAACACAAGAGCACACAATAGATACAAACTCAAAGTTAACCGCACCAAACTTGATTGCAGGAAATACGACTTCAGCAATAGAAAGAAAGAAACTACTCTGTAGTTTCTTCCCCAAACCCCAAAAACTTTAACCTTAGACTGTCTACTATTGACCTCACCCCTTTCCTAAGAGGTCTGTTGGCATAAGCGCACCAACGTGCCTACCGTCCCTGTCCTATTGTTTCTCTTATTCTTCTTTTATTTTTCTTATATGTACCCATTTCATGTATTCACAACTATGTATACACTTATACTTATTATCTTGTAAAAAATTGGCAAATCAAATAAATAAATAAAATAAATAAATAAAAATACGTATATGTGTTTTCTTTTCACTCTCTTAAATGCAGAAATAGTTCCTCAAAGTCCTCCCTAATTTAATATCATGTTCCAACTGATATCTGTTTGGATGTTTGCAGCCCAGATCTTACTGGTGAGTTAAAATCAGCTCCCCAAACATCACTGTGAAAGTTATTAAAACAATGTATGCTTACATTTGAACTACCTTGACCATCACCTTGTTACTTTAACCATATTTCAGTTGTGGGTTGAAAATTTCT
Source organism: Notechis scutatus (assembly GCF_049901735.1). Taxonomy (NCBI): domain Eukaryota; kingdom Metazoa; phylum Chordata; class Lepidosauria; order Squamata; family Elapidae; genus Notechis; species Notechis scutatus. The sequence goes on from NC_142010.1 coordinate 213,345,742, forward strand.
TGAATTGTTCAAAAGTAAGTTAATGTTTTTATATCTATTTTTTTTTCTGACTCTAAGAAAATATTTAACAAAGGCAAACAGAACAAGGATAAAAAGAATTCTATACACATCAATTTCTATTGTGAAAAGAAATAAAACTAAGCAATAGCCAAGTTCCTTAATTTGACAGTTGTCATGCATTTACACCAGGTATCATAACATCACTTGGCCATATTCAGATCAGTTGCCAAACATGGTTGTGGAGTTAATCTCCTTTTGAGTTCAGCCAAAACATTAAATAATAACCAAAAGAATCATTCATCAAGCACACTATGTCCCTAAAAATCCTTGGGTAAACAAAACAAGACCCACAAGTTGAGCCAATGTGTGTACTAGATCTTTAACTGGCCTGATTTAGCAGTTTGTATAAATCAAGTCAGATTATTTCTATGGCAATCAAGACATTTGGAAAACAGAAGCCCCTTATTTTCTTTGATAAATATTTCATGTAATAAAAAGCTCTGTGATTGTTAAAGACAACTTGTTTGACATTGTCCATGATAATATTCATTCAGAAAATGTCCTGACTATGAGGAAGGCATCTAGGGACTGGTTACTCATAACAAGTGAAATTTACAGATAAACAGGTTTAGGTTTTTCACACTGTCTAGAGCCTGGTGATTTCATTTTAGCTATTAAACTGGGTTCATTCTCAGCTTCTGAGCTTTTACAACAGAGTTGTGTCTATTTAACTGAGACCTTTAGAAGACTGGAGAGAGACAGATGATTCTCAAACTGCACTCTGAGGTTTTTTTTTTTATATTACAGCTTTAGGTCAGAAAGATACAAAAGGAGATGCTGATAGTTTCTCCTGAATTTTGGTGCAGTTGTTTGTAATGGGGGAGAAGTGGAATAAGAATTTTAAAAAGCAAGATGACAGGCATGGTATTATAATGCAAATCCCACACCTTGTCTCTCATACATTTTCAGCATACATTGTGATGCCGCATATCAAAGTTTGTTTTTTTCCCCTATACATATACACATGAACACTGGTGTTTCAGTGAATTATAGTTCTTAAAAATCTAAATCCTCTCTAGAGCTTTACTGGAATTCTGACTCTTAATAAATGGTTCATAGAAGTATTTTTTTTTTTTTTTTTTGGATTAGGCTAAATGGTCCATTCTGCTTTTGAGAACTATTTTCTCTTCAGGGTTTCATATAATAAGAAATTTTAGGATAGGTGAGGAGGTCAGAAGAAATCACCCTATAAATTGTCTTTGCCAGCGGATTCCTGGATTGAGCTTTCTCCTGGGAGGCTGGAAGAATCTTTTATCTTTCTGACTGAACTGGCTTACTATGAATTTTCTGAGGTAGAGAACAGAGTGAATATGGCCTTCTTACAAGAATATACCATAAACTATCCTGATTGTTTTGTCTCGCATTTTGCTATAAAAATTTCAATTGGCTTGTTAAGAACAAGAAGAACAGGTGTTGAAAATGGGAGCTGTAGTGAAAGAGAACCTCATGCTATCCTGGAAGTTTCAGCTAAAGGAACTTAGTCCATCACTGCATCTTTTATTCATATTCTTAGGACATTCAGCTCCATCTGACTTGCTTCAACTGGGATCTAATTCCATTAGTACATCTCATAAACTGTTCATACTTGATCATAAATAAAACAGCAGCATAATTATGTGTGGTAACCACAAGTATCAGCAAAGTAACTTCTATTCTTTAAAAAGTCATGAAAACGCTTGTTAGAAAGCAAACTCATTTTCAGTCCCAACTGTGATTTACAGGGCTCCAGGCACTGATGATACTTTGTCTGCCTGATTTAAAAAAGTGCCTGATATAACAGAACCTGACACTGTTTACTTCAGCCTATTATGTCGTCTGCACTCACTGAATGCTTCAGTGGAAGAGAAAAATCGAAAGATGGCTATTCGCTGTAATGTCACCTGCTTCTTTTTTTCTTTTTCTCTTTTTAAGGAAAATCAATTGTTGGAGCTCCAGATATAGCCAATTTAAGCAATCCACTTGCATTTTCACAATCATTGCAATCTTGAAAATCCTAGCTTAGTCTCATTTTAGTTTAGATTCAAATTGGTTAATCCACTAGTTATGACAATGCATCACTGAACCAGAATAGCTCAGTTGTCACAGGTTGCATGTGCAATGCGAAAGATCTTTTTCTCTCTGCAACATATTGCTTCATTATATATTTCTTGGCAGGACCCTTTTATGACTGAAATAATTAGTAGTGTTTAGTATTTATAGCTGGTTATCATGATGCTTTCTGTACTGCTAATTAATTTTATGGCCAGCATGCTTCAAATGCAATTAGTTAGGTATGGCAATGATCATAATATTTTACATATTCAGGGCAACATTTTGCCCATGTACTGTGAAACTTGCTGGTAAACTGAATGTCAAATTCATTTAATGTCTTGCTCATAATGCAAATGCCCATGCCAAGTATGTGCAGATCAGTATTTGGAACTAAATGGTGGCAGTTTTGACTATTTTTAACTTCTTTTTTAAAAAAAAAAATCCATAAAGGAAGGTTTGGAAGCAAAACTACTGGGCTTAATGTTTTTAATTGTTGAATTAGATCTATGAAAGCTTGGATTGTGAAATAAAATAATCTATTTTACATGGAATAATGTAAATTGTGAATTCAGAAAGCAATAAATACAGAACTCAAATGCATCAGGACAGAATAGGAGTTTATTATTGCTATTCTGCTCATTCTAGAGAGTAGAAATGTAATGTAATACTACTATGGATTCTAAAAGTAAATTTGGGCACTTTATGCCCACTGTATTTCATAAGACATGAATACCACCATCAAATTCTGCAATTGTTTTTCTTGCCTCTATCAAAAAAATGAAAAAACTCAAAGATATTTTGTTAAAAGTTTGTCGCATATCACAACAGATGTATAATTTTAAGTGTCAGAGGACAAAAAGAAACCGATTCACACTTGAATAAAAGGGGTCCTTGAGCAATTAAGGAGGAGCTATGTGCAAATACTCCAGACATTAAGATATGTTGTAATAAGAAACAGACACATTTTTTTCTAAAGACTTTATTTATTTTAAAATACTGGCCATTTCTATTGGGGTGAAAAAGAGAATGATTTTTTCATTTAAAATTGTCAGGGTTAGGATTAGAGTATGTGTTCTAAAGCTTTTATGCAACTAAGGAACCCACCATTTCCACCCCATAATTAGCATGTCTATTGCTACTATTTTCTCATTTGCTAGTCTGCTGATAGTTCAATTTAACTACATTAAGCGGCAGCCTATTCTACTAGCTGACAGTTCATATAATAAAAAAGTTACTCCAGCTTGATATCTAGCTTGAACCTCCTTTGCTGTTTTAATCTATTGATTCTGATCTTGCCCTTTAGAACAATAGAGCATAAATGTCACTCCTCTTTCTGCCTGGTGGCCATATGAATATTTGAAGACTGCTTTAATATCTCTGTCTTTAGCTATCTTTTTTTCCAAGCTAAACATATCCAGGTTATTTAACTCTTCCTTACAGGGCTTGGTTTCCAGATCTTTCACCATCTTTAGTAGCTTTTCTTTGAGCATGCTCCAATTTCTTGGTATCATTTTTAAATTGTGGTGCAGGTCAGTTATAGTGGAACAATTCTCATGAAGAGGACTCTTGTGCTCCTTTTAATATTCCCCATATTAGTATTTGCCTTTTTAGGAGCTGCATCACTTTGCTAGTTCATGTAACCTCCTGGTTAACAAGAAAAGCCAGACCCCATCACATGATTCCTGCCAAGTATCCTTCTGGAGGTTGAGACTCTAGAAAGAGTGTAGAGAAAAACAACCAATATGATTAGGGGACTGGAGGCTAAAACATTTGATGAACAGTTGCAGGAATTGGGCTTGGCTAGTCTAGTGAAGAAAAGGACCAGAGGAGACATGATAGCAGTGTTCCGATATTTGAGGAGCTGCCACAGAGATGAAGGGGTCAAGCTATTTTCCAAAGCACCTGAAGGCCAGACAAGAAATAATGGGTGGAAACTGAACAAGGAAAAATTCAACCTGGAAATAAGGAGAAATTTTCTGACAGTGAGAGCAATCAGCCAATGGAACAGCTTGCTTTCAGAAGTTGTGGAAGCTTCATCACTGTAAGCTTTTAAGAAGAGACAGGACTGCCATCTGTCAGAAATGGTGTAGGGTCTGCTTGGGCGGGGGTTTTATTTATTTATTTATTTATTTATTTATTTATTTATTTATTTATTTATTTATTTATTTATTTATTTATTTATTTATTTATTTATTTATTTGATTTGCCAATTGTTTACAAGATAATAAGTATAAGTGTATACATAGTTGTGAATACATGAAATGGGTACATATAAGAAAAATAAAAGAATAAGAGAAACAATAGGACAGGGATGGTAGGCACGTTGGTGCGCTTATGCACGCCCCCTACAGACCTCTTAGGAAAGGGGTGAGGTCAATAGTAGACAGTCTAAGGTTAAAGTTTTTGGGGTTTGGGGAAGAGACTACAGAGTCGGGTAGAGTATTCCAGACATTGACCCCTCTATTGCTGAAGTCGTATTTCCTGCAATCAAGTTTGGTGCGGTTTACTTTGAGTTTGTATCTATTGTGTGCTCTTGTGTTGTTATGGTTGAAGCTGAAGTATTCATTGACAGGTAGGACATTGCAATGCATGATTTTATATACCATGCTTAAGTCAGACCGAAGACGGCGTAATTCAAGGTTGGACCTACAAGGTCCTTTCCAACTCTATTAATCTCTATCCTTAATTCTTTTTCTTGTTCAGGTGGTTTTTCCTCCCTGTAAAATTCTATTCTATTCATTTCTATTCATTGCTCAAGCTCTGCTAGACTTTTCTGAATATTTTCTCATTCATCTAAATTATTAGACACTATTTAGGATATAACCGTGCAGCTCTGAATACAATTTTATTACATTTCCAATTTTATTACATTATCTAAATGTGTTTTGTTTGGGGGAGTTAACAATTCTAAAAATGACCATTTTGGATAATAACAGTTAAGACTAATCATCACCAACTGTGCATTTCTAAAAACAGTCAAGAGCCATCTTTATTAAACAAAAGTTAATTCTACTGAGGCCAGTAATGTTGACCTCCTGCCTACCTAAGGGCATACAATGGAAGTAATATATACATATATACATATATTTGACAATATTTGTGTAGTGTTTTTGTAAGTTGGAAAAAAAACTCCCTTTGGGAATGGGAACTGCAATCCTCATTAAAATCATCTTATAAGAATGATATAGCAATTAGGGAAGCATAAGAGTAAGTGATGCTAAATTTTATTAGATGCAGAACTACTTTGTTATATTTTTTGAGATCAATAATCTGATTTTTTTTCCTTTTGACTTTCAATTACAAGATAGCTCTGGCAGGTCTGATAATATAATGTAGCAAATGTAGGAAACCTTCAGGTATGGAAGCTCAATTGCTCTCAGCAATTACTATGTCTTGTTGGAAACTGCAACCTTATTCCACAAATGTCATCTCTACAGCATCGGTGCAAGATCAGAGTTAATTCATTCAAAAGCCTTGATTAACACATTCAGAAGATAGGTGAAACTTGGACATTTATTATTATTAGTAATAATAGTAGTAGTATTTACCACCAAAAGATATCTACTGCAAATACATCTCTGAATTCCTCTGCAGAAATATTCCTGAATTTAATGATTAATCCTGTTCAGTGTTTAATTTTTTTTAAAAAAAGCCAATGACTTTTCTGTGACCTATTTTTTTTTTAATTCATTGTGGGGTTTATCAGCTCTGTGCAGATTAGCATTCAGAGGAGCAACAATTAACCTTACTTGGAGTTGGATAATATTTATTATATATCTTGAGCACTTTCTCCTACAAGTATACAGGTGCTCCTGAAAACGGGGGTTGTGTTTAATGTGCTCCTTTCAGCTGAGGAGAAGCTTTGTGCTTTGCCCTCTCTCCAAACCAAATTCGTTTGTGTTTGACAAGCATAACATTAGCTGCCCTGGCGTTCTTTAGTGGCTGCTGACACTGATGAGAAAATATATTGCAGTCTTTTTCAGAGCAAAACAGAAGAGATTCATCTCACCAGACTAGACCTCCAATTTCAAGAGGAAAACAAGTTGTCCTCAGCTCACCCAATTATCTTTCCATCAAATACTGGTATATTGCACAGGAGGGTTTTTTTTTAATCACACTCCCTCTCTCTTTCACTTACATTTTTTTTACTTCTAAGTGCCTTGTAAGATAAAATGCTGAACATGATATGTTGGGGCTAGTAGAAAATACATTAGAGAAATGGATTTCCTTATGCTCCATTAAAGTACATATTTAGAAATACCTGCAGGTATAAAGAAGCACTTACTTGAAGTCAGATTGTTTCAGTGTGGTACAGGTTTTTTTAAAAGAAATTTCAACACACACATACACAATGGAGGAACACAAAGCAATTCAGTATTCATTTTTTTCAATGCAAAGTTTTATTCACATAGCCATTTTAAAAGAGATGTGTTATTAGCAAAATCTGTGTGTGTGCGGGATGGTTTTACAGAATGGTTTTTCTTCACTGAGCTCTGCATCATGAATGAATTTTTTTCACAGATTCCTCTACAAAGAAGATAAAATATGATCCAAATACCCATTCAGTTGTGTTGGGACTGAAGACATGTTTGGATCAGCTCAAAGAGAGTTACTGGTTGGTTCTTGCATGAAACAGCTTTGACAATACCAGGACAATCACAATACATCCTTCATGAAGGTCAATTTCTATGGAGATTCTCAGTCATTCAGGTCATGGTTATCCCAAAGGTGCTTTTTTCAAGAGGCAACTGGACTTTCTTGTTTTTCTTTGAAGACATTTTGCTTTTCATCCAAGAAACTTCTCAGGTCTGACTGGATGGTGGGGAATGGAAGGATTTATACTCCTTGCAGACAGCTGATCATTTCTATTCTTTTAGAGAGTCATTGAGGCCCCTTGGAGGTTTACCTGTGTCCTCAGGGTAACAATTCATGAGGGTCATTTCTTTCTTGAATATGGCTTACAACATTTTTTGCTTGGCCATTGCTTGACTTAGGACCACAATTGAGACTAGAATTTCGATAGCTAAGCAAGGTGATTATTAAGCCATGCACAATTTTACAAAAAAAAATTGGTTGTTGTGACCCCATGTGGCCATTAAGCAAATCCAGTTTCCTCTGTTGAGCTAGCTTGTCAGAAGCCAGCTGGAAGATTGAAAATGGCAATTAAATCACCTCAGAATATGCAATCTCTGTAAATACATGCCAGTCCCTGAATTTTGATCTTATGACTGTGGAGATGCTGGGATAAGTATGAGAAATGGTCATATGTTACTTTTTTCAGTGCTGATGTATCTTTGCATGGTTGCTAAATGAAAGATTGTAAGTTGAGGACTACCTATATATATTCCATTGAAATATGCCTTCATTAAACAGTATTTAATAAATATGCATTTATTAAGTAGCATGTATTTATAAAACAGCATGAGGGAAAGCACATACCTCTTTTTTATTAAAATATCTAATTGTTTTTTTTGGACTGATATTTAGTTGTGCACTAGAACATTCTTTATTGTTGTTATATCCATTCATCTGTAGTTGATAGAATTCTTTCTCTACAAGGCGGTATTGTTTGCAAATGCTCTTTTATTGATTCCATCACATATATCTGGAAGTACAATATTTTCTTGCCTGATCCAGATCAATTCTGAGTTATCTGGCTGTAACCTTCACAACAACCTAGATGTCAATCATGCTATTAACCATTCTTATTAACTATTCCTATTTGAAATTATCTCTACTTCCTTCTCATCAAATACATTAACTACAACATATCAAGGAAAGAACTTGTATTTGTACTTTCAATATTTGGGTGCCAACATTGCTTAGAGACAGTAGACAGGAGAAGGCAGGTGAAAGAAAAATATTTTTTTAAAAAACAAATATGGATTGGGAATATAAATCTGTGCAGTTGTAATTGAAACAAAGACAATAAAAGCTGTTTGAGGCATTATTGGCCAAGCAACTGAGTTTTGCATGTATTTTGCAGGGCACGAAACACACATTAAGTTGGCTCTCAATTGGATTTTTTAAAAAGGTCAAAAAGCAAAAAGGGGATCAGCAAAAATATTAAATAAACAAAATAAAGAAAATGAGTGATACCAGTGATAATTGCACTGTGTAAGACTAACTAGCTCCAGAACAAATAGTCATGTTTCTTTCCCAAAGCTGAATACTTTTGGTTATTATTTTAAAGATAGTTTATATCTGAATAAAGAATAAGCCTATAAAATGTTGCACAATTTTCAGATTAATGTTAAAAGCTGAAGGACTCAAAAGAGTAATCTTCTTCCCCAATAGCCATTAAGATATAGTGGCAATATGCCTACTACTGCACTGCCAGGATTAAATATTTAAGAAATATAAAATATATCATTTTCTATTTTTAGTGCATCTTAAAGCCTAGCAATGCCTTCCTAATGGAGATAAATCCTTCTGTCCATAAAAAAAATCCCAATTACACAAGGAGGTAGCAGCTACTTACAGCTTCTCTTTTTAACACTTGTATATTTATGTGATTTACAATTTCCATAGTACCAAAGTCATTGATTTTACTTAAAAGTTTTATTCTATTTGAGTTTGAGATACATACTCTTTCAACTCTGTGCTGCATACACTTCCATCATCCACAGAAGGCTTGCTATCTGCAGGTTGGAAATTCTCAGCTCACTGAATCATTTGTTCTATATTTAAACAGAAACAAAATAACAAGGGACCTTGGAAGTCTTCTAGAATAACTCCTGGTCAAGCAGGAGAGCCTGCCTTTCACCATTCCAGGCAAGTGGCTGTCCAGTCTCTTCTTAAAAGCCTCTAGTGATAGAGCACCCACAACTTCTGAAGGCAAGCTGTTCCACTGGTTAATTGTTCTCACTGTTAGGAAATTTCTCTTTAGTTCTAGGTTGCTTCTCTCCTTGATTTCTCCTTGATTTCCATCCATTGTTTCTTGCCTTGCCTTCTGGTGCTTTGGAAAATAGATTGACCCCCTCTTCTTTGTATGAGCCCCTCAAATATTGGGACACTGCTATAGATGTTTCTTTATTGCATATTTTCAACTTTCCCTCCCATGTCTTTTCAGGACCTTTTATCTAGCAGTCTCTCAGATTTTTACTATGATTAATTGCGCAGAGAAACAAATATAGACAAAGTCTTCCCACTGACACATTTAGGAGATAGTGCTCTGTCCTATGACATCGCATCTCAATCTGTTTTGCTCTATGGATAATACCAGCTATGAAGCAAAACTAAGGATTTTGCTGGTCATCAAAGCCAAGCTCTTGCTTGGTGCGGGGTATCTTACAGCTATTTAACTTCCGTTTAAAGACCATCTCAGAGTTATATCACCTTATAAGCATCTGCGTCCTCTTTGCGGATGATGTAAAACTATTCAACACCACTGACAATGCTACTATCTTTCAAAGCAACCTTGATTATGTGTCTGAATGGTCAAACATCTGGCAACTCCAAATCTTGACCAACAAATGCTCTCTCCTATACATTGTTAAAAAAAAATCAGTACACCAAATACAAACTAGGCAGATATGACCTCATTGATGATCCTCACTCTGTCAAGGACCTTGGAATTCTCAAATCAAATGACCTAAATGCCAGAGCTCACTGTGACAGCATTGCTAAAAAGGCATTAAGAATTGTAAATCTAATCTTATGAAGCTTCTCTTCTGGAAATATCGAATTGCTAACTAGAGTGTACAAAACATTTGCCAGACCAGCTCATCAGTCTGGAATCTGCACTGCATATCAGACATTAATACAATCAAGCGAGTCCTAGAAGTATTTCACGAGAAGAATACTACACTCCTCTGCTCACAACAGAATACCCTATAGCACCAGGCTTGAGATTTTGGGCTTGGACAACCTTGAACTATGCCACTTGTGGTTAGACTTAAGCGTAGCACACAAAATTATCTGCTACAATGTCCTACCAGTCAATGACTACTTCAGCTTCAACCACAACAATACAAGAGCGCACAACAGATACAAACTCAATGTAAACCGCTTCAAACTTGATTGCAGAAAGTACGACTTCAGCAACAGAGTGGTCAATGCCTGGAATGCACTACCAGACTCTGTTGTTACATCCTCTAACCCCGACTCCTTCAACCTTAAACTATCCACTATTGACTTCATCTCATTCCTAAGAGGTCTGTAAAGGGCGTGCATAAGTGCACCATTGTGCCTACTGTCCCTGTCTTATTGTCTCCATTTATTTGTACCTATTTCCTGTATTCTTACTCATGTTTATACTTATATCTATTATCTTGTAAGTGATTGACCAATCAAATAAATAAATAAATAAATAAATATTCAATGAGGCTGGTTTTCAAATGCAATCCTATCTCTGCTGTTCTTAAAGCAAAACAGACTGTACTCCTTTCAGACTTTTCTACAGGGTGTGTTTTCAATCTTCTGACAAATTTCACTTAATTTCTTCACCCACCCCCATTACCTGTAGCATTCTTAAAACACAACGCAAAACACATGTAGAGGTCAGTAGATGTAACTGTTTTCTTGTCTCACTTCAACTGTTGGAGAAAAGAACTAGATAATGTACTTGTCACTATATAATGAGATGTTATAGAGGAAGCATGGGCTGCCTCTCTTCCACATATACTCCTATTTTTTTACATCCTGAGGAGTATATTAAATGCACTTCGGATCCATAAGCTCGTGATTAATGCTTCCAGAAAAAAAAATGTATATAGTGAGATTACATCGACATTTTAACGTAAATGATGTAAATTGTGATCATACAGGGATTATAAATGTGATTCTAATTATCCATAATTTGGATCTCTGGGGGTCACAAGGAAAGCTGATTCATCCCCACTTTTATCAATATAGTAAATCTACAGCCCAGTGTGTTACTAGCTTCCCCTTCCTATTGAGGTAGTGGCTAGAGATTTCTTAGTTACAATGAAGACAAAAATCTAAGCAAAGGTTGCAATTTACCATTCTACCAGTTTCATCTTTTGTCAGTCCAATTGCTTACAAGTAATAGGAAATAATGTGGGTTAAATACAACTAGATGATTTATACCACAATGTATCATTTGCACTACAATTAGAATATATATAGTACAGTACTCCTGAAAATTGATGCATTGCAGTTTCTAGCATGGTATTACGTTCTTCCTGATATTCTACCATTTTAACTAATTTTGGGACTGAAAAAGTCCCCTTTTCTTCCCATACTTTGCCCCTCTCTCCCACAGACCTGTTACTGCTGGCATGGTTTCATGCAGACCTTGGCTCTGTGAAATTTCAATGAAAAGTCAACAATGGAAATGGCAGTAGAGCCTAGCACTAGCATATCTCCATATGGTGCCATGTCAAAAGTTGCAAACTTCTCTGGGCTTGTACAAAAAGGCACTGATTGTTCATTTATAAACCATTGTGAGTAAAATTCACACAATGGCCTGAACTGCTTTACTATATTGATCAGAAATCAAACCAAGGTTATTGGACCAGCTCCCAGGAAGGCACTCAAAGAGGAAGCAATGTGTGCCCTTTTTACTTTTCCTAAGTTGTGCTATCCCTCCTCACCAGCTTTATTGTATTTTTTTATCTTTTTTTTGTAATAACTATTTGGGTATTTGGCTTTGTTGGAGCATGTCTTTGTTTTTCTTTCTTTCTTTTTTTTTTTTTTGGAAGTCCAATCTCTACGTTTGCTTTTTATTTTAAAGGGAAAGCCTTAAAAGCCTTTTTTCCCCCTTTCCTGGTATTTTTGTTTTTTCATCTACCTTTCTGGTCTATTTTTATGCACTTTTTTCTATTTGAGACTTTTCAATTGGATTAAGGTGTTGAAGAACCTGAAGAATTTTTTTCTTTTTTTCTTTTCTTAAGTCTTTTTCTTTATCTAACTATTGATTGGATTAAGGTATACAAGAACCTGAAGAAATTTTGTCCTCCCTTTTTTTTTCTTTTTTTAAAAAATTATTATTATTGGGCTTCTTTTTCTACTATTTTTATTTTGAACTATAATTGGTTACTTCACAATTGGATTAAGGTTTAGAAGAACCTGAAGATTTTGAATTGCTTAAAATGAGTAGGAAATTTATAGCTCCTGGTTCTTCAACTTCTACTTCTTCCTCTCCACCATCTGGAGGACAACGTTCAATACAGGCAATGTTAAAGCAAGAAAAAGAACAAGAAAAAATGACTCTGCAGATGATTATGCAAGGAATTCAAAATATTCAAGCAAGATCAGAGAATATTGAAAAGAGAATAGAGAACATCAAACAAAGAACAGAGAACATTGAACAAAGAACAGAGAACATTGAACAAAGAACAGGGAAAACCGATGAAAAAGTGGAGAACATCCAGCAAATGATGTTGAAGTATAATGAGAGATTCCAAAAAAATGAAAAAGAAGATAAACAAAGAGACAAGAAAATTGGAGATATAGATAATAGATTAATGGTGGTTGAACAAGATAAAAGTGGTATGTTGAGATGGGAGATGGATAGATCAGAATTTTATCTTAGATTCCAAAACATAGAGGAAGAAAAAGGACAAAACCTAGCTGAGATAATGATAGAAATACTGGCTGAAGGTTTGGAAATAACTCAAGAGAAGATGATGGATGGAATAGATGAGGTTTATTGAGTTTTCACATAATATGCAATGAGAAATAGCTTACCAAGAGAAGTTCACATTAGATTTACAAAGAAAGCCATTAAAACGCAAATATTGCAAGTGGCAAAAGAGAAAACATTGAAATACAAAGACAAGGAGATTGTGGTCTTGAAACAAATACCCAGAAGAGTGAGAGAGATGAGAATACCGATTCCTGACTAAAATGCTACTTTAAAAAGAGGTGAATTATAGATGGCTGATTCCAGAAGGTTTAATGTTCATATGGCAAGAACAGAGACATAGAATTGACTCAATTGAGAAAGTGGAATTATTTTATACAGAATTTTTTGGAGCGAAAGAGGAAGAGGCAGAAAAAGAGATCTCACTAATTGAGTTCCAAGAGGACTGCCAAATGGCGACTGAAAAAGAAGAAGGCGCAGTAGGTGGAAAGGTGGAAGCCAAAGAACAACGTGAACTAAGATCTATGAGAGCTGCTAAATTTAACTATAAAATATAAACATGGAAGAGAAAAAAATGATTACAATTAATATAAATGGACTTAACTCAGCCGTTAAAAGAAGGAAAACCTTTCATAAATTAGAGAAATTAAAATTTGATATAATTTGTCTACAAGAAGTACATATTAAAAAACAATATGAACAATTGTTGGTACAGCCAAAATTAGGGAAGATATTTACTTCCTTGACCCAATGTAAGAAAAGAGGAGTGGTTTTATATATTAAAGAGACCACCCCAGCAAAATTGATCTATACCGATGATGACGGAAGAATACTAATGGTGGAAATAATGGACAATAATATGAAAACACTCCTGATTGCAATTTATGCTCTGAATGACAAACAAGAAGAATTCTACAAAAAATTACATATGAAAATAATTGAACTGGACTATGCTAATATAGTTATGATGTGAGATTTTAATGGAATTGTAGACAATAAATTGGACTATACAGCACAGAAAACAAGAAAGAAAAACAGAAAGACTCTCCCTAAATCTTTTTTTAAAATGGTAGATGAAATAAACTTAAAAGATACATGGAGAGAAAGAAATGCTAAAACTAAACAATATACCTTCTATTGAAATAGACACTTATCATGGTCCAGAATAGATATGATATGGATGTCAACAGAATTAATATCTAACATTCAAGAAATAAATATTGAAACAAGTACTTGGTCAGACCACAATCCAATGACAATTAAATGGAAAGGACAAAAAAGAAGATCTAGATGGACGTTAAATAATACTATTTGAAAGGAAAAAGACTGCACACAGTGGATGGAGAAAGAATTGGCTTTTTTCTTTAGAGAAAACAAAAAAGAAGATACATCAGTTCAGAATGTATGGGATACAATGAAGGCATATGTTAGAGGTTTGATAATAGACTATACAAGGAAAAGGAATACTATGAAAAGGCTAGCCTGTAAGGCCCTAGAGGATGAGCATAAAAGACTTGAAAAAGAGCTACAGAAAATGCCACAGAAAAAGGACATCAAGCTAAAAATGGATATAATTAGAAAAAGAAGAATTAGCACAGAAAATTAGAGGTGCTAAACAGAACTACCTTGAAGACGCAAACAAACCAGGTAGATGGTTAGCATACAAATTGAGAAAGGAGAAGAATAAAGGAAAATATTGCAATTAATAGATGACCAAGGCCAAGTTTGCCATGGTAGCAAAGAGAAGAAGGAAATCATTCGAGACTTCTATGGGAAATTATATATGCAAGAGAATATTGATGAGGAAAGAGTTAAGCAGTACTTACAGAATGCTAATTTACCTCAGATACCTAAAGAGACTGAAAAAATGTTAGAAAGCAATATAACGATGATGGAGTTAACTGAAGCACTCAAGAAGCAAAATAATGGAAAGGCACCAGGCCCAGATGGACTTCCAGCAGAATTTTATAAAACATTACAAGAATCGTTGAATCTTCCATTGCTAGAAGTTATGAATGAAGTTATGTTAAAGAAGAAGATACCTAAATCATGGTCAGAAGCCTATATTACACTTATTCCAAAAGAGGAGGCTGACCCATTACAAATTAAGAACTATAGACCCATTTCTCTACTAAATGCAGATTATAAAATCTTTGCTTCAATATTGGCAGAAAGACTTAAAAAATATTTAAATAATTTTATCCATCCTGATCAAAATGGATTTCTGCCAAAGAGACAAATTAAAGACAATATGAGAGTAATCTTGGATACTTTGGAATACTACGAGGCACATCCTGAAAAACAAATGGCTCTGATATTTTTAGATGCACAGAAGGCATTTGATAATGTGAATTGGCGATTCATGTTATTACTGTTGGAACAGATGGGTTTTGCTAGAAAATTTATTCAAGCAATAGAAGCTATATACTATAAGCAAACAGCAAAGGTAATGATAGAGGGAGAACTGACAGACTCTATTAATATAAGAAAAGGAACAAGACAAGGGTGCCCACTATCACCTTTGTTGTTTGTGTTAACTTTGGAAGTGTTAAACAGAAATAATAGAGATGAAAAGAATATAAAAGGAATGAAAATCAAAAAGAAAGAATTTAAGCTGCAAGCATTTGCGGATGATCTGGTTTTCATCTTGGAAGACCCTCTAGAAACCGCATCAAAATTGATAGAAAAGATAGAGACATATGGAAAGGTGGCTGGTTTGAAAATAAATAAAGATAAGACAAAGATTTTGACAAAGAATATGCTATTAAGACAAAAGGAAGAACTGGCAGATCTATTGAAAATTCAGGTCACGAATAAGATCAAGTACTTGGGGATATATTTGACAGCAAGATGTAGTACATTAAAAGAGAATAATTATATTAAACTTAAACAGCAGATAGCGCTAGATTTGGCGAAATGGGAAAACTTACAACTGTCACTAATAGGGAGAATTTCAACAATCAAGATGAATATATTACCCAGAATTTTATATTTGTTTCAAACAATTCCAATTAGGCTTGGAAAAGACTACTTTGAAGATTTAAATAAAATTGTGTTGAAATATATATGGCAAGGTAAGAAAGCAAGAATAAAGTTAAAACTTTTGCAAGATGCTAGAATTAGAGGAGGATTTGGTTTGCCTAATTAAGAGTTGTACTACCAAGCTACAAATCTGATGTGGGTTAAGGAATGGATAACACTAAGAAATACTAGATTGTTGACATTAGAAGGACATGATTTGTTGTTGGGGTGGCATGCTTTTTTATGGTACAAAGGAACTAAAACACAGGGCTTTTTTAGAAGACATTATATATGGGAGTCTCTGTGGTTAAACTGGGAGAAGATTAAAAGACAATGTTATTTGAAAATTCCAGTCTGGTTATCGACTATTGAAGCATTTTCGTATCCTATAATATACAAAAAGGAACAAACAGATATGGTGAAATATTGAATGAAAAGGGTGAAGTTAAATCTATGCAAAAACTAGAGGAACAAGGTATAAAGATGAATTGGTTTTCATATGCGCAAATACATTCAAGGTATGATAAAGATTCTAAAACAGAAGGTTTCTATGATAAATTGACTGACTTAGATAAGATTTTGACAGGTATGAAAAGGTGATTTAAAATTGTATGGATATTTATTAGAAATTAAACTAGAAGAAGAACAAGTTAAAGAAACAATGATTGCTTGTGGGAAGAATTTTGGATATGGGATTGATTTAGAGAAATGGCAAAAATTGTGGTCTCAAAATTATAAAATGACAATGTCAACAGCATATAAAGAAAATTTGTATAAGATGTTTTACAGGTGGCATTTCCCCCCGACAAGAATAGCAAGAATGTTCAAGAATAAATCCAAAATATGTTGGAAATGCCATCAGACACCTGGCTCATATTACCATATGTGGTGGACTTGTGCGGAAGCTAAAAAATACTGGACTAAAATCCACATGTGGTTGGAAAAAATGACAAAAAAACATATAGACTTGAAACCAGAGATATTTTTATTGGGAATTTTACCTGAAATATATAGTAAAGACTTGAAATACCTGATTGTAAATGTATTAACAGCGGCTAGGATTGTATTTGCTAAAAACTGGAAAAATGAGAAAATACCATCATAGGAGGAAATCATTAAGAAAATATTGGAATGTGCTGAAATGAGTAGATTGACATTTGAAATTAGAGAACAAGAGGATAAACAATTTTATAAAATTTGGGATCTTTTCTATCAATGGTTAGACAATAAAGTACAGTAATGAAATATGTAGACTTTTAGAAAATAATAAATATATAAAGATGTACTTCTTTCTTATTATATCTACAAAATGATTTTAGGATAGATTTGGGATGATAATATGAACTGTTATAAAATAAACTAAGTAAATTATGGTTATCTTGTAAAACATGAATGAATAAAAGTATAGTCAAATGATTGATTAATAATGATACTAAGGTATTTAATTTTTGATTGACAATATGAAATTATATGTAATGTAATTTTAATTGAAGACTACAAAATGGAAGCACAAAACAATTTGTAGACCAACCGGCACACTGTATGTACACCTATGGAAGATAGCTTGAAGTTTTTATGTTTTGTTTGTTTATGTTTGTTTTTAAAAACCAATAAAATTTAAAAAAAAAAAAGAGGAAGCAAGAAAATAACACTTGTGGGTGTAGGTAATCTGTTCAGAAAACAGCACCTTTGTGAAGGTGACATAACTCACAATAATAAATATAAAAATATAGTCTGCAGCTCAATTCAAATATCATGAAACATTTGTCATGCATGACAATTAGATTATACAGTACAAATTTTAATGAAGTTAGACAACATTGACTTCATGCATTTATAAAATTAATTGCCTATAATATGTAAAGAGGATTGCACTGATTTTTATCTTTGCTTTTTTATTGAACAACATTTCCTCACCACTCTATAGAGAATGATCTCTCTGAAAAGCAAGTAATTAAAAGGATAATCCAGATAGCCACAACAGTAAGAAGGTGAAGTTCAGGTTAATTGTACTTGCACAAATGATAATTAATTTATCAATTCTGCTTGTTGGTTGAAAAAAAATCCCATGTGCTTCATTTTGCTTCCTTTTTTCTAAGATTTACAGAAACAGACAACTGAAGACATGAAGTCTGTTCTGGTTTTTTTAAATGTAATTTTTCATAATTTGTTATATAGTTAAGAGAGCTTAACCTTCATTCGGTAGCATTTTGCTACTAAGTATTGTGAATTATTTTATATTGGAAACATTTCTATATACAATACATTGTGTATGTTTAACTCAGCACGTTGAATTCAATATAATTTTTGTTTTATTCACAGCACACAGTGACTGGATAAACTCTTGGCACACATTACCTGGATTAATTTATTAACTTATTATACTTGGCAGAGAAATCAAGCAGTCTGGCTAGTTCTATAATCGGTGCACAAAACTAATAAAACAAATCTCATCATATTTATAATTCACTGCTCTAGTTCACTGCTTCCTAAATCAGAACAATAAAGACCACGTATGTTGAATGATTGCTGGGTGGCAGCTTTCAGACTGTAATTTTAATGTACACTGACAGTCATAATTGTCATAAAATCTCTCTTCTGTCATTTTTTTCTTTTAGTGGGATAATGATTTAATGATTAATGATTTAACACAGTATAGAGGTGCAAATCTCAAGGTATGTGTGTTTCATATTTTCATATTATGATTTTATTGATGTATAGCACCCTTTCTTAATCAAAGTACCTCCAGATGTCAAAATTCCAGAATATCTAGCTAGCCTAAATGATGTTGAAAATTCTGGGTTGAAACATATATATTAAAGATGCCTAGACTGAAAGATTGTTGCATACAATCTTGATATGTAATGGATAGTTGTACAGGTGGATAGCTAAGTGGCATTTTGGTCTGAAAAGTTTTGTAGAGAGAAGTAGGATAAGGAAAGGGGGAGAAAGTGGAAAGACAAAGTGGGTTAAGAGAGGAGAAAGTGAGATAAGAGGAACATTTTTCTTCCTTTGAAACAATCTAGGAACATTCAGTGAAACTGAATAGCAGAAGGTTCTGCATAATAAAAAAATAAAAGTACATGGTTAGTGAAATTCACCATAAGTTTACCTCTTAGTAAATGATTTAATAGGTAAATTTAGAGCATGAACTATCAGTGGTTCCATGTATTTCTCTAAGTCTCTATGCAACTTTGCTGGGAAGCTTGAAGATGTGTCTATCAGTTTACAAATTGACAATTTAATATGATTCTTAGACTGTAGATTAAAGAAATTTAATGAATTTTAACCCATTTTCTTGCTGTTAATTATAACAGATACTTACCTATGGAATAATCCCAAATTGCTAGCTCATTATGATTAATTCCATCTCAGAATTTATTGCATCAGTCATATTTCCTCAGCAATAAATCATATCCAGAAGTGTACCTTGAGAAGTCTACAAAGAAGGTAAAAGGACATCATAACATCCAAACACATGTAATTAAGCTACCATTTCTCAGAATAATTTTCCCCCAAAGTATCTTTGATCAATAGATAATTGAATTGGAGATATCTAAGCCATTTTGTAGAGACAGGATATTAAGCATTAAGGCTATTTGCTGTCTTTGAATAAAATGCTGGCTACAGCATAGTTGTCTAACCAAAATGATTGCGGGCCCATGGGCTAGGAACCACATTTAGATTGCTTGACAATCTGCATTGCCAACACATTTGTTCAGCTAGATATTTATATTAATTTATCATATCTAAAATTTTTGGTTTAAATTGATCTCTAAAGTCAACTTCAGCATTTTTAAGAGTACAAATATGCTAGTCTATAATACTTTTTCCCAATGTACAGATGTACCCTACAGATTACAAGATCCATAATCCTCAGAGAGCACCATCTTGGTGCTGCTATCTAAAGGAAAGCAAAGATAGAATGGTATATGAATTTTGTGTATATTTTCTATTATACCTTCTAAAAATGCCTCCAGCAACAACTGTCCTCATTTCAAGTCCTTTGAAAAAGGCAGACTTATCAAAATCATGCAGAGTGATATCCCAAGCTTAAGCACAAATAATGCAGTTTTTGAAGATATTTAGGTGTTTTTCAGGTTGTTGTTTTTTTAAAAAGGCACTTTTACCTAGGTACAAGAAGTTGGTCCAGTTAACATAGAAATAAGGTAAAAAAGAAAAAGAATAAAATTTTGTGCTGTAACAGCAAGATCAGAGCTGTTCTTCATGCTTTCATCTAACTGCAGCACAAGCTGAGGTCACCCTTTTCTATTGTGACCTCATAACATTACCTTAATCTGATCCCTAGTTGAAATCTAAGGTTGATTTAAGATTTTCTTAGATACACCAATATTAAATGTAATGTTTTCCCTCTTATCCAGCACAGTTTTGCCATGAATATTGTTTGATCTGCTTTATTAACCACACTGTTTGTGTTATAATCAGGTGATATCTAGAGATAAGATCACCCTACCATCCATCAGCCTTGTTTCCTCTGGCTCCTAGGTGCCATCTTTCAAAGACATTTTGCTCTGGGTAGTTAGAGTCTTTTTCTTCCAAACTGGACTCTTCCCCTGTATTTTTCATGTCTTTGAGCCAGATTCTAACTTTGAGACCTAGCTGAACAGCAGCTGATCAGTAATGGCTGATGTTTAGCATCCATGTACTGCTCTGATTGTTCTTAAACTCAGTCATCTGCAACACTGTATATTAAACCCATGCCTGAAAGGTGCCAATCCGTTGATAGACTGTATTTGAATGTACCTATGCAGAACCAGAGCAAATTTGACAGATGTCAATATTTACCCTTTTTTCAGCCTACATTAAGGAGAGTCATAGCTAGTTGTTTGTCTTAAAGCCAATATTTGGGGGAAAGAAAAAGAAATAAAGTGGAGGGGATCTGCCAGTCCTATCCTTCAATATGTCTTGTATGGAGAACCAATTGTCATCATCATCATCCATGGATCAGTGGTGAGAGAAGAAACTATTAGCTTCTGAAGCCTTAAAAACTATTAAATAGCATTGGAGGGCGGAGCTGGCATCCTGGCAGTTGGATGGGAGATCTTGATTCTCCAAGATCACCGTCGATATCGCAGCTTCTGGTCGGTCCCCATGGACCTAAACCAACCCATAGAGATGGTGATTGACAAGGGCACGTCCTGTTGATCCCAGGGACATCGCAAAGTCCCTGGTTGATCCAGGGAAAGCCCCTTTTGCCAGCGGCAGAGAGGCAGCCTCCCAATCTGCTGAAGCTGGGACAGCTCTGGAATGGAAGAGATTGGAAGAAAGTGTGTCAGCTTGGTGAGATGAACTTTTGCTTATTATTTCTGGAGAGAGAACACCCTGAAAAAATGAAAGTGGACTAAAAGTGAAGAGGAAAGAGTTTAAGCGGCGTGATTAATTGTCAAAGTGAAAGTTTTGTTCTTTTTTCCCCCTTTTTATTGGAATTTTGAACTTGGCAAAGCTGTTTTACTTTAAGCTGGACTGGTACTTTTAAATCTTTTTATTTCTGTTTGTATTTCTTTCTCTTTTTAAACAATCCTTTTGAAAATTATTCTTTGATTAAGACTCTTCTGCTTGACTTAAGATTTATTTTTCTCCCTTTAAAAAAAAAAGGGGGTGGGGGAGATTTTACTTTTTTTTTAGTTCCTGGTTGTAGATTGAGGAGAGGGAAGTGAAAGTGAAGGAAAGTAAGTAGCACTGCCACCCAGAGACTTGGATATGTTGTTTCTGTTTCCTTTCACTAGTTTGTATTACAATCAAGGACTCTGAGCTGTGTATTGGAAAAGATAGAGATGAGCATGGCAGTCTGTTTATTCAGGTGCTCACTTCTGAACGGATAGCTGGAGTTTGGAGTTGAAGTTGAAAGAAAGAAGATTGAAGTGACCTTGAAAAACTCTGAGCTGACTTATCAAAGAGCCTTGGATATTTGGCGGCAGAGGCTTGTTTTATATTAGAATTGTTTTTTACCTTTTGCCTCCCTTTCTAACCCCCCCCCCACTAGTGGGGCTCTTTTTTTTCTCTTTAATTGGATTTTAACTTTTTAACCAGGAACTACAATGAAAACCTTTTATTTTGGTTTTCTTTTTGTTTCTAAAGAGGAACATATAGAATATTTTTCTTTTTTCCTTTTTTTTTTTACATCTACCTTTGCAAATAATTGGATTAAGGTATACAATTGCCTGAAGAGTTTCTTTTTCCTTTTTTCCTTTGGAGTGGCAACTGTTTGCCTTAATTTTTTTTCTTTTTCCTTTTTCCTCTTTTTTCCCCTCTTTTCTTTTTTCTCTCTCTTTCTTTACAGATAAGCATTACAAGATGAGTAGAAAGACAACAGCCCCAGCTTCTTCAATACCAACCCGCTCACCATCTGGAGGACAATGATCTATACAGACAATATTACAACAGGAAAAAGAGAAAGAGAAGGAAGTGACATTACAGATGATCATGCAAGGAATTCAGAAAATTGAGCAAAAAATTGATAGACCTATATCTTTATTGAACTTAGACTATAAAGTCTTTGCTTCAATTTTGGCAGAAAGACTAAAAAGATACTTAAATAATTTTATTCATAATGATCAAAATGGATTTCTGCCAAAGAGACAAATCAAAGACAATGTGAGAATCATTTTGGATACTCTGGAGTATTATGAAGCACACCCTGAGGAGCAAATGGCCTTGATGTTTCCAGATGCTCAAAAAGCCTTTGACAATGTGAGTTGGCGATTTATTTTACTGCAATTGATACAAATGGGCTTTGGTAAGAAATTTATCCAAGCCATTGAAACAATATATCATGAACAAAGTGCAAAGGTGATGGTGAATGGAGAATTAACAGAATCCATAGATATAAGAAAAGGGACAAGGCAAGGCTGTCCATTGTCGCCTCTGCTGTTTGTGTTAACATTGGAAGTGTTGAGCAGGAATATCAGAGAAGAAAAAGAAATAAAAAGAATGAAAATTAAAAAGGAGGAGCATAAATTGCAAGCTTTTGCAGATGACCTGGTATTTATATTAGAAGACCCAATGGAAACAACACCCAAATTAATAGAAAAAATAGAAGAATATGGAAAAGTAGCATTTGAGAATAAATAAACACAAAACAATGATATTAACAAAGAATATGTTAACAAGACAAAAGAAAGAGTTGGAAGAAACTTTAAAAATACAGGTCACGAACAAGGTTAAATAATTAGGGATTCATATTATACCAAGATGCAGTACCCTGAAGGAAGATAGCTATGTTAAATTCAAACAGCAGATTGCAACAGACTTGATGAAATGGGAAAAATTGCAACTATCACTGATTGGGAGAAAATCCACAGTTAAGATGAATATATTGCCTAGAGTTTTATATTTATTCCAGACAATACCTATTTGATTAGGGAAAGAGTTTTTTGAAGATTTAAATAGAATTGTGTTGAAATATATTTGGCAGGGTAAAAAAGCAAGAATAAAATTAAAGCTGTTACAAGATGCAAGAATAAGAGGAGGATTTGCCTTGCCCAATTGTGAGCTGTATTACCAGGCGACAAGTTTGATGTGGGTAAAGGAATGGATAACACTAAGGAACAGTAGATTATTGACTTTAGAAGGTCATGACTTGCTGCCAGGATGGCATGCCTTTCTCTGGTATAAGGGAACTAAAACACAGGGGTATTTTAGAAGACATTATATTCGTGAGGCACTGTTTTTGAGTTGGGAGAAGATTAAAAGACAATATTACTTAAAAATTCCAACATGGTTATCAACTCTTGAAGCTTTTTCTTATCCAATAATATATAAAAAGGAACAAAACAGTTAGGTATGGGAAGTTATTGAATGAAAAGGATGAACTTAAATGTATGCAAACATTGCAAGAACAAGGTGTAAAAATGAATTGGTTTTCTTATTTGCAAATACAATCTAGGTTTGATAAAGACTCCGAGGCAGAAGGTATTTATGATAAGTTGACTGACTTAGATAAAATTTTGATGTGTACTGATGAAAAGGTAACTTAAAAACTTTATGGACATCTATTAGAATTTAAATTGGAGGAGGAGCAAGTTAAAGAAATGATGATTGCTTGGGGGGAATTTTTTGGATATGGGATTGATTTGGAAAAATGGCAAAAATTGTGGTCTCAAAATTATAAAATGACAATGTCAACTGCATATAAAGAAAATTTGTATAAGATGTTTTACTGGTGGTACTTACCCCCAATGAGACTTGCGAGAATGTTTAAGAATAAATCAGATAAATGCTGGAAATGTCATCAGATACCTGGTTCTTATTACCATATGTGGTGGACATGTTCAGACGCAAAGAAATATTGGACTAAAATCCACACATGGTTGGAAAAAATGATAAAACAACATATAGACTTTAAATCAGAGATCTTTTTATTGGGAGTCATACTGGACATATACAATATAGAACTGAAATATTTGATTGTAAATGTTTTAACAGCAGTTAGAATTGTATTTGCGAAGAACTGGAAAAATGACAAAATACCTATGCAGGAGGAAGTTATCAAAAAAATTATGGACTGTGCTGAAATGAGTAAACTGACATTTTAAATTAGAGAACAAGAAGATAATTCCATATCATTATGGAATAATATGGAATATATTTGTGGAATATGGAATTTGTTTTATCAATGGTTGGATAAAAAGGCATGGTAATATAATAGATTAGATAATTTTGTGATAGAAATCTAATAGATTGATATAAAACATAATATAGATATATATAACCACTGGTTGAAAGTATAACATAAATTTTAAGATAAAACTTGGAACATCTCGTATAAAATGATGGAATAAATAGTTTAGTCATGGATGATTAATAACTGATAAATAAACATATGTTAGTTTGACAGTATGAAGACTGATATAAATTGTGAGTAAATGATTACAAAAGGATAGCACAAAAGATACGTAACCAACTGACACACTGTATGTATATAAAATGGAAGAGGATTTTATATTTTTATGTTTTTCTTTTTGTATGTGTATGTTTGTGTTTAAAAATAAAAAACTTTATTTTTTTTTTAAAAACTATTAAATAGCATTGAGTTGTAGAGGAAAGCCCTGAGACTCTTTCCCTTCCAGCCTTCCTTTTTTTCAGTCCATAATGAAAAACAGATTGAATTACAGCAATAACTAACTACATGACAGCTGAAATTGAAACACAGTTTGTGGAGATTATGTTTGGATCCTACTTATTGCCAGTGACCTTAGCTTTAAGAAACCATAATTCCTGAAATAATGAGGTATAAAGGTAAAAGTCAGTAGCAGAAATTAGAAGCTGCTTTCTCGAAAGAAAGCCACAAGTTCATTATCAAATATCTCCAGAAGAACTAACTGCTGGGCTGTTCAGATTAATGAGTAAGATGGAGAAATGCCCTATTTCAGTATGAGGTAGCTTCTGAAGTGCCTATGTTCTTATGCTCTTTTCTGATGTGCAAAATAGTAAAAAGTAAACAGCATACAAATTTAGGAGACCATAATTTTATTTCCTAAAGGGAAATCACATTTCATGTTACAGTTGAATCAAGCTTTATATTGGACTCTCAAAATAAAAAGAAAACAATCCATACAATTGTAACACAAATATTTACTTTTCTGAGCAAGATTGTCTCTAGGATCAAAAGAATATTATATAAACAAGTTCAATAAGAAATGCTGTAGAGTCAGATTTATTCTACCAAGAAGTAAAATAACAACTCAAACAGTTGCCAAAACACACACAAAAGGAATGGTAAGATAAAAAGGTATGGGAAATGTTGCTTAGATAGAAGGGATGGATTGTCCTTTGTAACAAAGACCCAATTCATTAATCCTAATTTATTCAAGCTGCAAAGAGAGATAACAAGCTTGCTATGCTTTTCTTTGGTTATTTTACTATGCAGCTTGATTTACAAATCTCATCTCTTCTTACATCAGTCCCACAGGGTGTGTCACTGCTATTTAAAATGGGACACTTGACAGGAAGTTATTTGCCAAAAAATCCCCCAGAAAATCCATAAATAAAACTGGATTCAAGTCCAGCCTTCTGTAACCATTCTTGTCCTATATATATCAATACTGTGAGTAATGGTATCCAATGCATGTGTTATGTCCTTCCCTCTGCTGTTAGCCATATAGAAACTTCTGCTGTGAGCTCCAATTTAAACATGATATCCTGAAAAAAAGAAATCTGCTGTCCATGCAGAAGTCACCTTGGAACAATCTAGAAAATGTGTTCAGTTTGCTAGCTTGAATGCATATAAATCTGCTAAATGTGATTAGTATCACAGGCATAGCTTGAAAAGGTACTTAAATGAACAAAAAGCATTATGTAAAAAATAATAGTTTCCTTCACACTTCTATATTTTATTTTCCTATTTCCTACCATGAACTCACAGAAATTCCTCTCCTTTACTGATATTGCTATCTGATTTTGCTCTTATATCTTTACTTTAAAAGCTTGATTTTAAATGCATTGTAATTTGCCCTAATTTTTGTAATGAAATACAGTATGACCTGGTTTTTGTTGTTGTTGTTTTGGGTAATTGGACTGACAAGGAACTGATTATAGGAAATTCAATTGAGATATTTGAATGAGCATTCATATGAAAAAAAGTCAAGGAAACAATTGGTCCATTGGTGGGAGAAAGTGGCAAGAAGGTGACAAACAACAGAGAAAAAGCAGAACTACTTAACTCATTTTTTGTACCTGTTTTTATACTAAGGGAAAAAAACAGTCCAACCTATGAAAAACAGTATGACAAAAAATAAATTATGAACACAAGTCAAAATAGGGAAGAAAATGGTAAGTGAGCACCTGTCCATCCTAGACAAGTTCAAATCGCCATATGGATTACACCCCAAGGTCCTGAAGGAATTGGCAGACGTGATCTCAGAACCACTGAACTATAGCTTTCAAAGATCCTGGAGTGCCAGGGAACTGCCAGAGGACTGGAAAAGAGTTGATGCAGTTCCCATCTTCAAAAAAGGGAAAGAATAGATCCAGGAAACTACATACCTAACAGCCTGACCTCAGTACCAGGGAAGATTCTGGAAAAGCTAATCAATGAATCAGCGAACACCTAGAAGCAAACAAAGTAATAATCAAAAGCCAACATGGGTTTGTCAAAACAGATCATGCCAGACAAATTTTATTGCATTCTTTGACAAAGTGACGAAATTAGTGGATCAGAGGAATGCTGCTGATATAATTTACTTGGACTTCAGTAAGGCATTTGATAAAGTAGACCATAACCTACTACTTGATAAGATAGAAAAATGTGGGTTAGACAGCATCACCACCAGATGGATTCATAACTGGCTGGCCAACCACACTCAACATGTGGTCCTCAATCGGATTGCATCTACATGGAGGAAAATATGCAGTAGGGTACCCAAAACCTCTGTTTTAGGCCCAGTACTCTTCAACATCTTCATCAATGATTTGGATGTGGAATAGATGGGGAACTCATCAAATTTGCAGTTGACACCAAGCTAGCAGGAGTACCTAACTCTCCAGAAAACAGGCTTAAGATACAGAAGGATCTTGAGAGACTTGAACATTGGGTGCTATCTAACAAAATGAAATTCAATGATGAAAAAAGTAAGGTTCTATGTTTAGGCAAGAAAAACAAAATGCACATGTACCTTATTCAAGAGTAGTAACTGTGAGAGGAATCTTGGAATCCTAGTGGACAATCACTTAAATATGAGCCAGCAGTGTGCTGCAGCTGCCAAAAAAGCCAACACAGTTCTAGGCTGCATAAACAGAGGGGTAGAATCAAGATCACGGGAAGTGTTAATACCACTTTATAATGTATTGGTAAGGCAACATTTGGAATACTGCATCCAGTTTTGGTTGCCATGATGTTGAGACTCTAGAAAGAGTGCAGAAAACAGCAACAAAGATTATTAGGGAACTGGAGGCTAAAACATATAAAGAATGGTTGCTGGAATTGGGTATGTCTAGTCTGATTTTAAAAAGGACTAGGGGTGACATGATAGCAGTGTTCCAATATCTCAAGGGTTGCCACAAAGAAGAGGGAGTCAAGCTATTCTCCAAAGCACCTGAGGGCAGGACAAGAAGCAATAGGTGGAACCTAATCAAGGAGAGAAGCAACTTAGAACTAAGGAGACATTTCCTGATGGAACAATTCATCAGTGGAACAACTTGCCTCCAGAAGTTGTAAATGCTCCAACACTGGAAGTTTTTAAGAAAAGATTGGATAACCATTTGTCTATAGGGTTTCCTGCCTAAGCAGGGGATTGGACTAGAAGACTTCCAAGGTCCCTTCCATTGGTTATTCTATTCAATGGAAGATAAACAAAATGAACATCATTATTTCTTTTATATTAGAAGTGATAATTTCAAAATAAACACATAGATATCTGGTGTGTCTGGGTGTGGGTATCTGCCTTTCAAAAAAATCGCTAGGACAGATAATATTTTCATATAATTATACAAATACATTTTAAAGGTATACTATCATTTGTTAGGTGGTGAAAGATCAGGACCATGTGTGAAGTTCCAATTAAACTAATTTATTATAAACATACTCATGCACAAGAATCTACTCAACTAACAGCAATATCTTGGCATTAGATAAGAGTCAATGGAATTCAAGAAGGGGGTGAACTTAGTCCATATGTGGCCATAAGAGCCAGTAGTGGGATTCAATTTTTTTTACTACCGGTTCTGAGGGTGTGGCTTAGTGGGCATGGCAGGGGAAGGATACTGTAAAATCTCCAGTCAGAAGTGGTATTTGCCAGTTCTCCGAACTACTTAAAATTTCCGCTACCAGTTCTCTAGAACTGGTCAGAACCTGCTGAATACTACCTCTGATAAGAGCCATGGTGGCACAGTGGTTAGAATGCAGTACTGTAATAATTCTGCTGACTGTCAAATGCCAGCAGTTTAGCAATTCAATTTTCACTGGCTCAAGGTTGACTCAGCCTTCCATTCTTCCAAAGTCAGTAAAATGAGGAGCTAGATTGTTGGAGGGAATATGCTAACTCTGTAAACTGCCTAGAGAGGGATGTAAAGCACTGTAAAGTGGTATATACATGTGCTATTGCTACATAGAGTCTCTAGACCAAACTCACGTCGCCATGACAGCGTTATGTGATGTATGGGGACATTTCCCCCCTTCACTAAACCAGGCCTGGGTGTGGCCAGCATGTGACGCATTTGGCCCAGGGGCCAGGAGTCTGACAGCCCTGCTCTAGGCTGATTTCTGTTTTGATTCCACCCCCATATTCTGCCACTCCTTCTCCTACATCAATCCTATCATAAGGAAGGGGTGAAAAGTCTTTTTCCCATTGAATAATACATTCCCATAAGACAGATCTTTATTGTACACCAAGGATAGATAAAACTGAAATAAAGTAGAACAAAGTATTTCCCCACCCCCCCCCCCCAAAAAACCCATTCAATTTAATCTCTTATCATGAATCACTTTAAAAATTAGCCTGAATACCATATTAAATTAACCCAGGAATATACATGGAAGCTGAATGGAAAGCTGTGCACATGCAGTTTAAATTAATGAACATAGAAATATTAAATATTATAACCACATTTTTAAATAGAACAAAATGCATTATAGATTAATAATTATCAAGTTTACCACACAATATTGTCAAATAAGATTATTCATGAAGCTTTAAGTAAATACAAATTCCTTCACTCTTCATTCATGCCAAACAGTGATTTCATTTTTTTTTTCATAATCAAAAATTGCAGTTGTGATATCAGAACAAAGTACTTTAGTTCTCAGGAAATGGAGATAATGTTCCACCTTGCTGTCATCTGACTGATAAATTCCTAAAAATGTCTGATAATGATATAATAATCTATATAAAGGAATAGATTGAAAGTAGTCTGCTTAGATCCTCAGATGACCATCCACTTCAGAAAATTTCAATTTTTTATAGAATATTTTTTAAAAGAAATATTAGTTGCATTAAACATTGAAATCAAGCTGTTACTGTATCAAATATTTATTTGTTTATTAATACCCCACTTTTATTATTTTTACAAAAAACTCAAGATGGAGAACATATCTAACACAACTTCCTTTTCCTGGTTTTCCCACAACAAAACCCTGTGAGGTAGGTGAGCCGAGAGAGAAAATAGCAACAAATAAGGGAACTTGGTAGTCCAAACTGAACATGTGGTAATTTTAAAGGACTATATCCCAAAATTACAGTTGACTCGGAAAGAACTTGTTGGAATACAGCAGGGGTGTCAAACTGGTGGCCCTTGGGCCAGATGCATCACATGCCCACCCCAGCTCCACTAAGAGGAAAAACATTATGAACACCATGTGATGGCAACATGACGCCACGAGTTTGACACCCATGGAATACAGTGAATATAAAAGAAAATAAAAGGATCCTATTCTGTCACAAACATGTCTATATGATTCATGTTTTCTGTTTTCTGTCTGTTAATTATTTTTAAATAAGCCAAGTTACATGTTTTTTTTTAATATCTAATTCTGCCATGTAAGACTTGGTGCTTTCTTCTAAGAGCATACAATTATTATTTGTGCCACTCCAGGTAACTTATTGATTAATGTCTAATACATTAAAGATCCATTTCCACTGATATAAAGAAGAGAAACAATGCATCACAGAACTAAACATTTTAACTGGTTCACAATAATAGCAGGACAACTAATTTTCAAAGATTTTTATAGCTAGGCAGATAAGCCACATGTATAGAAAAGTAGCTGATCGCACAAGGTGAATCCGTAGGTAGCATCTGATGTCATCTAAAGGATGTTAAAGGCAATCAGTGTGTTTTTTCAATGATATTTCCTAAGGCTGAACTGAAATTGTTTTAGTGGTTGTGCTGAAGTTTTTGGGTGCTCAAGCAGCATCCTTATAATGGCAGAGAGAGATATCTTCCTATCCAGATGTTATACCCAAAGACATGCTAAATTAAACATCTATATATTATTAAAATTAAGCCTTTAGGTAACCCAGGGGTGTCAAACTCACATTGTCATAGTGGCATCACATGACATATTGGGACTTTTCCCCCCTCTGCTAAATTGAGGATGGGTGTGGCCAGCATGTGATGCATCTGGCCCATGGGCTGGGAGTTTGATAGCCCTGAGATAACCTCTTTGAGCTCTACCCTTCACATATATTTATTGTTCAGAATTATTTTGTGAAGAACTCAATGCAGCAAGCATACCATTCCCTCTCTGTATTTTCTTTCTGAACAAAATCCTGTAGGTTATCTTCAGCTAAGAGAAGGTGAAGAAATAAAATTGCCTAGAAAGCTTTTGTGTCTGAGGATGGACTTAGACGGTGGTCCCTCCAGAATCAGCCCAACAAATTAACCCCATACCAGAATCTCATATTTTTTATAAGAGTTACTAATTCGACATATGATAGAGGTTGATATTTCTGAAAAATCAAGCAGGATTAGACTGATTAAAGGTATAGAGAAGGAATTGTTATGAATAAATCTGAATGACTGAATGATTCAAATCTGAATCTGATTTTATTATGCATAAAATCTGAGACCAATATTAAGCGTCTTTCTTTTCATTTATTGCATTTGGATGCTCAAAAATGATGAGGGACTGGGAAGGGGAATGAGAGGAACTAACATTTTAATCCAGCTTTTATAAAAAAAACACCAGGTGGAAGATAGGCTCTTTCTTAAAGTACTCAGCAATGAGGCTGATACAGTTTCTATTTATGGAATGCATTTCCATCATAATCACTGTGTCTGTTATACCGCAGAGACGGCATGGTGTTATATAGAAAGTGACCTTGGAAATTGCTAATCTACTTTTCTCAGACTTAATATTTATTTTATAAAACACTGTACAAAAGAGTACCAGGACTTCAGTTTATCATCTGAAAGATAATGGGCATAAACTGAAATTAAAAGAGAGGGACAGAGAGAGGTCATTTTTATTGCAGTGTATATATCTTATGAGTGATACATTTAATTTTCTCCATTGTTTCAGAAGCTGGTTATAATTTCATAGTACTAATTGTCCTAGTGCTTTTGAGTTGCCGTTTTTAAAAATGAAAAATTGAGTTGCAGTTATGAAGACCCTTTGCTGGCAAGAAAAAGATCCTCTTTGAACTTCTTTCTCATCAAGTGTGCTGCTCCATGAAACAAAGGTTACTGAGTGATCTAATAAGAATTGGGTGTGGAGTCTGGCATGTAGTTCAAAACAAAAATTGCCTAAAAATATTTTTTCTCTCTAAGTGGCCAGTTCGTATTGATTAACATGATGTCTTAAGGGAGCAAGGGGGAAAAAAAGCCTATTTGTGGTCTCTAAAGAAACAAATAGCTTGTGACTTGCCAGGTTTGCAGCATCTTTAGCTAAGAACAACCTCAGAAGTCCTTTTACACAAACACAGTGTCAAACTCACTTATTAAACCAGCCTGGCTTTTTTCAGGTTTCCCTATGAGACAGACATATTGCAGGGGTGTCAAACCCAAACTCGCATCATCACAGCATCATCACATGATGTATCGTGACTTTTTTTCCCCTTTGCTAAACTGGGCAAAAGCACATGATGCATCAGCCTGCGTGCCATGAGTTTGACAGTCCTCTGCTATTGGTTTATGAGTCCCATTCACTTTAATGACTTCATTCTTTAATCTTCTGCATAAAGCTGGCTTTTGGTGAGTAGAGTTTTGAGCACGGGGCACCCCTTTATTATTAGGGTGAGTTTTTTGTTGACTTCCTTATGAGCTCCATTATTCTTGTAACCTTTTATAGCAGTTTCTAAGCTACTAATATTCATGGGTGGTACCTTTAACTAGAAATGCAAGAAGCAGAAATATTTTGACTGTCAGTCCTTTGAGGTAGGCTAAGAAACAGACAGAGCAGGATTGTTCCTTTTTGTAGCAAAGTAATATATCAAAATCTTGAAAGCCTCTCCATGTTTCTCTCTGTACTGTCTTACACCAAACCAATCAAGGCAGAGCTTTTTTGAGTTAATTTCTCACACTTTCCTTTCTCTCAAGGTTATGTATTTTTTTTCTGTCAGTCCCTCCTTAATGGTTCGCTCCTTCCTTATCCCTTAACAGCTTTTTCATACCTTTCTCCAACAGCTCTAAATTCTTTTATATAAACTGTTGAAATCACATAGATGCTTCACTCAATAACTGCCAGTTTCCTGCAGCGATTAATCTTTCAAAAACAAATAACTCTGAATATCGTAAAAATACAAGGTTCAGCCCAAGTAAAGAGAAAAAAAAAATTCCTTATTTTTCACATTTAATACAAAAGTGGAGATTTGTGGGATACAGGGCTTGGTGGGGCAAGTTGTTATGCCACTGTCTAATAAAAGCCAACTCAATGACAAATAAAATGGAGCAAACAGTAATCAAAATTGTAATCTGAAAAGTTGAGTTTGTAGAACTTGGAGACATATATTTTTTAATGTGTGCAAACAAGACGGGTTCATGGATGCCAAACTTTTTGTTTTCTCCATGTTGTCTCATATATATATGAGTATGGAGAGAATTAAGTCAGTCATGTTGTCTTACAGTTAGAAAGCAACCATTGTCAATAACAAAAGGATTTTTTTTAAATTTTCTTTTTTTATTCCAATTTCCATTGAAATTTGACAGCAGGGGACATTCTTATACAATTGTGAAATTCAGGTATAAAGAGACCTAATGTTTGAATACCAGTATTTCTTTTCCTTCTAACTTGCTGTAACCTACCAGGCCTTTTTTCCCCCCTATAAAAATAAATCTGCAGTCCTGCTTCTAGGTGATTCATGTTTCTCTTAATAAACCAGTGTAACATTTGGACTGTTCTGTAGTTTACCTTGGAAAACTGCATGCAAACACTTCCATAGTACATCATGTTCAGACCATCCAGCACTTGCAGAATTAATTATTTTGGGAAGTTGTAGTTATTTTAATAATGTTACCTCTTTGCTTGGAAATTTTTGTTGCCTTGGACCAAGGACATATTAAATATCATTGCCAATGATCTTCAAAGCAAGGCATAATTTATTTCAATTTATTTAATAAAGTGCACAAACAGGTGATATTTAACCTGTGATTGTGATTTTCCAAATTTTAAAAATATGGTTAAATGTGTAATTGCTTCTGACAAATTCATTTTCTTTGCTAGTGAGAGATCAAGGCATTCAGTTCAAAGAAGGTCATACACTATATTCACTTTTTTGACAATTTGCCTCATTGATCAGGTTGAATGCTAATTTGTTATTATCTTGCATTTCTTTTTAAAGCAGTGGGAAAAGAGACTTTAATTAATCATCTAGTGAATTATTCTCTGCTTTCCCATCTTTTGATCTTTAGGAGCTAGGGAAGCCTTATATGCAGGATCAGCAGAGAAAATGGTTAGAGATCATGCTGCCTCTTACTAAAAATAACAACTTATCCAGGTTATATTGAATTATTGTGTATCATGGAAGTATGTGAAATCAAAAACTGAAAGCAACACTCTTTGCTCTAAAACAGGGGTGTCCAACCTTGGCAACGCTGCTCTAAAAGATTAAAAAAGTATGGAAGGGTTATGTTTCTCTGAGCTGACATAACTATCTTTGGTAAATTTCTACCATGACCCCTATAGAAAAGGTTTCCTACAGTGGAAAGAAAAAAATAATTGATTTCCTTTCTCTGCTGACCCTTTTGCATTCTTTTCACATATTATCCATTAAATCCTTGAATTTAATGACAGAAATTAAAATAGGGTCAAAAGGAAAACAAAGATTACTGTACTAGTTGCATGTTTATAAAAAAAAAAACCATGGACTAATAGTTTCTCACTATCTAAACCAACATGATAACAATGGCCAAGAAATACAAAGAATCTTCTGTTTTAATCTGTGATAATCAATCTGGTTTTAAAGAAAACCATGGCAATATATAATGTATGTGTGTGTATGCAGTGGTGTATTAACCATTAAGCAGATTAAACGCTTAGGGCACCAGGCCCAAAGGGGGTACCACAAAACTTTTATGTAGCCTAAGCATGGCTTTGTTTGTTACAGTATGTACAAAGGAGTGAGGCACCAAGATTTGTCAGTGCTTAGGGCACCAGTGAGCTTTAATCCACCACTGTGTGAATGCATATGTATGCATATGTGTATGTTTCTGTGCGTATGACACACAGACAGATAGACAGAATATGGAAAAAGCAGGTCCTTTGCCAGATTATAAACGTTTGTCACATTTCTTTGGGAAAGTGAAACAAATGTGGGAGATCTGGCTCATGATGAATACCATACTATAGCAGTGTAGAGAAACATTTGTGTTGAATGCCTCATAAAGTAGAGCCACCCTTCCTCACAAAATAACCCTTCATATCTCTCTCTATATCTAAATCTAAACAAATTTTTTTAAAAAAACCTCCCCAAAGCTTAATGATTATATCTACATCAAATTTAAACAAACCAACTCAAAAATAGATTTCTTGTTTCAAGAAAAAAAATGCACCTTTCTGAAAGGCAGGCAAGTTTAGATAGGATTAGGAGAAGAGGGGTGGGGAGACCTACTTTACTCTCCAAAGAAAATAATAATAGTTGAAATGCTATTGAATATCAGTGAAAATGATTTGTAGTGGGTCTCAGGAACAAAATGAGTATTGCATTTATACTCACAGTCTGAACAGGAGGAGCAGACTGTATACATAAAAGAAATCAATACTAATATTAAAAAAGCAGCCGCTTGCAATAAAGAAAGTAAGAGACTGTTAGCAAGACAAACAGGTTGCTTTTTACTGTATCCCTCCTCCTCTCAATAAAATAAAAAACCTTGATTCTAAACACTTTTTAATGTTTGAGGTTCCTGTTTTCACTTTGTCATATTCTGAGGCATGGTTTAACTATGGCATAATTAGAAAACATTTCACCTACCACAGATGATTAACCAAAGACCAAGAAATTAACTTGAAAAACATTCACTATTTGACATTATTATTACAATTAGACCTGCTCATGTCAAAGCTCCCATGTTTCTATTAAGGATTAAAAAAATAAATAAAAAAATCAGGACATTACTCCAATTAGACTTATTCCCACTAATCGTTTATTCTTGAATGCAATATGGCTGATGTTTTTATGCTGAAGCAGAAAGCAGGAGACAGCTCAAGGCACTTATTTATTTATTTATTTTATTTATTTATTTTGTCAAGCGATTATAAGATAACAGGTATAAGTATAAACATAATTATGAATACATGAAATGGATACATATAAGAAAAATAAAAAGAAACAGTAGGAAAGGGACGGTAGGCACGTTGGTGCGCTTATGCACACCCCGTACAGACCTCTTAGGAAAGGGGTGAGGTCAACAGTAGACAGTCTAAGGTTAAAGTTTTTGGGGTTTGGGGAAGAAACCACAGAGTCAGGTAGAGCATTCCAGACATTGACCACTCTGTTCCTGAAGTCGTATTTCCTGCAATCAAGTTTGGTGCGGTTTACCTTGAGTTTGTATCTATTGTGTGCTCTTGTATTGTTATGGTTGAAGCTGAAGTATTCATTGACAGGTAGGACATTGCAATGTATAATTTTATATACTATACTTAGATCGAACCGATCATCAAATCTAGTCATCAAATCCTAACTAAGCTGTAAACCTATATAATATTCATCTAAAAGCTAAGCTAATTTATTTTCTAATTACTGTTTTTAAACATCCCCATTCTTTTCTTCTAGCATCTGTTTAAAGAAACATTAAACAGAGAAAAAAAAACAATGTATGAACTTTGCACTTCAACAGTCCTTTAAAACTGAGATACTCAACAAACAGGATCACATGGTATAGTTTTGGAATAATCCTCCAAGAAAAAATACTTTGTGCATATAGAAATCTGCATATAGAAATCTGATATCAAGAATGAAACTAGAACTATTCCTGGATAATTTTTGTAACATTGCTAAAAACAACAACAACATGAGTTTCTCCATCAACACCACAAATCAGATATTTCTCCAATGGAATTGGAGGATGAAATTCTCCAGATGTGAAGTTTGAGTCTTGTAATCAATGTACAAAACAATGATAAAAATACCTGTGTGTATTGATTGGCAGTGCAAAATTTATCTGATTAATTGCTTACCACAAACATACTTTTTCCACTGACAAAAACGGTATCCTAATTAATCTGGTGGAAGATTATAAAGAAATGTTATTAACAGTTTCAGAGTAACAATGGTGGGGAAAAATGATATGAATGGAAACATTCGTAAAATACTAACTGAACATTTGTAATTTAATCTTACAAATATGAGTGCCTCCCTTCACTACTGTATTCAGTAGTGTTACTATGTGGCAAGGTCTTGACCTAGGTTCTGCCCTTTTATGCATTTGTGTGTGACATTGTGATGTAAGAACAGAAAAGCAGAGCTTGCATTGTGATATCAGAATACACATTTTTTTCATTTTGATTGATCATGGTTAGGAGCAGACATTACTAGTATTTTGTCACCAAGACAACTGTAGTTGTAGATTTAGTATTTGGCAGAACAAAAGGTCCATTGATGGAAAATGGGTGCTATGGTTCATACCAGAGGTGTCTAATTGTGATAATTTTAAGTCCTGTTTTCATGCTGGGTGGGGAATTATGGGAGTTGAAGTCCTCAAGTTTTAAAGTTGCCTAGGTTGGGCATCCCTGATTTATACAATTCACTACCTGAATTTGTTTCTATGCATCAAATCTAACCTCTCCCACAGTAATTCAAAACCGGTACATTCAAAACAAATTACAAATATACCAAGGCACACAACCAATTTATAAAGTGAAGTTTCTCTGGATTCTTTATTGCTACAAGATAATTTAAGTAGATTTCATGTGCTTATTATTCTTGCTCCTTGACATGATTTATTTAAATTGTTTTATGAAAACACTTGTTCAACCTTGGTTTATTAATAACAAGAAGAAGAACCACAGTAATATATAATTGGAATGCTTGACATTGGTATGAAAATGGCAGCTATAATCAAGAAATAAATTGCTGCTAAACAAATGTAACTTGAGATATTGATTAACTGTCACTAAAAAAATTAGAAATTTTAAAACACTGGCTTAGATTGTTGGCTGAATAAGAGCTGTTTATGTTGCTGAATTAGTTAACAGAAGAGGTTTCTAGACATGCAAGTGTGTGAAACAAAAGAATCTTGTTCACTTCAGAAACGATAGAACTACAGATCTTGATATTCTTCATCACTCATCATGCTGGCTAGAGTATTAGGGGACTGCATGTTGAAGTTCAACAGCATTTAAAAGACCTCATGTTGCTTATTCCTAATTATAACAAAAACAAGAGGCACCTTATCATTCATCAAATTGAATATGCGACCAATAGAGAACTTAAAACTTAGAATAACTTTAGTGTCACTTTAAATGTATGCTAATTGTCATACATTAAAATGAAATTTTGTTGCATACAGCTCTCAAAGGCTCACCACCTCCAATATACACTAGGTAAACATAAGCATAAATAAATACATAAATAATATATCATGCATACCCACATACCCACATATATTATATTACACAGAGAAATAACACAATCTAGTTCAGATGTATCCATGTACATGGCAAGAAAAACAAATCTTGCAAGTTTACCAGATAGATGGCATAGGGAACACAAATAGTCTTCATTTGACTACCCTGATTAATGATCATTTGAAATTATGCCAATGCTGAAAAACTAATTTTACTACTGGTCATCACACTTACAACCATTATAGCATCCCATGGTCACTGGATCACCATTTGGGTGCTTCACAACCTGCTTCCAATAAGCAATCAATGAGAAGCCAACAGTGAAACTGTAAGTTGCAGTCATATAATGCCTCATTTAACAACTGTGTTGCTTAGCAATGGAGTTGCCAGTCCCAGTTTTGGTCATCAAGCAAGGACTTACCTATCGGAATATTCTAGAGCGATTAATTCAGCTCTTTAAATTTTCATCTTTGTAAATACGTCATCTGATTTGTTGACCTAATGCTAACCATACTATTAGAACTGCATCATTGCTGTCATCTATACTCCTATTTGACCAAAGGGAAAATGGAAGGAGAAAGAGAAGGGAAGAGCCTCCATTCCATCTCTTACTTGGTTTATTGTTAGTTAAACCAATCTCTGATTTAAGAAAAAAAGGGAAATCCTCTATTTCTCATGCTGCAGATTCCATTCATCTCGTTTTTCAAGATAGAAGAAAGCTTTCCTATTTTCATATACTTCATCATATATTTAATTTTTACTTCAAAGACAATGAATATCGGCCAGCTTTCATTGATGGCCATTGATGGCTGTTACTTGAATTCAAGACAACCATGTTATGTTTGTTCCAATGGTGGGTTTCAAATTTTTTTCCTACTGGTTCGGTGTGAGCATGTGCTTTGCACATGTGCAGCATTTGCAACTCACCTTCTGCTGTAAGCCCTGCGTGTAAAACAGCTGATGGCTGGCCATCTGCGAGCCATGTGAAGCACCTGAGGGTGAAAAGCAGGAAATAAAGGTAAGTATAGAGCCAGGATGGGTGAGGGACCAGCAGCTGATCATTGGAGCGAACCGGTTCATTCACAGATGATCCTTGGAGCTACTGGTTCGGCCAAATCGGGCCAAACCAGGCCAAACCGGTTTGTTCTGTTAGTGAGATGTCCTGTTACCTGATTATTTAGCATTCTTTCAGCATTCAGCTTATATTCAGCAATATACCCCACATAAGGGATCTTTGTGATTTTAAATTAACAACATGTAGTTTACTATACAAGTAGAAATTTAGCCAAAAACAAACATATCACACACAGCCATGAATGTGCAGAGTGTTCTGACCCAAACCCTTGTTCAATAAAACAAACACAAACCAAAGGGAACAGAAACCTTTTAATGATTCTTACGAATCCCCAGTTAAAAAGCTGCTGCAAACTAATTAACTTTGATAAGCATAAGCCTCACCAGAACTGGCTACCAAAAATAACAGATAAGGTTACCTAGAAATATTTTACAACACAAGAGTCTTCAACTACCAACTGCAATGTCCACGAGGCTCAAGTTTCAAAATGTCTTTGCTTCCTGCAGAGAATGTCTGATTCACAGCTGGCTTTTATCTCCTTGAAGGAGGGGCCATTACCTTGCAGCCTTACTTCAGAGTTGCCCATGCTGCTACAGCTGCTCTTTCCTGAGAGCAGACTTGCACTCATGCACACTTGGCACAGGCTCCTCGGGAAACTCGTCTTCACTGCTGCCAGCCCCCACAATCTCTGAAAGCAGCAGTCCACTCCCTAATGGTCCTGGCCCCTCATCTGAGTCCCGACTCTCCTCAGCCATCCACACCTGCTGCCGGCTAACCGCAACACAAAGAAACATTCAGACACTCATTAGTTCTTACCAGTCTGTTTACCTTTTCAGTATTTCTCTTATAAAAGAAAAAAAATTGCATAAAATGGCAGTGGCAAGTTTTATATTTTATCTGTTCCAAGATTATCTGTGAAAGTGCCTGCCAAGGGCCATTAATCTGTTACTGTGCCAAAAGGAAGGTAAGTCATTCACATAGTGTAATTTTACAGTTCCAGTGTCTGGACCTTAAATTATAACCATGTACTCAAAGAAATAGCTTTTCTTACATGTTATCCAGTTCTGTCTACAGCAAAATGCTCTGTCATCTTTACCTCCCCTTTTTCAGTGTATGTTTTGTTTCTCATCTTCTCACCAGCACAAAGAGATGCATCCCTTCCACCAATGTTTTGCACTTTCCAACTTCCTGGTCATTGGTGTACCCACTTCTTTTTCCTTTATTACCTATGGTACATTCTGTTCCCAGCTAGCTACAATGTATTATAGAGCAGAATAGATTTCAGCCATATGAACTGGATCTTATCGGGGAATTATAAGGCATGCCTATCTCAGAAGTGTCCAGATTTTGCTATGTAATACTCAGTTAATCCATGTGCTTCACAGCAGGATATTCTAGTGTCTTTTCTTTAAAATAAAATGGCATCTGCTGGCCTCATAATGAACAACACAATTTCTTGCAAGCTTTGCCATATTGTATAAAACACAGTGACAGATGGGTGATTCTTATGGAATATTCTGTGATTATTCACTTGCTTGAAATGTCAAATGTAAATAATAAGGCCTTTTTCAATAATATGTTTTTGAGAATTAAATCAGTGTGAGACATACATCTAACAGAGTTTCTGGATGATTTTTCTTTGCCATTCACAGATCTCAGACTGAGAATTTTCTCAGGATTTTTTTAACCTGTTAACAAAGATGTGATCATTTAGTGGCACTCCCTGACAAATGTCTTCAAATAATAGCAAAGGAGGGGCTCTTTATCCATGATTATTCACACTCTTAATGTAAAAATTAAATAAACATTGAAGTGGCTATGATGTTTGCCCTCACTGAGAGCAGCATCAACACCAAAAGGATTACTAACGCCTAAAAACAAATAAACGGAAATCAGCTTTGTGTAATGGTTAAGGCATCAGGCTACAAACTGGGAGACCTTCGGCCAGTGACTCTGCCCAGCCCTAGGAAAGAGGCAATGGGAAATCACTTCTGAAGTCTTCCCAAGGAAACTGTAGTGACATATCTAGTCAGTTGCCAGGAGTCATCACTGACTGAAGAGCACATCATCATCATCATAGGGTAATGCAGGGGCATCAAACTCAAGGCCTATGAGATGAGTCTGATTCGGATCTGTGCTTAGATCTGGCCCAAAGGGTTGCCCTGGAAACAGCAAAGGACCTGCCTGCAGTGCCTCTGCCAGTGAAAACAGAGCTCAGGAGGGCCGCAAGCAACCCTCCTGGGTTCCATTTTCATGGGTAGACAGCAGGGTAGGAAGCCATCGCAGCTGAAAATGGAGCTCTGGAGCCCATTTTCGCTGGCAGAGCACTGGGCCCACCACAGGTACCCCTCAAACGAGTAACATTGCCCTGGCCACACCCACCCCAGCCTCCCAAGGTCAAACACAACCCTGATGTGGCCCTCAATAAAATTGAGTTTGACACATCTGGGTTAATGAATTTACTGAAACAAGAACAACAATCTATGCATATTTCTTCTTTAATAAAATGTTTTCTTTTTTACTTTTAAAACCAAACTAATAGCAATCCATCTGTAGTCATTCTGTTTCTCTGTTTAGGTAAGAAAATATATCTGAAAGGATGACCCAATGGATCACGAGTTGCTTAGTTCTTCTTATTATCATCAACCTCATATCAGCATCCCCATATGGGGCAGATTGTTCCTAAAACAATCTAATATGTTCCTGTTAAAAGACACATCAATGTTAATATCCTGGTGTAAGTTCAGCTCAGCAATAAGATCCAATATCGGTATTCAATATCATAACAAGTATAATATTAGGAAATTAGGAAAGTAATAGGAAAACCACTCTTTCCATGCATGTGTGTACAAAGTTCCACTGCAATGCCTGGTTATGCTTCACTATGTTCACAGTTAATACAGT
The DNA here is from genome assembly GCF_049901735.1 of Notechis scutatus. NCBI lineage: Eukaryota > Metazoa > Chordata > Lepidosauria > Squamata > Elapidae > Notechis > Notechis scutatus. The sequence goes on from NC_142010.1 coordinate 213,387,838, forward strand.
TTTAAATTTTGCTCAAGAGAACATATGATAGGTGACTGCACATTCATACTGAACATTGGAAAGTGCTTGAAGCTAAATGCAGAAGGAATAGCCTTATTTGTTGTTTCAAAAGCAGGCAATAGTCCTGTGACACCTTTAATCAATGTATTATACTATAAATCTGATGTCCTTGCAGGAAAAGGAAATAATATGAACAAAACAGGGTTTTCTTCAAATTTTCTGAAGTTTGTACTCTATAAAGAACACCTGTAATAAATGTTATCCAGCAGTATTAAATACCTCACATGGCAAGGTACCATGCAAGCACAGTATAATTAGAGAAAGGGACTGTGTATGTCAAACTGGGTAAGCAATGCTGTCCACTTTAAAAGGTTACTATAGCAAATGGGCAATTAGTGCTTCCCTCTGCAAATAAAAACTGAGCTTCTAGAAAGATTACTTAAACATAACACAATAGATGAATAAAGCATTTGCATAATACCACTTCTCACGAATACAGCAATCTGGTTTCTCCTGCATTATGCAAATATGAATAGCTGAGCTTGTCAAAGATTTAAAGAGAGAGACAGAGAGTGGAAAAAAGAAAAGAGAAAAAGCAGTGTGATATATGTGACATTATACTTCTCTATGTGATATTATACTTTTCTGAATATGCAGTGCATTGTGACTGTCTATAGGGAGATAGTTTTTATGGGCAAGACTTCTATTCTCAAATAATATTTCTCAAGTATAAATGAACATGAAAAAGATTCTCAATGTAGCCATTTGTGCTAAATTCACACATCTCTGAGGAAGGATTTAATATCAAGTATGGACTACTAGGGTCCCACTCCTGGTTCAAGGACTGGCAGAAGTAATGTTCATAATGTTTATATGGAACTCAATCATGTAAATTTCCATTTTGTGACAATAAAATGTTTTTTGGAATTGAACAACTCCATGGGACTTGCTGCACCCTCTTCAAAACATTCTAACCTGACACTGCTGTTAGAAAGACCACCTTGGCCAAACTAATTTCATGTGAAGCTCTGGGGGGGCATGAAAATTACCCTTCTCTGGTTTAGAATAAAAATGAAACAGCTTCCAAGTTTAACTATTTAAAGGCATTAGGCAGTTGTAGCTTTTCAATGTTTTCCAGCATATGCATATATGTGAACAGGAGAAAAAAAAGATGGATAACTGGAAAGAATGCACTTGAACCCCTCATAAAATTAAGGGAATATAGTAGAACAAATGAACAGTAAATACTTCTAGCTTCTTGCTGTAACTCCTGAGGAAAAACAAGGGTACAAAGAAGGTTGCAGCCTCTTGTATCTTTGGGTTGCAGACTACTCTTCTCCAAGCCTTTATCACTCTATGACAGGAGATGCAAAAATGGGCTAAGGGAACAACTTTGTGTCATTTTCAAATGGTGGCTCTTTGCTCAATCTTCCCTTGATTTGGCCTTTCCGGACAGACAATGAGCCACAGACAACCTCAGTTTCCTGAGGACTGTCACCAGAAACCTCAAGAGTACCTTCAAAATTCTGGATGCTGTAGCCTTCTGAGAAGCTGATTTGATTACAGAAAGACTCAAGCAGCTACCACTGGAAAATTGTGGGGTAGGATTATTTCAAGTGTTTTTATTTTATTTTGAAAGCTGAAATTTAAGTCCTGACCCATTTGGATTTGTATTATATAATCACAAAATAATGTGAGTTACTTTCCTAAGGCCACCCAGGGCCTGACCTCCCAAAGTAGCATTTTCTTGTCAGTCGTCAGTTTGGCAGCACCACATTAGTATCACTGTGTCAACAGAAACGACATTTAAAAGCGCATAATTACTGTTTAATTTTAATATTTGCTTAGTGCTTTCCAACTCTCAGAGCACTCCACAGGGGGGAAAAAATAGACAACAATACATCAAAGGAAAAATGAAAGCACAAGGCCCAATATAATCTGGCCATATATTTCAGGAGAATTAACCAGCTGCAAGATCTACAAACAGTATCTATTGTAAATACGAAACCACACTGCTCTAATGTAATAAGGAATACAGTGAATTGAAACATTGTCTAAAACTAAATTACATTCATTTTTCTAAGCAAACAAAGACAGCTGGCTCATTCAAAGGGAATGATCAGTTGTCTTAGATCTTTTCCTTTTGTGACCCAAGGCATGCATCAACAATAATTAGACAAATTATCAGCCACAGAAGGAGCAGACTTAATTCAAATAAAAGCCAATAAAAGCAGTTACCTTCCTATATGCCATGATCAACCCACACCAGTGAAATGCTTGAAATAAGTGAGAATCGGGCAAACACAATACCTATAAAAGAAAATAGCAATCATCATCTAAAATGGATAAGTTCAATTAAGACAGAGCAATACTTGAGAGCAGACAAGAAAGGACTGTGTTAAGTATGGAGAATAACGGAGACCAGACATCTGACCAGTGACTTCAACTCTTTAATAAAGTGATAGAACATAACAGAGCAATGCTGTGGGCAGCAGTAACCCTTTTATAGGGTTAGCTGCTGCCTTATTAACCAATGAAAATGTGCAACAGGTTCAAACTACTGACCAATAAGGACAGTCCCAAAAGTGGCCAATCAGGGACTGGTTCTGGCCCAATCCCAAGTTGTTGTATAAGGACCAATCAAGTGTGCAGGTTTTCAACCCCTAATTTGCATTTAGGTTATTCACTTTTATTGATTCACAACAGACTGATTATTATTTTTAGACAACAAAAGATTATGAGTTTGTAAATTCTGTCTGCAATTGGTAATATTCCCTCAAAGTGGAACTTCTAATGTTCAAACTATAACATTCCACCTCCACACTTAAACTCCTCCTATTAACTGTGCTTGATTACTTTCTTATGGGATGTTTATCCAAGGAACTGTACACTAAACATACCATAAACATCTGATTTTCATTAAACTCTATTTTATAAAGAAGCAATTTAATAAAAGTAAATGGTATGGGACATATGATAAAAACATGGCATTTTTACTGTGCATTTTCCCATTAACCACACTTGGAATATTGCTTCCAATTATTGATATTGAGACCCTAGAAAGAATGCAGAGAAGAGCAACAAAGATGATAAGGATCTGCAAGCTAAACCATATGAGGAATGCCTGAGGGCATTAGCTATGACTAGTCTAACAAAGAACTAGGGATATATGATAGCAGTCTTCCAGTACTTGAGGGACTATCACAGAGAAGAGGGAATCTACTTACTCTGCAAAGTAACTGAGGGCAAGACAAAAAGTAATGGGTGGAAGATCATTAAGAACAGATCCAACCTAAAACTAAGAAGAAATTTCCTGATACTGAGAACAATGATTCAGTGGAATGGCCTGCCTCTGGAAGTTGTGATTGTTCCATCATTGGAATTTTCAAGAAGAGATTGCACAGTCATTTGCCCAGAATGGTATAGGATCTTCTGCTTTGAACACAGGGTTGGACTACAAGACGTCCAAGGTCCCTTCCCACTCTATTATTCTATGTTCTTTACTTTCACAGCACTTTCTTAGATATTATTTCCAAGAACATTTTTTATTATTGGTTTGAAATATTATTAGTATTATTAGCAATACATTTGCCCCACTCTCTCTCTCTCTCTCTCTCTCTCTTTCTCACACACACACACACACACACACACACACACACACACAGAGAGAGAGAGAGAGAGAGAGAGAGAGAGAGAGAGAGAGAGAGCAAGCATACACTCATGACCTTCACAGTATCTTTCATCTCTTATTATTGGGTTTTACATGCAGGAGCACAGATTTTAGCAGCTAACTATGTTGTATGTATGTCTATGTACCAATTGTCTGATTGAATTACTGTGAAAATATAAATATGTTTCATTATTTATGATACATTGCTAGCCACCCAGAGAAGGAAATTACTGAATGGGGTGAGGCATATAATTTAAAATACATAACATAAAATAAAATCCAAACATCTAAGTCATCAAAGGAAACTTTCAGAATCATTTTATACACATTTGGAGTGGAGCTTTCTTGAACATAAATAGAACAAAGTTTGAATGCTTGTAAATATAATCATAATGGTGATGTTAGTTCATATTGACATGACAAATGAAAGGGTAAGAATTCTGCCAGCATCACCAACCAAATGGTTTGCTTCAGTAGTTGTGAAGTACAGTGAATCAGTGTTTACTCCAAAAAACAGGATATATGACAGCAATTAAAGTGGGGGGTGAGTTGCTGTTTAAACTACCAGTGTTCCCAAATCCTTCAGACAATGTTATGCTTGAGAACTCTCAAGATTATGAGGTTTACTTCTGTCCATTTTAAAGAGCTTATACAACCATCTTCACTAACAACAACCTGATAGATTTTTCAAGACAATTTAACTGTTTGGACATGTCTTATCAAAGCACTCTGTCCCATCAAATTAAACTGGAAGTTCATGCAGAGGTTGAGCTTCTGGCTTCTGTCAATCTTGAGAAGTTTATCGGAAGGCTTGGCAATGGTCTAAGTAGATGGTCTGAGGCAAAAGCAGGAAATTATGTTCCTTGAAGTGTGTTGGATTACAAGATTCATAAAACTAACTGAAAATATACTTTGGAGCAGGCATAATGGCCATCATGGGTTCCAGACCATCCATTGCTCTCTAAAAGTTACTCATAGCCTTAAAACTGAATTAAAATAAAAAGGATGTGTATTTAAAAAAGAATACCTACCAAGTTTATCAACTTTTGCTAAATTTTGGTGATCTCAGAATGTTTGTGATTCAGTGACTTAGACTACTGTAAACTTTTATGGGGTCTCATGCAATCTTGGTATACCTGCACAAGATTCTAGGATGAAATTGTAAAACCTTGCAATACTTGGTTACCTATGTTTCAGGAGGGTATATGGATACGATCACAGTGCCCTAGTCCTCAAAATACTATTTATGCTGCTATCTGGATGAATTGAAATTTCTGTTGTATATATCACAGGAAAAATAAATGAGCAATAGAAAAAATGCAATAACATTTGCTGTTGGACTGTATAATGTTTGAATGAGTATTTTAGTTCAAAGAAAGTTTAGCAGAACTGCCCCTTCAAGCAAATTGTTGAATCAAATCAAGGTACTGTATCAAATAAAATAGTTTCAGATAGATTCAGAAAGATTCACAGACTGATTCAGAGATATGACAGAAATTATATTTTTTCACAAACACTTTCTCTACATGTATAGATAAAGTTAAAGGAGATGAGTGATATATTGGGCTGAATAGATTATTGATAAGTTTTAACTCCTTGTTTATCCAAATGCTTGCAGGAATGCTGTTCATGATTCTCACTCGTGTCCTACAATTTGTTCAAACAGATTTTCTTAAGGGGGAAGGAAAGAATGAGGGAGTTGAGGAAGTGTGTTTGTGTCTATGTGAGGGGGGGAGAGATTGTGTTTTGCTTTTTGTTGTTTGGTTTTTCTTGTGGGAAAGTTTTTCTCTTGATTCATACCATTTTATTCTTATTCGTCTTTAACTTTTAAACTTTTTAATCTCTTTGTAGTCTTGTGCTCAGTCTTATAGTTTTCAACATTTTCAATTTCTTCCTTTTCTTTTCCATCCCTTCTCCCTTTAAATAAATAAAAAAAAACAACCCCAACTATTTTCTTTCTGATACCTATCTGTTCTGGCCTGACACAGAATGGCTTTTCTTTATTAGCTGTGTTCACACCACACATTTAATCTAATTACTGAATTAACCCATTTTCTGAGTTCATGAATATATTGATTATGAAGTTATAAACAGGCCTAGTTTGCAAATTACCCAAGCCACAAATATCTAATAAAAATTAACATCAACTAATCTTAGCACGTTGGGTGAATGAAGCTGCAAGGTTTGTTATTTGTATGGAATAACAATATGAATTGGTTTGAGATAGTTTGCTGGCTATTTAGCTATTTCATAAAATAAAAGCTATTTCTTTATATATAACAGCATATTATGGACACAACAACAATTAAACTGTTGAACAATGAAATGAGTATAAGCTGAACATAAAATTTAATGAAAGAGATAAAAAAACATACCGGCTATATATCTGAAATAGTTTTAATTAGCTTGTAAAAGTAATTCATTTGCATCAAAATAATATGATGCAACAAATATTCTATCTCAGGGCAAGGTTTCTTGATTCTTTGCCTGATTCCTTTCTGTCCACTTTTGCCTTTCTTGAAAAAAAACAAAAACACTTTTTTAGAAAGGAAAATTTTATACATGCTTCAGTGGTGACTAGATGAGCATTACATGATGTTTTTTTATGCATGACTGAATTGTGTTGATATTTGTGGGAAGTTGATGGGTTTTGTTCAATGCTACTTCAGCTGATATACTGAACAAAATGGTTGAGATCCGTAATATAGAAATGTGTATAATAAATCAATAAAATGCTTCATAACTTGAATGCCATTATTATTTTTTCACTGGTAGCATGTGTATTGAATTACAGGTAGTACTTGACTTATAACAGTTCATTTAATGACTGTTACAACAGCACTGAAAAAAGTGACATGACTGCATTTCACACTACAACAGTTGCAGCATGCAATTTGCAATGTCCTGGGAACATATGATTACTTTACTTTTGACAAGCAAAGTCAATGGGTTTACTTAACAACTGTGTTACTAACTTAACAACTGCAGTGGTTCATTTAACAACTGTGGCAAGAAAGGTCATAAAATGGGGCAACCTCCCTTAACACCAACTGCCTTACTTAGCAACATAAATTTTGGGTTCAATTTTGGTCACAAGTCGAAGACTGCGTGTAGTATGCCCTCAATGAAGTTCCAACAGTACATGGAATAGCAGGACAAAAGGATGTATTAATATACACTTTCACTCCTATGAACCTACACATAAAAGAAGGAAGTGATTCAAAATCAGTAGAAGGAGTATCTTTTTAGGTCTGCTGGAATTGCTGCACACTTTTGAGCTTTGAGAACTGGTGATTGGAAGGAGAAACAGAGGGAAATGAAGTTGATTCTGCAGTTATGTCTCTATCAGGTTATGTTCCTAGAGCCATTAATTCCAGAAATTAGATATTTTTTTAAAAAAATAATAATACAGAGGAATGTTGTAGTGTTAGATAATAAGAACTCCCAAGTTCGCAAGTGAGAATTCTCAAATATACTCCACTTTTGGAAATTTATATTCCATGTTGTTGCTCAAAACTTTTTCTTTTCTATTAAGATGTGCAGATCCCTTAACTCAGTAGACTGAAAAAAAAAGATCAAGTAAGAGAATTACTTTCCATCATTCCCTTTTGAGCTGACGAACTTGTTCCTAGAGGACCCAAGACTGGAATCTCAGGAAGCATATGCCTTGAGAGCAAACTTGTTTTGAAAAATCTCAGAGAATTCATGCCAAGCTGAAAATTAATTTTTACTTTCCCTCCATCCCTCCTGCTTGTGTCTGTGTGTGTGTGTGTGTGTGTGTGTGTGTTATACAGATTTGTCTTTGATAGCTTCCACAGTGTTCTGCTTTGGCCCCCACCCCACTTGACCATGTAACAATCCTCCGCTTGATTGTCAAACCCAGTTATTGCTTCGGGTAACAATATGAAAGACAGCTGCAGCAAGGATGGAAGTCAAGCCGAGCAGGCCACGGTTGCTGTGGCACCTGCCTTTCGCATGCAAAGACAGAACAAATTACAATGTTTGTCACCCAGGAGCTGAACATCAGCCCCTCATGAGATGGTCTTGCAAGCACCATTTTCATCATGCGTCTGGGTTCTGCTTTTCAAATCTCAAGCAGGGAACAGATGTTTCATCAAAAGACACATTTAAAATAAAGATAATTATGCAGTAAGAAGCTTAATTACATAAGATTATTCAGGTCCACTTAATTGCTTGACAGCCTGAAAGCCTCCACGGATTGGTGACAGAGGAACACATCTTTTTCCAGGATGCTAAAGTCTCAGTGTGAGACAAATGTGGCTGTTTTATAATAATCCATCCCTACGATAATCAGGAGGAAAAGGAATAATTCTATGAAGAACCATAAGCCTTGCATTTGCATAGGCATTGTATTTACTTGCATCAAATATTAATTGTCTAAATTACAAAATGGAAACAAAGTGCTTACTGAGAACTGAGTATTAGCACACTTATAGCCTTTTAAATATACTTTGAGCAACAGAATATCAGCCATATTATGAACTGGCTATCTTTAATGGCACAGAGATTTGGTATTATTTTTCACCCAAGGTAGGTCGTATGTGATGGATGGAAGAAAACAGGTAGGAAGGATCTTGATTGAAAAGTGGCAGAAACTTGCCTTTAATAGGAAAGCTCCCAACCCCATTCCAAAAGGAAAGGAATGAAAGAATTCAGTCTGAAATAAATTAAGAGAAAAAGATTTTTAATCCATCAGATTACAGTACTTCTGAATTTTGGCATAAAGATCACAGATTTTTAGACCATTACACATTAGACCATTACATTTTGGTGGCTATTTGCAGAAGGGCTACAAAATATTTCTGAGGGTGCACTCTTGGTACATGGATTGGGGACTAAGAGTCATCTGCAGAGGTAAGACTTTCCATGGAAAAGGAATGAAGCTTCTCATGATCCTTCATGGATTGTTGATGTTGCTACTTTTACTATGGTTACCATAACTACCATACCTCTTCCTATTACTACTTATTAGACTTTTCCTGCCTTCAGAAAGCGGAACATTTAAAAGAGTCACTTGTTTGAGATGGAAGGCTAATAGAAATAAAATAAACAAACAATATAAAAACAAAGTTACATGACATTTTTTCCAACTGTTTGTATCTCAGTCCCCAAAGATAATCTTCTGGTTTCAATTGTATATTAATGATTATAATCCTCTGAATTATTGTACATATTTGAATCTGAAACTTTCTGTTTTGCCTGTCAACCAAACGTGAAAAAATGTCCCTTCTTATTCCTAACATTGTAAAGATCACCTGGTTTTAAGTGTCATTCATAAAATGCAGGGCCCAGCAAGATAGGGCAGGTCAGAGTAGAAGAACTGTGATTCCGTTTTTATTCTCATAACAATACTATGAAATATCTTATCTCCATAACAATGATTGTTGTTTAGCAACACCTCAGTATAATGACTGCTTACAGTGATGATGAAAACTAATTTTATGACTAATCCTCACATTTATAACCATCACAGGTATTTAAAGCAATATAAAGCTGAAGTAAGAGTATAAGCACAGCTATAGTTTCATTTAGCAACTGCTTTGACTACTAAATGAGGATTACTTGCACCAGTATTTCCCAGCAATGGAAACTTTAAGATGTGTGGACTTAACTCCCAGAATCCATCAGCCAACATACCATCTAAATAAACATTTCATAGCTGTTTTGGTCTTTTCCTTCCATTATGATTGTTTTGTAGTTCAAGATTTATTTTCCATTTTAGCAACATTAACCATACAAGAAAACATTTCTCATCCAGTTGGAAGAGAAGGAGGAAGAGGCTCAGGATGAATATGGGGGTGGAGGGGCAGAGGAAATATAGCAAGCATTTTATACATTATTATTTATTTTCTTTCTACAAGTCCTTTTTTTTACATCTTTTTACTAGGCTAGTTTAGAGGGGAAAAGTATTCATTTTTTAAAAAAATGTTAGTGGCAATAAGAAAAGGCTCTGCTTTTGATACTTGCATGTCTCATTGTTCAGATTTCCACAAAAGCATTAATGGCTCTGTAACCAGAGACAGAGATTATGGCAAAAGCTCTCCCACGCTTACATTCTTGGTGAGTGTTTTGTTTTCTTAACAAACATTGCCCCTATCTTAACCTCTCAATGACAAACTACACAATACAGCAAACATATAGTGTGCAGCTGCTCTTCTAGTCTTTTTTTCTTTTTCTTTAATAAAAGGAGAACCCTTGTGTTAGGCTAGTAAGGGTTATGAAGTGGTTCATCCTTGCAAACTCTAGATGCAGAAGGTCTTTTGACCCTTCCATACTGGACTTGATCCTTTTGTTTATTCTTTGTATATCCTCTTAGTTGGGAAAAAATATTTGAGCTTTGTTAACAGTATTTGTTGTTACTTCATTTTTTTTTTGACTATTTTGAAAATAAGTTCTACTTCTATTTGTTCTTTCATGTAGGGAGCAAGTGCATAGATAACAATAGCAATAGGATTTAGACTTATATACTGCTCCATAGTGCTTTACAGCAGGGGTCTCCAATCTTGGCAACTTTAAGCCTGGAGGACTTCAATTCCCAGAATTCCCCAGCCAGCTTTGGAATTCTGGGAGTTGAAGTCCTCCAGGCTTAAAACTGCCAAGGTTGGAAATCCCTGCTGTAAACCACTCTTTGTGTAGTTTACAATGTCAGCAAATTGCCCCCAACAATCTGGGTCCTCATTGTACTGACCTTGGAAGGAATAAAGTCTGAGTCAACCTTGAGCCCATCAGGATCGAACTCCTGGGTATGAGCAGAATTAGCCTAAAATACTGCATTAACCACTGCACCACTATGGATCAAACATAGATATACTGTATGTATTGTATTTTTTTGGAATAGTAACTAAGGGAGATTGTTCTGAACAGAAAAAGAATAAGATTTTACAGTAGCTTGCATGAGTTAAAATCTGCATTTTCCCAAATTTCAAATTTCTTTCTTACAATAAGCTGTTGCACCCACAGATTTGCATTGGAGACTTTAGTGTTGATGTTTTAGACTTATTTTTCTTAAGGCTTGCAGAAACTACTGGCATATGAAGTTGTACCTTAAAAAATAAGTAGTTATTCCTGTTTTATTTTTTAGCAGCAATTAGCATCCAGGAAAAAAGAAAAAGTGCATCTAAAAACCATTATCCTCTTCTTTTCCCTCTTGGAATCTGTCTGACTTATCTGGCTGCTAGAAAAAAAAGAGAAAGGAAAGAGTTCTTCAAGAAAAAAAGTAATAAATTAATCATAGCAGTTCAGAATAATTAGCTGCTTGGACATTCTTTTCCTAAGCATTAGTTTTTACTTGTAACAAAACCAATGCACATTGAATTGAAGAAATGACCCATTTAAAGAAAGGTGACAGCTTTATTTTTCATTTTATTTTAAACAGTTTAATTTATTTACTAATAGGCCATCTCACTCCTATCCAATTCTAGGTAGCTTGTAACTAATAGCCTAGATAGAGATAGATGACTAGATAGATGAGAGACAGATAGATCAATAGATGATAAATGATATAAGATAATTAGATAGATAGATAGATAGATAGATAGATAGATAGATAGATAGATAGATAGATAGATAGATAGATGATAGACAGACAGACAGACAGACACAGACAGACAGATAGACAGACAGACAGATAGATAGATGAATGGATGGATGGATGAGAAGAGACAAATATAAATATAAATATAAATATAAATATAAATATAAATATAAATATAAATATAAATATAAATATAAATATAAATATAAATATAATATATATATATATATATATATATATATATATATATATATATATATATATAATATATATATATATATATGGCATTCAGCTTTGTTCGGGTATTTTCCCACGTCATTATAGTTGTGCTTTTAAAGTTGTAGCGACGTTTCGGCAGAATCTCATCTGCCATCATCAGGCTTCTGTATATTGTTCATCTGTGAGTCAGACTTTTACAGTTGTTTTAGTTTAAATTTGGGGCTAACCTACTGCTGTGCCGGCTATCATTAGTTAGGAAGCTAGGTTTCATCTGGGTGCCTGGTTGGGGTGTGTTTCAGCTGGAGGTATCAGAGGGGATCTGTTTGTGCCCAGGTGTTTGCCTGGCTTGTGGTGTGGAGATTTGTTTGTTTGTGAGTGCAGGCTTCCAAATGATTGACAGTCTGGTGGAATCATCTCTTCTGTTCATGCTTTCTGGTCTTTTTTCAATCTCTATGGCTTCTCTGATGATTCTGTGGCTGGGGTTTTCTATAGTGGCTATGGTTTTGGTGCCATTGAAGTTGATGCTATGACCTGTGGCTTCCATGTGTTGGACTAGTGAGGAAGTGTGTTCCAGCTTTTTGACTGCATTTTTGTGTTCATCCAGGCGGGTACTTATTCTTCTATTGGTCTGTCCAATGTATGTGGCCGGGCATGATGCACAGGGGACTTCGTATATGCCTTGGTTTTCCAGGTCAATTTTATCTTTGGGGTTTCTGAGGATGGCTGCTATTTTTCTGTCTAGTTTGAAGGCAGTCTTGATGTGGTGTCTGTGTAGTATCTTACTAATTTTGTCTGTAGTGCCTCTTATGTAGGGCAGGACAGCTGTTCCATAGGTCTGTTCATCTTCTGGGTCTCTATTATGTCTCAGTGTGTTTTTGTGGATCAAGCCGGTGATTTTGCTTTTGTGGAAGCCGTTGGCTGTCAGTATTTTGGTGATTAGTGTTTTGGCCAGTTTCTTTTATCGGAACTTGAGTGATGATTTCAAGAGTTTCACTCAAGTGTGAAACTCTTGAAATCATCAAAAATAAATACCAACCAGCTAAACACCTCATGGAACTAGCAGAACACTACTTAACCAACACATATTTCATATACAAAGGACAAAGATACAAGCAAATTGAAGGAACCCCTATGGGATCACCACTGTCACCTGTCATTGCAAACCTGTTCATGGAAGAATTCGAATCCAGTGCCCTGGTTAATGCCACCCACAAACCCAAACTATGGTTAAGATACATCGATGACACATTTGTGATTTGGCCCCATGGAAAAGAAAACTAAACAATTTCCTAACACACCTAAACAGCACACACCCCAAAATCAAGTTCACCATGGAAACGGAAACTAACAAACAACTACCATTCCTAGATGTACTAATCTACAAAAAAACAGATGGCACACTAGGACACACCGTATACCAGAAGGAAACACACACCAACCGCTACCTCAATGCCCAATCCCACCACCACCCAGCACAGATGAACTCCGTGGCCAAAACACTAATCGCCAGAACCAAACGCCTGGCAGACAAAGCCTGACTCACAGACAAACACAATACAGAAGCCTGATGATGGCAGATGAGATTCTCACATATCTGAATAGATAACAAAAACAAAGCAAAGCAAGTAAAAAACAGAAATGGGGTTGCATAGCCACAGCCTGCACGCTATAAGGGTGTTTCTATTTCAATGTTTCAGTATGGAAGCATATGATGTTTAACAAAATAAAAAAATACATTAAACCAAATGATTCATGTTAGAATAAAGAGGCAAGCCATTCCTATTGGTAGCTTGCCCCATAGATATCTGTCTTTGTTATAAATTCATATTCCAGACTAATTTTCCAAATAGATAAATAGCTGCCAAAAATGTCTCTTTCTCTTAATGATTGAACATTTTGAAAATATATCATTGTGGATATTAAAGAAGCACTTTAATGAAGAGTCCCTTTGATTTCCTCAAAACATAAACAGGAACTGCATATTTGTTGCTCAGTATGTTAGCCAATAGTATCTGCATTTCTTTAAAGCAGCAGTTCTGTGGCATGCTGATTTCTTTGTGTGATTGTTTAACTATTTATTCATTTTTGATAAAGTTGCTTGCCTGAAGTGTTTTTAATGGGCATAAATTCATTCAATCAGCACTAAATTAACCAGGTTTTTGTCAATGTAGGCATATACGTATATGTATTTCTATTTTCTTCATTCATCTATGTCCTCTGAGACTGCCTGGAGAAGTCCCTGCAGTTTTCCTGGCAAAGTTTTTCAAAAGCGGTTTGCCCTTGGGCTGAGAGAAAGTGATTGGCCCAAGGTCAACCAGCTGGCTTTGGGCCCAAGGCAGGATCAGAACTCATGTTGTCATGATGCCTTAATCACTACATATACATCTCTTGTGTATGTCTGTCTATCATCTGTCTATCCCCCCTCCTCTCTCTCTCTCTCTCTCTTTCTCTCTCTACTTATCTATCTATCTATCTATCTATCTATCTATCTATCTATCTATCTATCTATCTATCTATCTATCATCTATATCTCTCCTATAATCCACTCAGCATGGACAGCTATGTCATGTTCAAATTGATCTTTCAGATTTTTCTTGGCAGTTAGAATTCCAAACATAAGAACCAGAATTCACAATGGATGGAAATTGATTTCAGAACAGTTATGGAGAAAACATATGCTTCTTTTATTATTTTGTATCATCTGGTGCTGACATTTAAAAAAAAAAAGAATCAAAATATTTCCCAACATCAGTTCCTTGTTAAATACATCAAAGCGAATGACTGTAATTCAAGAAGATAGTCAAGGAAACAACCTTTCATTTACACTCCTAAAAAAAGACCCATAAGTACCATTTTTAGCCCATTACTATTCTCTCCCAAGTGATGGTTTCTTTCACAGGACCATTTTGTAATTCTGCTCTATGCTATAGGGCAAAAGTGATGCAGCTGAGAAAGGGAGAAAGAACCTTCTTTGAAGGTTCTTAATACAAGAACTTTTTTCTTTTCCATGCAAGCACAATTAAATGAAACACTTGTCTTCTGGAAGCTACAGGCTATAACAAGCATATTGCTTAGGTTCTGTTCAAAGGCTAAAATTCCTCAAAGAGCTCATGTAATCATGAAAGATGAGTATAAAACACTTCTATGGACTTTGATTGCAGGGCTTGGTGACAAAGAAAATGTAATATCAAAACTGACTGTAAGATATATATTTTAAAGGTATTTCTCAAATTGATGCAATCTCAGCAAATCCAGGTGGCAGCAGATCTTGTTGTTGATAGTAATAGTCTTGGTTATATCCATTAATTTCAATATACATTTGATTTTCTAACGATAGTGGCAAATGCAATGGCAGATTGAAGATGGCTCCACAAGAGAGGACCAGACAGCAGAACGAGGAGCTGATAAACCAAATGGAATTGGAATTTCTCTCCAGGACAAGGAAATGGCCGAGATTGTCTTAGCATATATTAATCATTATTATTTTATAATAAATTTTAATGACAGCTATTTCCTGATGTTATAAATGTCAATTTAATATTAAAGAATCAACAAAATCCCAGTAATTTTATGAAATAACCATGTATAAACAAATGCATTAAAAACAAGGAGTGATCTTTATATTTTATGTGTTCTATATTATAAAAATGTGTCTTCCTAGTTAGATATAGATAGATAGCTAGAACAATTATAAATAACTGTAATAAAAATAAACTGACTTTTCCGCTGCCGGTGATTTTGCTTTTGTGGAAGCCGTTGGCTGTCAGTATTTTGGTGATTAGTGTTTTGGCCAGTTTATTTTATCGGGACTTGAGTGATGATTTCAAGAGTTTCACTCAAGTGTGAAACTCTTGAAATCATCAAAAATAAATACCAACCAGCTAAACACCTCATGGAACTAGCAGAACACTACTTAACCAACACATATTTCATATACAAAGACAAAGATACAAGCAAATTGAAGGAGCCCCTATGGGATCACCACTGTCACCTGTCATTGCAAACCTGTTCATGGAAGAATTCGAATCCAGTGCCCTGGTTAATGCCACCCACAAACCCAAACTATGGTTAAGATACATCGATGACACATTTGTGATTTGGCCCCATGGAAAAGAAAACTAAACAATTTCCTAACACACCTAAACAGCACACACCCCAAAATCAAGTTCACCATGGAAACGGAAACTAACAAACAACTACCATTCCTAGATGTACTAATCTACAAAAAAACAGATGGCACACTAGGACACACCGTATACCAGAAGAAAACACACACCAACCGCTACCTCAATGCCCAATCCCACCACCACCCAGCACAGATGAACTCCGTGGCCAAAACACTAATCGCCAGAACCAAACGCCTGGCAGACAAAGCCTGACTCACAGACAAACACAATACAGAAGCCTGATGATGGCAGATGAGATTCTCACGTATATGAATAGATAACAAAAACAAAGCAAAGCAAGTAAAAACAGAAATGGGGTTGCATAGCCGCAGCCTGCACGCTATAAGGGTGTTTCTATTTCAATGTTTCAGTATGGAAGCATATGATGTTTAACAAAATAAAAATACATTAAACCAAATGATTCATGTTAGAATAAAGAGGCAAGCCATTCCTATTGGTAGCTTGCCCCATAGATATCTGTCTTTGTTATAAATTCATATTCCAGACTAATTTTCCAAATAGATAAATAGCTGCCAAAAATGTCTCTTTCTCTTAATGATTGAACATTTTGAAAATATATCATTGTGGATATTAAAGAAGCACTTTAATGAAGAGTCCCTTTGATTTCCTCAAAACATAAACAGGAACTGCATATTTGTTGCTCAGTATGTTAGCCTATAGTATCTGCATTTCTTTAAAGCAGCAGTTCTGTGGCATGCTGATTTCTTTGTGTGATTGTTTAACTATTTATTCATTTTGATAAAGTTGCTTGCCTGAAGTGTTTTTAATGGGCATAAATTCATTCAATCAGCACTAAATTAACCAGGTTTTTGTCAATGTAGGCATATACGTATATGTATTTCTATTTTCTTCATTCATCTATGTCCTCTGAGACTGCCTGGAGAAGTCCCTGCAGTTTTCCTGGCAAAGTTTTTCAAAAGCGGTTTGCCCTTGGGCTGAGAGAAAGTGATTGGCCCAAGGTCAACCAGCTGGCTTTGGGCCCAAGGCAGGATCAGAACTCATGTTGTCATGATGCCTTAATCACTACATATACATCTCTTGTGTATGTCTGTCTATCATCTGTCTATCCCCCCTCCTCTCTCTCTCTCTCTCTCTTTCTCTCTCTACTTATCTATCTATCTATCTATCTATCTATCTATCTATCTATCTATCTATCTATCTATCTATCTATCTATCTATCTATCATCTATATCTCTCCTATAATCCACTCAGCATGGACAGCTATGTCATGTTCAAATTGATCTTTCAGATTTTTCTTGGCAGTTAGAATTCCAAACATAAGAACCAGAATTCACAATGGATGGAAATTGATTTCAGAACAGTTATGGAGAAAACATATGCTTCTTTTATTATTTTGTATCATCTGGTGCTGACATTTAAAAAAAAAAAGAATCAAAATATTTCCCAACATCAGTTCCTTGTTAAATACATCAAAGCGAATGACTGTAATTCAAGAAGATAGTCAAGGAAACAACCTTTCATTTACACTCCTAAAAAAAAGACCGCAAGTACCATTTTTAGCCCATTACTATTCTCTCCCAAGTGATGGTTTCTTTCACAGGACCATTTTGTAATTCTGCTCTATGCTATAGGGCAAAAGTGATGCAGCTGAGAAAAGGGAGAAAGAACCTTCTTTGAAGGTTCTTAATACAAGAACTTTTTTCTTTTCCATGCAAGCACAATTAAATGAAACACTTGTCTTCTGGAAGCTACAGGCTATAACAAGCATATTGCTTAGGTTCTGTTCAAAGGCTAAAATTCCTCAAAGAGCTCATGTAATCATGAAAGATGAGTATAAAACACTTCTATGGACTTTGATTGCAGGGCTTGGTGACAAAGAAAATGTAATATCAAAACTGACTGTAAGATATATATTTTAAAGGTATTTCTCAAATTGATGCAATCTCAGCAAATCCAGGTGGCAACAGATCTTGTTGTTGATAGTAATAGTCTTGGTTATATCCATTAATTTCAATATACATTTGATTTTCTAATGATAGTGGCAAATGCAATGGCAGATTGAAGATGGCTCCACAAGAGAGGACCAGACAGCAGAACGAGGAGCTGATAAACCAAATGGAATTGGAATTTCTCTCCAGGACAAGGAAATGGCCGAGATTGTCTTAGCATATATTAATCATTATTATTTTATAATAAATTTTAATGACAGCTATTTCCTGATGTTATAAATGTCAATTTAATATTAAAGAATCAACAAAATCCCAGTAATTTTATGAAATAACAACATGTAAATAAACAAATGCATTAAAAAACAAGGAGTGATCTTTATATTTTATGTGTTCTATATTATAAAAATGTGAAGATCTTCCTAGTTAGATATAGATAGATAGCTAGAACAATTATAAATAACTGTAATAAAAATAAACTGACTTTTCCCATATTTGTTAAGGAATAGATGGTGTAAAGTGTGAAATTCAAAGGCTGGAATCTTATTTTGCCCAAAGCTTTCCTTTCTTTCATCCTCTTTGTATTGTTGTTCTTATTATACTTTTGTACCTAGCTTTGGGAGAGTATGCCAAAATATTTTATAAATATTTTAAACAGACAAGGAAACAAATATTAACATAAAATTATAGCCTGCTTAACATGATATAACATTTAAAAATTACATTAAACTTTCAAGTAAATCTTATTATACTTCAATTCTATTATTTAAATCTCTCCTTAGATCATAGAAATTGATACTGTATACGTTCAATATTTAGCAGTTGTACAGCTCATATAGATATTAAAATGTGAAATAGTAAAGTATAATTGTAACACAATGCAGGCTGATGATTATGACTAGGAGCAAGACTAAACAATGAAAGTTTTCTTGTACTCATGTTATGCTGTGCATCTGTCATTTTGTGACATGATTACTAAATCTCTTAAAACTGGGAACCATTTTTAATGAATGATGAAACACATCATTAATACGCACACACCTACAACAATCAAGAACTTAATAGAGCCTCCACTATAGATAGGGTTTGCAGAATTTGGTGGAACACATAATGGAATCATGGCAAGTAGAGTCAAGAAGTTAACATAGTAAATTAACAAATTCTAAATTTCTACTGTTTTCCTTTTCTTTAAGAAAGATCCTAAAGACAATTACCATTTTTTCTAATCCCCAAAACTCTTTTTTCAAAAAGCTATTGGACTTTGTTTTTCCATGACCTGGATGACTGAGAATATCATAGATTTTTCAAGAATTATCCCTTTGACATACCTCACACTTGAGTCAAACTTGGCAAGAATTACAACAATATCTTCCTTCCTTCTCCTCCACCTTCCCTTCTTTCCTCAGGATATCAGAGCCATAGAGAAGCATTTTTGTTCAAAATGCACTGATATTCACATTATATTATTCATATATCATACTTAGAATTTTATTCACATTAAATATATTATTCAAATATTATACTTTGAATTGTATTCTTTCTTTTTGCCCTATTTTACTATCTGAATGCCAAATGACCAAGAGGATGCCCTCAAAATACCCGACAAAGAACGTTCATAAATGACTTAAAGATGTTAAACAACACATGGGAAAATGTGGACATACTCACCCCAAATAAAAAATACTGGAGATCCCTTGCTGCCCAATATGCTACACAGCATAGGAGGATCTAATGCTAATACTAATGCACTGTCTCCATATTGTTGACTGAAATGTTTTGTGTTCTGAGCTTAGGCAAATCCAAGACTGACATTCACAGTATGAAAAATGCACTTCTAGTTTTGCAAGCTCTTTCTGAATGATCCCTCTCAGAATCCAGTTGGGAATCTGTCAGTATGATTAAGCTGATGAGGATGAGAACTTGAAGAATATATGCAAATATGGGATTGTTATTTTATACCTACATATTAAAGGTTCAATTCAGCATTTGAATAACTTTGTGATTCAACACTGTTCTATTTTTTCTTTTACTTTGTTGTTAATATCAACAAGGCATAAGATTAAAAAAATAAGGATAAAACAAAAAAATATGAAAGAAAACGTAAAAAGTACAATTTCTGAAAACATTTGAAAAAAATATTAATGATTTTAATAAGAGATGCAGTGATGTTGAGCTTTAATATATTCAATCATCTCTCTTTAGGCATCCCTATATTTAGTTATATATCAACAAAGAAGTAATTGACAACCAAGGTTAGCGTAAGGTAAGATTAGACTGCATATTTAATACATTTACTTTCATATATTCGAAAAGAATAGATATGATTGATGTTAGAATCTGCACTCCCTTACTCTTGTCATCCATCCCTACCATTATGGAATTATTTTCTGGAACCAAGAGCTCCTATAAATGTTTAAAAAATTATAGGCATGAACTGCAGTCCATTGGGAAGTTTTTTTAAGCATTCTCTGGAAAAGAAAAGGTGCCAAGGTTTTATTCAATTTGGACCAAAGAGCTTCTCCAAGGGACCCTGCTTTTCAATTTCAATTTTTATTCTTCATTTGATTCTCTCTTTCTTTCTAAGTACACATGTAGAGGTTATTAAATAACTTAGAAGAAAACAGCTGCCTATTATAGAAAATAGGTGGATAAGTTTCCTGAAAGTCAGCAAAATATATTTGTATGTCTACATTTACTTCTGCCTTTCCTTAGCGAACGTCTTCTAGTAAATATGTTCCCTACAGAGATGATTTGGCAAACTATCTATGCTGAAGAAATACGTTCTTTTCTTTCTGGAATCATATGGGTTTTGTCAAGCATTCATTTCCAATAACATAGTCTCCCCAGTTATAAGTCTTATTCTTTTCTTTTTTAAAAGAATGACAGTCTGTTTTACTTTAGTATTTAGACACCTGAGACAGTAATTCTAAGTAAAGAAATACTTAGAATGAGGCAGTTTAAGATAATTCCTTATGCATCTCTATTGACTATCTACATTATAAAGGCTCCTGAACTCCACTGAAATAAATGGTCTGCAAAATGCCATCATTACACATTTTCTATTTGTTTCTATTGATTTTCTTTGTAAGAATTTTTGATAGACTGCATTGTCACTTAGTTTAAAAGACTACTGTGCTCTTTCAATACATATTTTTAAATGCAAATGGTCAGCAGGGATAATTGCTACTTGAATAGCAAGACAACTTCAAGAACATCAGCAAGAATGCCCAACCACAACAGATTTCAATAGGGTTCCAAGCTGAATAACAACAGAAACCAGGATGAGGTTAATGATATGAAGAAACAAAGAAGAGAGGGTGCAATGGCTCCAAGATAGGAAAGGGTCATAGAAAGAGAAGGCTGAAATAGTCTGTGTACAGAGTAAGATATGGGCAACATGGATTAAGGGTAGTTGATTAAGGGTAGTGTATATTATGTAGACAACAGCAATCTGAGCCCTGAGGGACACAGGAGAGGCAGAAAAAAAGAATTGAGCATCCAGCTGACATGGCAACAAAAATATCACTAAATAAAGATATGGTTGGCCATTCTAAAAGTTTGTAAAGATGATGCAAAAAATAATTTTGTTGTTACATGCATTGGGGATTCCATAAATGGACTACTTTGGAATACTATGATATGGATCTATCTGCAACTACATTAGGACTGATAATAGATTTTATATATAGGTATTTATTTGGTAATGTTGCATATTACATTCAGCTAAGTGGCTGGACCTAGCTGGTCTTGACTGATATTGTAAAGCAAAGCAGGGCTTGGCGTAAGCTTAGAGATCACCTCAGAATTGTGGGGCATCTTGAGAATTAAGAGAAAAATGCAAAAGAAAGAATAGCAAATCAATTGTAAGCCAATAAATATAAATATTCTTCTTCGCAGTTTTGATGTACTTCTACAAATATTGGTGGACTATCAAGCAATCTGGCACCTCCATCTTGTTGTTCAATTTAGTCAAATTTTGACAAGTTCTGCATTAGCTTTTATTGAAATGTCACTAGGTGCTCTTGGCCTCAGTCTATAAATATCCAAAGCAGTGTGAAAGGGACTAAGATATGAAAAACTCATTTCTGTCACTTCTGATCCAGCAGCATATGTTGATCAAAGTTGGATTACAGGATGATCCTCCACATAATCATATTTGGATAAAATAGGAACTGAGGCAATTTTCATATACTCAGAAATTGATTACATGTAAATTCAGTTAAGCTAGAATAAAAATTGGGACAACATTTTAGGTTTATGTCACAAAAGCATGTAAAATTAGTTTAATATTTTTTACAAATATTAAACTACAAGCATAATAATCAGATCTGAGTAGGACCATTTTACTGAAGTGCTGTTTCAAATTTAGTCCTTTAAAACAAGAGCTTTCTCTTATAAACTTTTAAGAGATTATATGGAGAGCTTAAAACTTTGCCTAAAGAATAAAAGGTCCAGAATCAATTACAGTACAGACCTTCCTATCTAGGCTAGACACAAGGAGACCACAATGCTATCTCATCAGGGAACACATTGCATCCAGGTGTGCCTTTTGGAAGAAAGATGTACGAACATGTTCTTTTGCATTTGGGAAATGATTCAAGGGGGTATTTTTGAATGAGTAATTAAAGGGAATCAATCTTCTTTGCATTACCACTGCTATGAAAAGCACTATAGCTGTGCAGTAATCGCATGCAATTATTCAACTATCCCTCTGGCAAGGACAACATAATTAGTCCTGGTGGTATCGAGAGATTCCCTTTTATACCCACAAATTGGCAGTTTTAATCAAGTGTTGCTGAAAATGTCTCATAACACAACGAAAACAATAAGTGAAGGTACAAGAACCCAAGCTGCATGACTTCTATCTACAATGATATAATTTTACAACATGAACATGTTGCATGCTACTAGGCTCTGCATAAGCTAAGTATAATGGCACATCAGTATCAAGCCACTGTTGGTCTAGAGATTGGCCTTCTTCTTGCAGACATTTCATTATAGGCTAGATAATACCTTCAGTCCTCTGACATGGAGAAAGTGAGGTGTACTGGCTGTTGTTATATGGAAAGTTGTCTTACCAAGCTCTTAGGCATTGCTAGGTCTTGTTAGCTTCTTTGCCTGCTATTTTTTTTTTACGTACTGGCCATGTAATACTTTGCCTTACCATTATTATAGTGATTCTTTGCACAGTCAGTAAGACTGGAATTGGCCATTTTTGAGTTCAAATCTCACCAGGCTCAAGGTTGACTCATATCCTTCCAAGGTCGGTAAAATGAGGATCCAAATTGTTGGCAGCAATATGCTGACTTTGTAAACCACTTAGAGGGGGCTGTAAGGCACTGTAAAACAGTATATAAGTCTAAGTGCTATTGCTATCTCTGCTATTTGAGATGGGTGGTCACATGGATGTTCCCTCCTGATTTGTTTATACATTTGACCATTAGATTGGATGCAATTGGTAAGGTGAATGTCTATAGTTACTCAAACCAACATTTTCTGATCAACCCCACATAAGGCTAGGATAATTTGCTATATACATATCCCCAACAAATCTCACTTTGACATGTCAGAGCACTAAATATGTTATCCAGTCTGATAATGAAATGTCTTCAATGATGAAACCAAGCTAAAAGAACAGCAAGAACCTAATACCGATATAAACAGATATTTGGTAATTATGTGCCCTTATAATTAGCTTAGTGCAGTAGAGAATGGACACTGGCAAAAAAGGAAAAGACATAACTCTTTGAAACATTGAAAGTGGTCCAAATATATTCTAATGGGGAAAGGCATTTGTGGTGCATTTGAAAAGACCTTCCCATCACTAAAACAAAAATATCTTGTAATTGGTTGAGAAAATGTCTTGAACTTTAAATATGTAGATACAGAATGCAGACGTAGTGTATTTATTTCCAGGTGGGTATCATTTACTTCCATATGAATGTATGAAAAAGAATAACATAGTTAAAGAAATATATAATTTTATGGCAATATAAACACAGTTCTTCGCATTTGTTAGTTGTTGAATCATGACAATCACAAGCCATTGGATCTTGTACATATTTTAAGTTCCTTCCTCCCTTCTTCCTTTTTTCCTTCCTTTGCTAGGGCCTCTAAAATTATCTCTGAGTATAAAATGCAAAAATCTTTCCTTGGGCTTTATTCCCATTTTCAATGTTTTATAACTGCAAGCTGAAGAGTTTTGCTTTTGTGCACTGACAGAAACATCTATTACTTGCGGCAAAGTGGTGATTTGTTACTTTTTCTTCTTCTGCCAGCAATTTGAGAGACCAAAATAGAATGGGGAGGGAAGGAGGAATAGAAGCCTTGCAGGATATATGCACAAGAGGTTCAGTATATAATCTGAGTAACTTCCTTCCCTGCAGAGGTCTGTTATCTTAATGACTTTGCTTAAGAAGTTGTCTTGTCAAACACATTTAAAAGCTTTTGCTTTATATGAATAATGTACAAATGGAAGCAATTTGGCAATAGACTGACTAGAGATTTTTAAAAACTCTCTTAGTATGCCAAGCACTTGAAAATGTTAAAAACAGATATAGCCATGAAATAATAGAGTTTTTTTTAAAAAAATATTCATTAGTGTGGTCCTTCTATTGTCAACTGAAAGCATGTAGGAACTGATTAGTGAACAGGTCATACAGTAAATGAGGCACAATTTGGCTTGGTTATCTGGAGGGAGATTGATACACTTGGGGCATAATTAGGAGTGGACAGGGTTCTTGTAGCCACCTATTTTAGATCCATGCCCCTTTAGATCCATCCTGAGAAGAGATGTGTGGTTGGGACTTGGAATTGGTGATTTCCTCTTTGAGAAAAGGAGTGGTTCTTTAGACATTTTCTCAAGATATTTTTTGTCCAGTCTCTTTTTTAAAAAGTTTGTGGACAACATGGTTGCATAGGAGAGTCATAAAATTCTGGAAGAAGTAGATTATCTGGATTATCCCTTTCAGGCAAGATTCAGATCTGGGTACGGACCTGATAATTTCTCAAATATGTAATTGGGTTTATGTGTTGGAATGTATTAGTACCAGTTTTCATTCCTTCCTTTAGATAAACCTCAGATCTGAAAAATTCACATTCTTCAATACTTTTATGTTAGACCCAAATATTAATAAGATAGCCAGAAAGAAGAAATCCATACCCTGATCTATAACTATAAGAAAGATTTGATTTGAGAAAAAAATGCATCTTTACAGAGTAATTTATCTAGGGTCATGTTAATATTTCTGTTGATGTCAGCACAAACTATCTGAAGGATAAAGAATGACTACTTTAACAGGCACATCTAATTCCTCCAGAACATCTAACCACTATAGAGTTTCAGAGATAGCAACTGCATCTGGAGCAAATAAACCAAATAACAAGTGTTTAAATTGAATAAACTGCCACAAAGCATTCTGAGGTAAATAAAACTTGTTTTGTTTTATTTTATTTTTTGAAAAAGTTTTAAAAGCAGCTTCCACAGAGCAAAGTTGAGCAAAGTAATAATAAGAGGTCAGTTTACCCCAAAACCTGATTTTTTAAAGTTTCTCATAATTAAACTTTTCATGGGTAAACAGATTAAAATTATGTCTATTATATTATGGTCTTAGTCCAAATTATTTCCCCAAAGTAGCTTTTAGTGTACTGTCCTTTATTTGAGCGGAACATAGAGTATAATTGGATAGCATGCATTCCAGTGGTTGCTAAGATATTTATCTTTTCAATGCTGTATCTACAAGGCAGCTGTGGGCAACTGAACTCAAAGGGCCATTTTCAGCAGCCAAATGTATGTCTGACTCTAGTTCTGAAAACCTGTGGCAGAGCTTCCATTGGGAAATGGGAGGAAAAATTACAGTTGGAGTGTAAGCTTTAAAACAAATTTAACAGTTTCCAAACTAAGAAAAATGTGTACTGAATCTTTCCCAAATCAGCAGCTTGTTGTTCAATATTGATTATTCATTGGTTATGAATATATTTTTATTATCTAACTATCCTACAAATGAGTCATCTTCCCAAGATGTATGATATAGAATCTTCAATCTGTCTCTTTCCCAAGCAACTGTACCTACTTGCTTCAAGACCACCTCCATAGTGCCAGTGCCTAAACACTCCAAGTCAGAGTGTTTGAATGACTACCGCCCTGTAGCACTTACAGCTACAATCATGAAGTGCTTTGAGCGGTTAGTCCTGGCACACCTCAAAGCTTGTCTCCCAATCACACTGGACCCCTATCAATTTGCCTATAGCAAGAACAGGAGCACCGAGGATGCTGTTTCCATAGCATTACACACCATTTTAACACACCTGGACAATAAGAATACCTATGCAAGAATGCTGTTTGTTGACTTCAGTTCAGCATTCAATACAGTCATTCCCTCCAGGCTGATCACTAAACTTGGTGACCTTGGCATCAATACTACTCTCTGCAATTGGATACTGGACTTCTTGACAAACAGACCACAACATGTCAAGTTGAATAACTCCACCTCATCCACCATCACATTAAGTACTGGCGTTCCCCAAGGCTGTGTGCTGAGTCCCTTCCTGTTCTCTCTTTTCACCTATGACTGCAGGCCTGTGCATGGCTCTAACACCATTATCAAGTTCGCAGATGACACCAGGGTGATTGGACTCATCAACGATAATGATGACTCAGAATACAGGGAGGAGGTGCAGAGCCTAGTTACATGGTACGCTGACAATAACTTATTACTCAATGCTAACAAGACCAAGGAGCTCATTGTGGATTTCAGGAAGAAGAATGCTTACACACATTCTCCTATATACATCAACGGGAGAACCGGAAAATGTGTCACCAGCTTCAAGTTCCTGGGGATACAGCTCTCTGAGGATCTGTCCTGGCAAATCAACACCACCAGCCTGATCAAGAAAGCTCACCAGCGCCTCTTCTTTTTGAGATTACTGAGGAAGAATAACCTTTCCCCAACTATTCTGATCAAATTCTACTGCTGTGCAGTCGAGAGCATCCTAACCAGCTGTATTTCAGTCTGGTATGGAAATTGCACCATTAAAGAAAGGAAGGCATTACAAAGGGTGGTGAAAACCGCTCAACGCATTATAGGGATTCCACTTCCTGCCATTGTGGACATTCAGAGGAAACGATGTCTGCGAAAAGCCCACAACATCGTTAAGGACTTCTCCCATCCAGCCCATAAACTGTTTACTCTTCTTCCATCTGGGAAGAGGTTTAGGTGCCTGCAGTCTAGGACCAGCAGGCTAAAGAACAGCTTCTGCCATACAGCGGTCTCCTTATTGAACTCCTCAACTCGTCTATCCCCACACACAAACTGATACTTTCCTTGATAATATATAACATATCTTGTATAAGCTCTCTGTGCATTATACTTATATTTAATATGTTCATAAACACTCTGTACAGTCATATATATTCCTTCCATAAACATATATTCTGTATATTCATAGATATTCTGTATATTCATATACAGTTACTTTTTTGTGTATATATATATATATATATATATATATATATATATATATATATATATATATATATATATATAAGTATGTATGGTGTTCGTTGGTTGGTATTTTCCATATATATATATATATATATCTGTGTGTATTTTCTAAAGTTTTCATGGGTACTTACATGTATGGTATTCAGCTTTGTTCGGATATTTTCCCAGAAGCCTGATGATGGCAGATGAGATTCTGCCGAAACGTTTTGCACTTCTGGTTAGATTCTAACTGCATTTCGTTGCCTGTGTTCATGTGCAATGACAATAAAGTTGAATCTAATCTATAGCAGTTTAATAATAAATAAAAAGGTTTTTAAAATTGATATACATTGTCATGCTTAAAACAAGGATTATGTAATATTGCCATTAAATGTGATATTCATGTGGCTAATTTATGTATCCAAAGATTCCATGTTTAAGCATCTTTTTTTAGATTCTGATATCCAGAATTTAGATGTATTATTCGATATGGTTTCTGATCAGTGGAGAATGGAACTATTTACTTCCTATGATACGAAAAGATGCTTGTATTGATTCTTATTTATATACCTTTCTTAATTATATAGTGATACTTAATTTACAATCAACTATAATTTTGAAATCTTTTTCATACAATGTATGTCCTAAATATATATATATATATATGATTCCTTTTCCAGTGATGGAAAAGTAGTTATGTAGATATTAGTCAGAATAACAGATTTGGAAGGGACATAGTCCATGAAATGAAGGACTGGTCAATTTCATAGTATATTTGAAGTTAATTTATAGCTTGTTAGAACAATAGAAACAGAAAGAACAATACAAATATCCTCAAAATGGAAAGAAATTAGTCAGCTCTTGGATCAAAATTAATACTTTAAATTTGAACATGTCACTTGGAAAAAGGATAATTCTATTATCAAAAAAATCAAAGACTCTTCTTTTGGCATTTAGAATTTGGGGTATGTGTGGATGGAAACAAGGTATTTGACATTCAGGTTGAAGAAATGTTGAGATCAAAATTAAACTAGAGAAATATAGCCTCCTCCTAAAGTGCTACTAGAATGTGATAGATGATTTCTTACACTGTGCTGAATTTGCATGAAATATTTGTTTACTGAGCTGAATTTATTAAGTGATGCATAGCTTTTAGCATATTCTGCAGCTGCTTACAGGAATCATATCAAAGACCACTCTGAAACTGATAAAGGATACAAATAATATTCTTTTGGCAGAAACAGAATATCTAGATACACCATGTATGCTAAAACAAAAATTATGTTCTGTAATAGAAAGTTGATGAGCTAACACGTAACCAAACAATGGCATATATAATAAAAGCATTTTCACCATTTGTTTCCCACTCAGAATATTTTCTATCTCAAGCAAATTCACTATGCATTTTAAGAGAAAACAAGAATGTATTTTTTTAAAAAAAAAATCAGCCAGTAGAGTTTATACCTAGAAAATGCAGTTTTATCTCCATTTTATGTCAATTGTATTACTAAAGGAAACAGATGAAGGTGAATATAATAATCAGCACTAACCATATAAAATTCAAAAGGAATAAAATCAACACAAAATGCTCTTTCAGATATTCAAGTATAAGATTAGATTACAAAAAAAGGTTGGAAAGGTTTGCCCTTCCAAGCATTAACCATTTCCTGCCTACTTCCCTGCCTTTCAATCAATATTAATTCCTGGATTTGTTTGTTTGCTTTCTTTTTGGCAAGATTTCAGAAATGGTTTGCCATTGCCTGCTTCCTAGGGATAAGAGAGAGTGTCTTCAAATAGGACTAGAACTCAAGATCTCCTGGTTACTAGCCTGGTTCCTTAAGCACAACATCAAGCTGGCTCTTTTCCTGAAAGATAGCTGGTACCTAATATAGAACCCATGATTCTCTCTCTTGGGTAAGCGGAGTTAGCCTTCAGGCAGTTTCATCTGTTCCTCTTTTACAGGGGTGTCAAACTCGCAGCCCGGGAGCTGGAGGCATCACATGCTGGCCCCGCCCCCACCCAGTTTAGCAAAGGGGGGGAAGTCCCATACATCACATGACACTGCTGTGACGATGTGAGTTTGACACCCCCCTCTATTAGATGGGGGATGAGGAGTACAAGTGACTTGTTATAGTAACTGTCTTCCATCCCTTTCAAATACTATCAGAGTGCACAGTGTGATTAGGTGAGACAGCCCAGGAGCAAATACAGCACACAGGTTTGTATTTACATATAGTGGTTTTATCCCTAGAAAAGTAGATACATATACAAGTACTTTGACACAGGCCTTGAACAAACAGCAATCAGTAATCAACTACACAATGGAAGCACGCATGGAGAGAGAGATACACCCTCACAGAGTGTCACTTATATTACAGCCTCTTAAAGTGGTAGCAGTCAAATAACCCTGTTTGACTTTTTGCTACCATTGTATCATCATTACAACATTACAGTATTACAATATTACAGCAGCTGGTCAGCTACTAAATCATCATTACTGTGACAAATACCATCCACAGGTTAGGCCTGAAGTAGAGTTGTTATGTTGCCCTGAAGACCCAAGGTGAATGAGAAAAGTATGAATGCATATCAGATAAGTAAAAGATCAAATAAGTAAAAGATTAAATTTATTGTTGTAAACACAAGTCATAACACAGAAATACCATAAAATATAATAAAATAACAATATAACAGTGCAATTATGAAATAGAGTAACAGAGGTATTAGATATAAAAAGATTACAACAAAAGAAAGCCAAAGCTACAACTAAGTACTTAAGTATTTTTTCCCTAACCTTAAATGACAGCAGAGCAAAAGTAGCAACTTGGTTGCTGATAATTAAAAACACATCTCCAAGGCTATAATTCAATTTTTCAAGGTCGGAACCTTTGAGTTTATTTGCCATTAATAATTTGGTGCTGATCTCATTGTAAATGAGGCAGACATAATAAATAACATCCTCCATTTGACCAATGCTAAAAGGACAGAGTCTTTGTTCATCATGGAACTTACAAAATCTCCCTACAAGTTATGCAGATGGTATCATCTGCAGATGAAGGGATTTCAAAGCCTTCTCAGAGAACTACTGATTTCTGTTAACCAGGAACTGGGTGGGATAAATAGATGCCTTGGCCAGGGAAGGAGAATAAGAGCTGGGAGAGATGAGTGTTGGGGAATATGGGTGGCAGGCTGGAATATCAGGACCATGTCAGGTAAAGGGATCACTGGAGTCTAGAACACCATTGGATAAATTAGGTTTATTGTTTAACAGTGATATATTGTACAATCTGCAGGAGTTCCCTGCAGGAGCTAAGTTATGAGATTCATGCTGGTTGTAGGCTTTGGTTATTTCTGTTGTTTGCTAGGTAGGCTTGTAATAACTATGATGTACCCATAACTATACCCATAACTATGATGTATGTCTGAAGTCAACTTTGCTTGCACTACCAAACCTGGGAGGGCCAGGAGAGAAGGAGGTTCCCTTCTTGATTGTGCCCTCCTGAGTTTTGGGTCTTCTGGAAAATGAAGAACAGAAAAAGATGCCTGGAGCACTCTTGGAGAAAGCTAAAGAGTAAATTTCAGCATGAGTAAGAATTAATTTTAGAAATTACAATAAGACAATAATGGCGGGGGGCTTCAGCCAGTTCACGCTGGTTTGGCCAAACCAGACTTTAATTTAACATCTGGTTCAGTGAACCAGTAGTTCCAATGACTGGCTGGCCCCACCCACCCAACCGTGCCCTCCCAGGAGTCCCCACGGAGCCCATTTTGGATTGCAGATAAGTGCAGGGCCCATGCGGAGGCTTGGGGAGGGCAAAAAACAGGCCTCCTGAAGGCTCCAGAGAGGTCCAGAGAGGCTCTGGAGCCCGGAAAGGGTGGAAGCGGGTCCCTCCCATGGCCCGTTTTCACTCCCAGGGTGACGCAGGAAGTCAACTAGGCCACACCCACCATAGCCACACCCACTCAGCCACTGGGCAGGGAACCACTTGTTAAATTACTTGAAGCCCATAATAAGGGTGGAACCCATCTTAATTTTCTGTTTTATCAAATCTGCTGGTGGCAACCTTTTTTATGTGACCTGATCCTTGATGGGGAGGGATCAGCCACAGTACCATCTCAAGTGTAAGGAACATTCTTGCTATCTGGTAGATAAAATGACTTGGATTTCTCCAGAGTTGAATTCCAGCTGAGTAACTCTGAAGTTCACAGGGCAGGACCCTGAGTTTTGGAACAAGCTTGATCCTGTAGCTTTCAAGGAAGTGGAGAGATACAGGTCTGTCCTAGATGTTTAACACTAATCACAACATGACATGCTATTGTGCAGATGTGTGGGCATCAGGTTCTTTGAGTGAGGTGGTGCCCCCCTCAGCACGAAAGGACACTGTAGTGTACCCTCTCCTCAAGAAGATATAACTGGACTCAATGGTCCTGGACAATTAACATTCAGTCTCCAACCTTCCCTTTCTAAGGTAGATGAACCTAGCCTAAATGAACCTGTTACACTTTACTGCAGAGCCTTCTAAACCCTCCTATTATGCTAAAGAATCAGCTGTGCAGATCAGTATGAAACATAATAAATTAATTCAAGTATACTACCATGAAATCTGTCCTGGGAAGAATCAGTTACAGGTTTTAACATGGATATATGCAAAATAAAGTGGCTGAGAAGACCTCAGGTAGCATAAGTAATCCATATACTCAAAGGGTCTAACAAATATAAGGCTCGGTCTTGGTTTTATATAAATTATGAACCAAGGTATGCATGTGGGCATTGTGTGTCAAGGGATCCAATGCTGTGGCCTCATATAATCAGCCAGCCTTGTCCTTTCTCAATACTCTATTCTATTCTTTACCTCTTTCTTATTTTTGCAGGAAGAAAGAGAGAGGGAAGAAGGAAGAGCCACTTACAAACCTTGAGGTTTCCAAGTCCTGATTTGTTGTCTCTGCACAATGTTCATTTCTAATAAACAGTGCAATCTGACATGCATGGCAGTGGTGGGATTCAAAAATTTTTACTACTGGTTCTGTGGGCATGGCTTGGTAGGTGTGGCAAGGGAAGGATACTGTAAAATGTCCATTCCCACCCCACTCCAGGGGAAGGTTACTGCAAAATCCCCATTCCCTCCCCACTCCTGGGGGATGGTTACAACCGGTTCTGCAAATTACTCAAAATTTCTGCTACCGGTTCTCCAGAACTGGTCAGAACCTGCTGAATACCACCTCTGATGCATGGCTAATAATAATATATGAATTGTACAAATACACAAACCCAATAAGAACTTGCCTAGATAAGTTGATGTTTCCAAGAAGTTTCTAAGAAGGCAACAATAATTAATATTGCATCCCAACAGTGTCTGTTATGTTCTACAATTTGTCCTGAATCTGTGTTTCAGCAGGTTATGATACTTAAAAATCCACCACCACCCAGAAAGTGTAGAGTTTAATATACCTTTACTATGTTCTTCTTTGCTAAGTCTGTTTTGGGCTATAAAGCCCAAAAGATTGAAAGCAGTCTTCATAGGGGAGTTGCTTTAACTTTTCAATATCTTTTTTGAGATTCAGACGAGCATGCAAAATATGACTGAACTATAATTTTATAGAACACATATAAGCATGAGTACATTGAACTTCTGTAATTTTTCCACTCACATATACAGTTAATTTGTATGTATTTACAAAAGTACATACAATTAGAGACTTTATATATACCTATGTATGGCTACAAACACAGAACCCTTTTCTTAACACATACTAAAACCTTTGGAATATGTGCTATTTTTTTTCCCTAAGAGTAAACCATACAAACATATCTGGCAAATAAGTATCAGCTCAGGATAATATTTTTAAGAAGCTCCTAACAGATCATTGTTATGAAAATATAATGTTTCACTGGCAGGAATTCTTATGTGTAAATTACTCAAAGGAATTCTGCCATTGTTCAAGATTTATTATTAAACAGATCTCTCTCACACTTTATCTGCAAGAGCACTTCAATGCCATATTCTGGTTTTCTTGGAATAATTTGACATATAGCTCTAGGTAACAAAATAATGGGGTGGGCCAACTTGTTATCTGTTCCTGCTGCTTTAGGATGACTTTTAGTTTTTCTTCTTGCTTCTTCTCTACCAGTGGCATTTTATGAATAAATGAACACATTACACAGGACAATGTATTCTTCCCAATTGAAAGTCATCACTAACAACAAAAGATATCAGGGGGAAAAAATCACTAACCAAAATCCATTTAAAAAAACACTATAATTACAAAATAAAAGATATCATCTATTAGGCTGATTATTTTTAAATAAGGGTTCATATGAATTCATAATTGTAGCTTCATAATTAGTTCTGCACTATAATATTTGAATTGTAACAATTGTAACATTTGTAATAATACTAAAAAAAGACAGCATTTTTGTGTATTACAACAATTCAATATTATACAATTTGGTCATTATTCTATTAAGAACAAATTGTGTTTATTTTTTAAAAAAATTGTGAAAGTTGAAATTGTTTTGGACTTTGAAAACCATTTTTTTAAAGTAATAAATAATTGGAGAAGTGATTTCGGGTGTAAGGTAGAAACTGTTGTAGAATATCAATATACCTGATCACTATCTTTTGGACTGCCATTATGATATTAGGGCCCAGGACAACTTTTACATTCTATTCCCCCAGTCCTAATCTGGTGACTTGCTCCTATACAACTCTGTGATTTGGGAGGAAAAATAATTAATAATTAAGTGCATTTCATTTCCAAAAAGTATTTTGTTGACTGGGTAAATATCTTCCCAATGTCACAATAAAAATAAATGACAAGAATATTGAAGAGAAACAAATGCCTGTCTTTTCCATTATTAATATCCTTAATAATTATGAAGCAATTCTCCCAAAATTTAATGATTAAATGTAGTTACTTTTTATCTCTGAAGACTGAGCTATAATGATTCAGCTGGTAGATTATAGCAAGACACCACTAATTTTACTATATTATTTTATACCATATAAAGAAGGCAATATTTGTTCAAAAGTATTCCAAAGAAAGTGCAACTTTTAAAAGGGACATTAATAATGCAAAAAGTAGAAAATTTAGCTCCATTAGTGATCTCTGTGTGTATGTTATTATATTTTAATGTGAAATGTGCAATATTCTAATGGAGTCTTCAAGCATACATTAGGTATACCTCAGGCATGTCTTGTTTACCTTTTTATGCATAATTGGCTGCATTTTAAATCCTTTGTTGAAACTACGTTCATATTTTTTTTTTACTTTTCTTGTATTAAAGATTGATTCCTGGTATTCCACTCATAAGACAAGTGTGGCATTTAATTGGAAACCCTCAATGATTCTTATATAGAAACAGCAGGATACCGAAGAGAAGTAACTTTACTAGATTCATTTGAAAGCTATGTGCAGGTAAATTTATTATATGTCCTGAACAGTTGGAAAGAGAAAACAATATCACTGACCTAATATGCCATTAAAATAGTGTACATTTTGAAGACATTTGTTTGTGGTAGAATTACATTGTTA
This sequence comes from Notechis scutatus, assembly GCF_049901735.1. Classification (NCBI taxonomy): domain Eukaryota; kingdom Metazoa; phylum Chordata; class Lepidosauria; order Squamata; family Elapidae; genus Notechis; species Notechis scutatus. Next base: position 213,422,391 of record NC_142010.1, read on the forward strand.
TTTAAAATAAAAACTGTGTTTTGTCTATACGAGAAACGTCTTCAACTCAGATGGATTTAAATTTCATAACTTTAAGTCTCATGTTTACTTAGCAGTTGAATTGCAAGAAATATAAGAGCTTGCAATGACAAAACTATCAACTTAAATATACTCCTAGATCAGCATTTTTCACCAGGCCATATCAATGATTTATAGAAATCTTTTAGCCAGTCTGCCAAAGTAATAAAATATCATTGTTTCAAACTTGGAGCCCAGTGACCAAGAAAATATACTTTTGTTTACCAGTTGCAGGACAAAACAATGTGAATGCTTATCATTGTTGTTTACATGCTTGCTAGATTATCTGAAATGCAGAAGGTTGGATTATATGTATCTTTGATCTGAGGTAATTTTATAAATATATTTAATAAAATAGAACATCCTTACCTCTGTTAAAAAAAGAACATATGCAAGAGGCAGATTGTTGACATACTAATGTCAGATGAGATGTTACAATAATTTTCTCCCTATGGACTTTTATTTGAATGTAAGGATTAAGAATTTGCAATGATCATTAGACCAAAAGAAGTTTAACATTCTAGACTGAAAATTAGCAAAAAAATCAATTTTCCCGTGTTGACTAAATTTTAGGTTGGGGGAAATGATCCTGAGAGTACTAACTGGGCAACAAAAAAAGTTTTTCCTTCTTACTATTGCTCATGCCAAGCAATAATCAGTCAGCTCCAGATTGGACTACTGCAATTTATCTACATGGGGTTACTCTTGAAGACTTTCCAGAAGCTTCAACTAATACAATATGCAGTGGTGCGCTTCTAGAACATATTACATCTGTTACACCTTTGCTCTACAAATTGGTTACCAGGTTGCCTCTGGATCCAATTTATGGTGCTGTTTTCAACCTTTAAACCCTTCATGGCATGGTACCAGGCTATCTGGGGGATCACTGGTTATATTAGCCTGCCCAGTTGGGCCTGGCAGAGAAAGCATGCTGCAAGTACTATCAACTAGAGACCTACATTTGGAGGGTTCCAGAAGAAATTATTTCTCTGCTGTGGCACCCACCTTAGGGAATATTTTCTCCTCTGAAATTAGATTAACTCCTTCCCTTTTGATATTTCAGAAATCCTACAAGACCTGGTTAGATCATCAGACTTGAGGCTCCAAGGAAACCAGAGATCTGCTTTGATGGCTCTTTCATTCCTATCCTCTCTTCGTCTAGGGTTTGTATATTTGTTTTGTATAATAACTATTTCTTAATTTATATTTTTGTATAAGTTATTTTTATACCTTTTTTATCTAATTGCTGTGCACTGCCCAAAGTTTTGGTGAGATGGGCAGCTATACACATTTGATTGATAGATAGGTAGATAGGTAGATAGGTAGATAGGTAGATAGATAGATAGATAGATAGATAGATAGATAGATAGATAGATAGATAGATAGATAGATAGATAGATAATTTTAAGTGAAACCAAAACCTGCACATTCTCATTCACATGTATTTATGGTAAAGGCATGAAATTGTGTTTCAAGTTGCAGCTGCTGTTATTTGGATTCAGAACTCTTCCTATTTCTAACTTTCTTTTTATAGCCTCTTGTCATCCAACTTCTGTTCCTGTTTCAAGACAAATACGTGTGCCATCATATATGGTTGTTCAACAACAGATGTCAGGCCCAGACCTTTTTTTTAAAAAAAGAAAAAGCTTCACAGTTAGCTGTCAACAAATAAGGGTTGTTGTTGTTGTTTATCACAGAATCATAGAATTGGAAGAGGCCATTTATGTCATTAATGCAACCCCATGCTTAGTGTTCAATCCAAATTAAAGACTTCCAGATGGATGAATAGACAATTGACCTCATCAGACAATTGACTTGACTGTCACATTGTTCTTACTTCTAGGAAGTTTTTCTGATGTTCAACTGGAATCTGCCTATCTAATTTAAATCTATTATTCCTTGCTTTGTATTCTAGAACAGTCTTTATCTTTTTAATATAATGATCTTGTTAAACATTACAATTAAAAAAATAAAGAGAAAAAAGATTAAAAATATATGTGCCAAAAAGAAAAAAATAGAAAGAAAATTAGAAAATAAAAAAATAAGAATACGATTAACAAAAAGAAAAGTCCATTCATTTAGTAGCCATTCCATACTGGCAAGGAATAAAGTGACTTCTGTTTTCACATTTACAACCACTGCAGCATCCCCAGCATCGTGTGTGTGTGTGTCTCTGTGTGTGTGTGTGTATGTGTGTAAATGACAGTTTCACTGTCCTGAGGTAATCTGACCACCATTTGTAATCTTCCCAGTCAGCTTCTGACAATCAAAGTCAATGAGGGAAGTCAGATTTGTGCAATGACTGCAAATGTTTTTTTTTTTCTCTTTTCTATCTTTATCAGGTATGGTTTGCTCCCTGGTTGGTTCCTGCCCAACTAGATTGCAATCTAGATGAAGTGTAACAGATTGGAACTGAGTTATGACAATCCTGAGAGGAATATGCTATGTTTCTAGGAGTATTTCTGAAGCAGACCCACATCTAATAGGTGTTTTTGGTCTACCTAATTCACAGATTATATCATTACATTCGGAGCAGTAATTTGATAGAACCAAACCTGTTTGAACTTATTTTAGGAAAGAATGACCTCGTCAGCCCTAATTTTGTGTTAGATATTTCAGAAAGACCAACTCTATTATGGAATTCTTGGTACACTCTGAGCTTGGTTGTTTGCTTGCAAATGTTTAATTATCCAGCTAGGTAACATCATCAATGCTGGTGATGTTTAATCTCTAGTTGGTGTCCTTCCTATGGCACACATGACATTCAGTTCAATTGATGATTTAACTCACTATTTCATTCTGAACTAATTATAATATTCCGGCCAAGTCTTTGTAATGTAAACATAAGTGTAGAGAATTGGCATTAAAGAACATCATAAATTCATCAAAGAAGTGAGAAAGATCGATTAAAAAAATACTAGAGTTTTCTATCTAAGCAAAGTTTCTTGATAAGAAGCCAGTGGAATCTTGGAATAATTTTAATAATTCACAGACTTTTGTCAGTTTTCATATTAGCAAGCCAAACTCTGTTTTGTGCATTTCACCTAGAAACAATAGGTGAGTTGTTTCATGCCAGGCATTTTCTTCAGTTTTTGAAAAACTAATTTTAAGACATTTCTGTATTTATTGATATCTAGTTTATAATGTATTTACGTTTGTGTTGTAAGAACAGTCTGAAATGTTTGGGCTGCTATTTTCTATGACGACTTTTTACAAATTATCAGCTGTTTTTTCATTAAAAAAATGTTGTAAACAGAATAAAAATAGATGTGAGCAATGATAGACTTCAAGCTATGGTAGAAAAAGTTACATCTGTCAGAGGCATTACTATTTGGCTGAGGGTATGTTTCATATCCATTGGAATTGGCATCTTCCAGGAATGTAATACCATTCAGTACAAACTGGTTTTGCTCGGAATCTTGTTTTGGTGGATGAAAATGTCTACAAACAGCTCAAAGTAACACTAATAAGGGATACACATTCTAATGTCTGAAACTCCTGCAGGCCTGCTGTGCAGAATTTCTGTCATATGTCTCTTCCAAATTTAATCAGGCAACATTTATATCAAAAGAATCTACTGCTCACAGTAAACATAGCTTAACCAAGATATAAGATATAAGGTTTATAAATATCACACCAATGATCTGACAGAAGACATGACAGAAGTAAAAAATACACTATTGTATTACATCTTTAACAAGAAATGTCTTTATATTTCCACATATATAATACACATACTGCTTCTATCCTCTATATAAAAAATTAACTCAGGAATTCCAACCATTCATGGACATAAAATAACATAAATCTTTTATTATTAGTAGCAAAACATGGACAATCTTAAATGTTCAGCTTCAGTAGACAGTCGGAATATTTTCAAAAGTTGATAGGAAGTACGTTTTGTTTAGCAGACCATTTGGCAGAAAATGAAAAGTCCTAAGCTCAAAATAAAATAAATTATAAAGTAGAATAATAAAAAAAAATTAAATAAATTAAAATGATAATAAAAATAAAATAATAAAATAAAATAGTAAAGTATAGTAAAGTAAAATAAAAATAAAAATAATATAATACAATGCAATACAAGACAAGACAATAAAAATATAAATGTGGGATGAGAGAGGGGCAAGAACACAAATGGACATGAGAAGTTTCTGTGAATAAGCTTTTCAAACACCGATAGAAATAACCTTCTGTTTTTAGATGTATGGCCTTTGTCTCATTAGGTGTACCTTTAACTGTAATAAACATCCACTTAAATGAATATCATTTCCGTACAATTATGGCAGAATCATACATAATACACTAAGTTCCCCTGGCAGCATATGTGTTAGTCATGCATATTTCATGAGCCATATTATTCCCAGAGTCAGCTTTAAATAGGCCTCAGTCCAATGGCTTTGGTATGTAGGAAATAAAGGTCTTGTCTATAAAAAGATCCCATGGCAATTGTAGTCACTCTGCACTTTATCAAGGAGTTTAACACAATGACCTGCTTGTGATATTAGCCCAGCAGCAGTATTAATTTTCCTCTTAATATATATGTAATTGCTCCTGTTATTTATGGGTGGGGAAGGAAGGAAGGAAGGAAGGAAGGAAGGAAGGAAGGAAGGAAGGAAGGCTTTTTAAAACTTTAGTTTGAATGCAATTTTTTTATTTTTTTATTTTATTCAAAAAATTTAAAAAGAATACAAACTTCAGTTGATATTGAACAAAGTTAGGACAAATAAAATATTTTCAGTTTACCTAATAAGGGAGCACAAAACTACATATCAAGTATTTTGAAGTGCAGACTACAAAAAATATATATCATGGCCCACGGAGCATGAATTAAGCAAACCAACATCTGTTATTACAATCTGATTGCTTTTCCTGCTGTGTGTGCATTGGGAGGAAGTAAAGTCATGCATTGGTATTAAGAATAAAGGAAGATTGCAACCACAGAAAAATGCAAAACAGTTCCATAGTCTCAATAAAAGCAATGTGAATATCTGGCTAAATAAATTAAGTGCAACATAACAATACTTTAAATAGGACGAGGTTTTGTTAGCTGAAAACACTTCTGATTAGGAAAACCATATAGTGGTTATCACGCATGAGGTCCATCTGTTCTATGTGTATCCATGCAATAGGTATTTTGGTCAGCAAATTCTTTGTGTCTGATACCAAACAAAAGTGGGGCCATCATCATTCCTGAAATACTTTGCATAAGAAATAATGTTTAGAAATGACAAAATTCCTTATAAAGTAAATGGAGGAAGTCAAACAGCACTAAGGAATGCTGCTTAGTGGAGTTCTAAGGAAGCATCCCAAAGGACATAAAATATGGATCACACCACATATATGCTTAATTTGGCATCTAGATTAAAAAAAATTCAAAGCAAACTTGAGGTTTCCAAATCACATTTCAGTTATTTCATCTTGGAACAAATACCAGCTTAAAAATATAGAATGTTGTTTACTACAAAGGAGGGAAAAAAAAGTTAAATCCCCCTTCTGAACAATGGTGGGGTGGGAGGGAGACTATATTTCTGATAATTATTCAAGAACCATTTACAATATCAAACTGTTTCATTTTTAAACTTCGACATTAAATGCAAGTGCCCAATTCTTTTGCTATATTTTGCTATAATGTATTTCTTTGTCTATACACGCACACAGACACACAGACACACACATGCACTATTGATTTCAATACTGTATGTGCTCTTAACAATATAGTATTAGGATCAAGGCAGTCCTTCCTTTCCCTGATAAATGGCATTATTGTAATCACTAGCAACATGGCTGACATGTCCTATTGGATCTGCAATTCATTTTCCAAACTACTAATTCTAGAAAAAAAGTAGAATTAGACTCTGAAAAGGGGGGGAAAAAGCTTTTTAATGTGGATATTGCTCTGAGATTCTGATAGCATGTTTGATGCCATCTGGATGTGGGCTTTTTTTTTTAAAGAACAGATTTTTATTCAAGCAATTTCCCTTGAAGAAAGCCTGTGTTCTTCCTGATGTACTAAATTAATATTTATGTTGCTAAAATATCAGAGCAGCCATGGAGAAAAAATATATTAATATAAAAAGGTTATAATTATCTTTTTAAAAATGTGGCAGCAATTGAAATGTAAATCCTAGCGCATTGGGAGACATACTTGTTTGGACTGTGCCTGAGGCCCCCTGCCTGGCTGCCACAGCTGCAATTGATCATTTCAAATCAAAGGAAACTGGAGATGCCTCTGGTGGCTGAACTGGGAGGACAGGAAGGGGGAAAGCTGAGAAGGATGTACTGTTTGGCTGAACCCTTATCAAAAAGTGAGCCAGAATGTGTCTCAAATCTCCCCTCTGTTGAATTTGCAGCCCTTCAAAGCATTACCACAGTAAATAAAGTTTTCAAAACACATAGATGCTAAAAGGCACACTGGAAATTTCATTTTCTCTCTCCTTCTCTATCCCCCTTTCTCTAGTTAGTGCTTATCATGAAATGGGAATAAAGGGATTTAAGGTCAGGGATACTCCACACACCCTCAGATCTGGGTTTTGTGTGGTCTTTTTTACATACAGAAACAATTCACCCACTCTCAGTCATATATCCAGACACGACTGCTATGGGAGAAGAAAGAAGATAAGAAGAGAACAAGCAAGTCATCTAATCGAATCAATTGTGCAATCGATTGCCAGAGTGAAATAATTGAGGCTTTTAAAATCAACCATCAAGTTTAAAAACATTAAACATGGAAATACTGTTACTGAAGGCAAGGATCAAGACCTATTAAATTCCATTTGGCATTCATAAAAAAATATAATCACAGATGCTCACCCAAAAACTAATCCATTAATCTGGCTCTTTCTCTTATAAACACTGTGTGTTTAAAAGCTTACCCCCACCCCTCTCGTTTCTCAATTAATTTAGTCATCCATTTCAGTTTCATGTATTTATCATGTAAATGTAACTTATTTGCAACAGAAAAGCTCAGGACTCAGTGAAATAAATAGTTATTTCATTAAAATGAATACAAAAACCCCTGTGATTAGGGTAATTAATTTGCACACTAAAAGCAATCTTCCCAGTTTAGATCATTAATATTGATGGTGTTCAATTTTTGTTCTCCATAACATTCCTTGAAATGTACTCAAAACCCGAAAAAGGCTCTGAATGGTTATTTCTTTTTTTAGCTGGGCAGAATTCTGAACAAGAGCTTGTGATAGAGAGCCCCATCTTAATCTGGATTTCTTGGACACAGCTGGATTGGATGGCTTGTCACAAGCATGACTGGTTTATCTGTACTGCTTTTGCTTCCTTTGATTGGGTTTCATTTTTGTTATTTATTTATTTTTATTATTTAAATTGGAAAATAACATTACTCGAGATTATGTTGCAGTACCCCCATTCTGGCCTATGCATCAGTGCCAGATAACACACAGTCCCTGCCAATATACCTTTTCTTATTAGGTTTTCATCTGCATAATATGCAAATATCATCATATATTTCCCCAGACACCTTTCTTAACACTACTTTTATTCCAAACATGTAATTTATTCTCTCTCTGTAGAACAGATGTATTCCATGAAATATCTTGCAGTAATGGTGTCAACTTACCTCAGCTCACTCTCTGATTATGATGGGAAAAAACCACCATGAAAAATAACAAGAGGGGGAATTTTTTGGGATAATGTTAAAAGGCTTTCAGAAAGCTCTCTCTCTCTTTCTACAAATATTTGTTTTGCTGAGAAAAGATCTGACAGGGTGACCATGCCTATAACTTAAACAGGTATCATCTGACGAGGCCCAGAAGATATGTCTTCTCTTCACCTCCCAATGACCCTCACCTGACATAACCTACCTATCACAAGACCCATCACAAGACCATCACCTGATGTAACCCACACATGACCCATCACAAGACCCATCACAAGACCTTCACATGACCTGACTCTCACCTGATATAACCTCCGCATTACAAGCCTACCAATCACATATATCCCTTATAAGCAGAGGAACGCTAACATCTCCTGAAGATGTTTCCTAGCCTGGTAATGAACTATTTGAAAACCAACCCACAAGTTTAGAGAATGAATCTCCACCCTCATTTTGCACCCAAGCTACAGATATTCACCACTATCACAAACGTGTCTTCTTTGTTGCTCTGTCTTCCAATAAAACAGCATTCCCTCTGAAATTCACATGACCCCAATCCTGCCTAACTTTCAGAAGACTAGATTATACTATTCTTAATTCTTTTTCTGGTTTCTTTACTTGTTTCTGGTTGATTTGGATTCTTGGAAGTTGCTCCTGGTATAATATGTTTGCTTATATTATTAATTTTTATTACTATCTTGTTTTAATTTTATACACTTTAGAAAACAAATCAACGTAATGAAAAAAGAATTAAGATTTGAGGGTGGGCATTCTCCCTGAAAGAAGAATGAAAGAACAATCTCTTACCTGGATTGGAATCCCATGCTACACATTACTGTTATGGGTTACCTTTAAAATATTAGTGATGTCCTTCCAAGTAGAGAAGATGGAAGTACAGGTAGTCCTCAACATACAACAGTTCATTTAGTGACTACTTGAAGTTACAACAGCACTGTAAAAACTGACTTATGACTGTTTTTCAGTTATGACCATTGCAACATCCTCATAATCACAAGATGAACATTCAAGCATTTGTCAACTGACTCAGATTTATGACAGTTGCAGTATCCCAAGGTCATCTGATAATCTTTTGCAACCTTCTAACAAGCAAAGTCAATGGGTAAACCAGATTCACTTAACAACCGTGTTACTAACTTAAAAACTGCAGTGATTCAAAAAGTCATAAAATGGGGCAAGAAAGATTGTACAATAGGGAAAAAGGGACTTAACAAGTGTCTCATTTAGCAACAGAAATTTTGGGTTCAATTGTCATAAGTCAAGAAATACCTATAAGATCCTGGCTTATTTGTACTACTGTATACAGTACTGTAGAGAAGGATTTCACTTATAACAGAAACAGAAATGCTTCTACTTATCTGTCACCATACATTGATTGGAATCCCTATAACCAGAAGCAAAGCCAACATGGCTCAGACTCAAGACATGGCCCAAAATTGAGGCCTAAGTCATACTGCCAAACTCAAACAATTTGACATTCAGGTTATGACCACTTCAAAATAACTAAACTGGATGTTGATTTATCACAATAGTTTAATTTACAGTTTGATAAATGGATTTTCATGAATGTCCATGTCCATCATGGCAATCTTCATATGACAGTAGGATTGATATTCTCTTTAAAATGTGCTACCCAGGGGACCCTACAGTATGATAATACCAAATGAAAAAGGTTACTACTTTTATTACAGGTTTACTAAATAACAAAAATTAGGTCAAAGAGTTCAACAGTATTTTTCTAGCAAAATTTCTAAATAAGATTAAAATTAAACAATATTTATTGGTGGATGATGTATTAGCTGTTGATGATCAAGTTTATTTCTTCTGCCCATCCAAAAATTATATTCTCTATGTGTGTTCAATAAGTCTCAGAAATCTCTGTCAGCATGCAAATTAAAACAACATGTTTAAAGAATGCTAGATTGGAAAACTGCTACAGAAAATGACAGGATGCTTTTGTAAGCTTGGTTAAGAAAAGCATAAAAAATAAATCCAGTGAATGCAGGGTTTATGATGGCTGGTAAATATAGTGACTTAAAGCAACAGAATTTTGTACACTTGAGGGAATATCCTCCTCCCAGGAATGCTGATTTAAAGACAGTATCATGGATCTATTTTGTTCTTTTAGTCCCATTTGACAGTGATAACCAAGACTGACAAATTGATTGTGATTTTCAGTAATTGGGACAGAGAGTGATCTGTGCCTTGATATCTTAGGTAGATCTTGGATAAGAAACAATTGCAGTTCACTGATGGTGAGTTAACAGATTATTTTGACCAACCATGTGGAAATGCTTACATAAGCTGAATACATTGTTTTGATACAATAGAATGTTGAATGGAAGAGTAACAATCATTTACAGAATATTTTGGGATTTTTTTATCTATTAACGTACTGATTTAATTTATAAACTAGTTGACTGGTGTGTGTGTGTGTGTTGTGACCTCCACCTAGATCTTCTGCTCCTAATTAATTAAACTTTGATTTTCGTTCCCTAGTTATCTAAATTTTCCTTAGTTTCTTCAATATTGATGAGGATAAGGAGGAAGATGCTAAAGATAACAATAAATTTAAACTATGTTTATATTTGACCACTTCTGGTTATATCATAGACCCATTTCATAATGTACCATTTGGATGTTTTAGAGTAGAAAAAAAAGCATGTGTATCAGGTTACAATAATTAAAACAAGTCAGATGCTTACTTTTAAATCTCCCATTTAGAAAAAAATATTCCTGCATTTAAATGATTGTAATCTGAGAGCAAAATTGGAAACAAAATTAAATTTCCTATCTCAATGATGAAATTGAAGTAAAAAAATATATGAAATTCTGTAACTCTTCAGACAGCCTTAAATTCCTTCCTTCCTTCCTTCCTTCCTTCCTTCCTTCCTTCCTTCCTTCCTTCCTTCCTTCCTTCCTTCCTTCCTTCCTTTCACCCATCCATATTATTCCACTTTAACTTAATTTATTCTTTTAGTAAAAGCTATGAGCTACCACATTCAGGCAGTAAAACTAAAATTTCCCATAAGCATTATTTATATCTATGGCAGAACTTGTAGAGGTAGGAAAACAATGAGGTAAAGGCTATACAATTTATTATCACTCCCTAAAGGATACTTTGCAACAGAATTTGCCCATAAATGGAACCTGTGTTCCAGGTAACAGTACATCTGCTGTTCTATAACATGATGCTATAAAAATCCTGAACAAAACTAAATAACTAAATTCAATTCTGTTGACTTCTACTTTATTCAGAACACATGCTCTATTCGTATCTGTCAAAATAACCTGGAGCAAAGCAAAAAACATGATGTCATTTGTGAATTCACTTTCTATCTGTAAAACCATTACATGAAATTAGATCCATGTTGAGAGGGTAAAAAGAGAGGAAGAATGAATAATTATAAAAGTGTTTTTCATCTTTTACAAATAAGCAGAAAAGAAGAATGAGTAGAGCACTAAATGCCAATATTTTGGAATATCTAACAGTGTAATATAATTCAAGCCTCTTCAGATCTGATTTATTAATTTCAGGAGAAATTAAGCAAAAATATACAGGATTGTAGCCTAGCCATAACAGCAGTCTCACAGCGTTTTCACTCAAAAGTAGCAGTAAATTCAATGGGCCTTCTTCAGTAAAGTATATAAATTTGCACCCAAAAATATTTTTTCATGGTATTTTCTCTTTTCTCTAAAAAGTTCAATTATGGAGGACCCAAAAGAAATTCTAATTATGTGAGTTATATTTATCAATATAGCAATAGCACTTAGACTTATATACTGCTTTATAGTGCTTTACAGCCCTCTCTAAGCAGTTTACAGAGTCAGCATATTGCCCTCAACAATTTTGAGTCCTCATTTTACCACCTCGGGAGGATGGAAGCTGAGTCAACCTTGAGCCTGGTGGGATTCAAACTGCCAAATTTCAGGCAGCTGATAATTAGCAGAAGTAGCCTGCAGTACTGCACTCTAACCACTGCTCCACTGAGGCAATTTTTAATATTTACCATATTAAAAAATAATATAAATTACCACATTTGTAAAATATTTATTTATTTATTGAATTATGTAAAAGTAACTATTAAATTCATGAGGTGACTAGGGTAATATCAATGAACTTTATGTTCAGTCATCGAAGTTTCACACAAGACACTCATAAAGAACAGCAAAAATGTCTGAGAAGATCTAATATTACTGCATATATAATAATCCTAATGTAAATAAATACTCTATACAATACAGCATGTGGTATAAGAGATCTGCTAATTTAATGAAGATATTTCTTTCGCCAGATTACTGGACAATTAAAACAAATTTAGTCATCTTTCTGAATGTATTTGGTGATCTATCAGCTAATTAGAGAGAAATAATCCATCTTCTAATCTTGAATTATTAATTGTAAGAAAGGTGTTAATTTAGCAAATCAAGTCAAAGAAAAGAAAAGAAGCATCTCAAGAGATTATTTCTTCTGTTAGTTGGCTGAGACTTTACAGATTAAAAGTCCTGCCTTTTTTGTTGTTTTCTAAAGAAAAACTAGGAAGTACCTGCAATTATTATGATTCTTTCCATTACAACATGTACTTTATTCTTTTATCACATGTAGCTAAATCTGAATTGGGCCTTACTATTTTTGTTTGCTGAATTTAAATCGTATCATGGTGGTGTTTGCCAGGTTCCAATTGTCCACTGTGCAGTAGTAGCTCTAAGTTCTTTGATACATAAGATCCTTTCAAAGGCATGAAAAAGATTCGACCCAGACTTATTTATATGTGCAAGCATATGGGCCATCTCCATAATGCAACCATTCTTTTTGGCAGGGATTTTATGCAAGGGATCTAAATTGACAGTGGATCATGATTCCAAAAGAAATGGATCTAAAACAGCAAATTAAATAGTTTAATGTAGACAAATAGTTCAGTTTTATTTCTATTTTTTAAAATAGCAATTAAATTATTAATATGTTTAATTTACTCAACAGTATATGGTAATATTTATAATAATAATGTACAACTCATCATATAGCAATAATGTTTGAAACAGATGTTTGAACTATCTGAAAATAAACATCCATTCAGTTTAGAAATAGGTTTATATCACATCAGCATAACAAAGCAACTTTAATCTTTGGATCACAGCATTTGTTTGACAGTTGAAACAGATATACTTTCTGTTGGATGACTTTGCTAATCATTATTTGATCACTATTTTATTTAATTTTTTTTACAGTTATAAAATATAAGAAACTGGTATTTTAATTTTTTATATTTGAAACATTATGTTCCATTTATGAATTTTACAGGAAATGTAAATATTAAAAAGTCAGGAATCCTATAATCCACAGTATGTTATAGTGAAGAAAAGGTGCCAATCCATAAAAAGTGTTATGTGTTCCATATTTTCAATGGTCTGTAGAAATTCTCAGTTATCCAGGTCATAGTTGTCCCAAAGGTGCTTTTTCAGGAAGAAACTGGACTTTCTTGTTTTTTTCTTTTGAAGACATTTCGCTTCTCATCCAAGAAGCTGCTCTTCAGGCCATCACGGGCACCCCAGACACGATGTCAAGTTGGCCATGCTCCCCCTGTCCCTCCCAAGGTGAAACATAACCCTGATGCAGCCCTCAATGAAATCAAGTTTGACACCCCTGTTTTAGAGGGTCCTTGAAGTACTATATTTCTAGTGGAGCTTCCCAAGATGTCTATACTATTACTGATTATTTCCTAATACAGAAGGCATGCAAGGCTGTGCTTAACATGAAGCACACTAAGAAGAAAATTCTTATATTTAGCCTTCATGATATAATTACATTTGTATAGGCAGGATTAATGAGCCAATTATTTTTTACAAGATAACAGACACATACGACTGTTTGCTTTCTTTGTCATTTTGCATTTCCGACAAATGAGAAATGTCCCTAGTGCTTGGTTGGAATTTGATTGACTTTTATATCCATGTTCTATTCTTGGGGAATTAGCAGCACTCTGGGATTTTTGTCCAGCATGTAGAAGAAAACAAAAAGAAATCAGAAAAATTATACTTGTGTTTCTGTAAAAGGAGATTATGTTCAGTGCAATTCTTGTTTCTCATTTATGTCTAAAGAAAAAGGGAATGTTGCAAAACAATTCAAGACCAACCATTTTGTGAACACAGTGATTTCGGTGAGAATTGCACCACTATTATACTGACAAACCTTGACAGGGTACCATACTGCTTCAGCAAGATACAAAAATAAGGTGAGATAGAGTGTGTGTGATTAGAAAAAAATGCCTGCCATTTCTCCTATTTTATTTGCTTGATGGGCTTTGGGAATATAAATAATGTTTTAGATTTGAAGCAAAACATGCTTCAGGGTATATGAGGGCTCAAGCATAAACATCAGATTGCAATTGTTTTGAGCATGTACAGAAAAGGATACAGTTGTTTCAAGGAATCCCAATAAAATGTGATGTTCGAACTTCTGAGTGCTTTGAAATCCAAAATGCTACGCAATCATAATAATCATAATATGAAGAACAGGTTGTGCAAGTGTCTCCCAAAATTTGGTTGAGAATTTCAAAAGACTCTTTGTGCCCAGATCCATCTGATACTGACAGCTATTCAGCAAACTGGAAAGAAAATGATTGTGCTAGGCATGTATAGGAGAATAATACCTGTCCTCATCACATATATTGTTCACAACTACCAAATATTGAATGCCACCAAAATTTTGTTCAGTAGTGTGTCATTCTGTATGCATTTCTAAGTACACTACTGTACACTAAGCACAAGTCTTCCGCAAGAACAAAAGCAAAAAAAATTTTTTTTCCAGAAAAAAAGATCCTAAATCATTCTGGACATTCTAGAAATTTTTTTTAGTAGGACAGCATAAATAAAAAAAAATAATACCATCTAATCAAGACTTTCAAGGTTAAAAGAAAACAAAATTTGCATATACACATTGAAATAGTAATAACAATACACTTTAGAATACCTAGTTCTGCTTCAAATAAAGAATAATTTCTACTATCTGATCAATTAAAAGTAAATAGAAGTAGATTATTCTGGCATGCTAATTCTTTCCTAAAATATTTTTTAATCTTGTGGAACTTCACCTTTGCATGTGGGAAAATTAAATGGACATTTTCTGGTCTAGAACAAAAATGTTGGCTTGAAATATGAACATCTAAGACTGCAGCCAATGCCTAAATTTGGGAAAAGAAGCTATTGAACTCTCACGGGTTGAAGTCATACATAATTAAGCCAGATTTTAAATATTATTTGCTGAAGAAGCTAATAATGTAGTAGCCTAGTTAAAATATACTAATAACCCAGAAGTAGGTGTTCACACCTCACAAAATCAAGGTGAACCTTATTACAATTTAGCATGATGTGTAAATTTGGATCTATTCTAAAAGTATAATACATAAGTGTTTCAAATCTACATACTTTTATACCAGGGAATTTAGATTTAAATTAATGCCAGTACTTTATCTAGTACCACATTTTACAAACTAGCAATTCATGAAAGATTTTTACATAACCAGATTAAATATTCACTGTTAATGAGGAAGTTCAAAATATATTGGATGGAAATATGTATTTGCTTACTGAATTCAGTGAAACTAATTTCTGAGAAATTATATGCATTATAGGACACTTACAGAATATAAAATATTCCATCATAGTGTATTAGTCTTATGGGGTGTTGTGAACAATAAAACTACATTACAAATTAAAAGAGAGACATTTGTTCTACTTTAATAACAGCAGAACTCCAAATTGCAACAAAATGAAACCCCCAAACATTCCTGTTATTGAACAATAATAATATTGTTATTATCAATAATAATATGATAAAACTTCACATCAATGAAGACCATTACTAATAACAGATCTTATACAAAGAAAAAGAGAGGGAGAGGGAGAGGGAGGGAGGGAGGGAGGGAGGGAAGGAAGGAAGGAAGGAAGGAAGGAAGGAAGGAAGGAAGGAAGGAAGGAAGGAAGGAAGGAAGGAAGGAAGATTCAGCCCTCCAAGGCAGATTAAATTAGGAAACAAACACCCTGTAGATCAGTACTATTTTTATTGTAACTGCTAAATAACAGAATCTTGCAAGTCTAAATGTGTTACCTACTCCTTCCCTTTATCTTCATGAGAACTAGGGAGAAGCTTGCCTGAGATGCTCCTCAGGATGCATTCCTGACCCAGACATAACCCAAATTTATGTTACCATTCTCTAAGAGGAGGACTATCTCCTGCTACTCAGTGCCAATTTCTCTGCACTCTATATAAAAAGAGTTAACTGGAAATACCAACCTTTAATTTGCTGAAATTTGGCCACTCAACTCTTGACAGTGTTTTACAGATTTTGATTATTTTCTACTATACAGTATCAAAGTAAACTTTCATTATATTTTATAGTATATTATATGGCTCTAATTTCTTTTCCTGGTATTCATTTTTTAATTTATAAATTCTTATTCTAAATTATATAATGGAGCCCTGATGCTTTAGTTAGTTAATTTTTGAAAAAATACACATATTAAAAAAACCTTATATTAACATGTAGGATCATCATTGTGAGAATATAAGTAGGAAATATGATATGACCTTATGCATTTGAGAGTGTGTAAATTTAGTTGTTAATTCTAGTAGACAAGAGTTGAAGGAGATATTCTGGATCCATGTATATGAAATAATTGGGACGGAACATAAGCAGACTAGGCTATTAAATAAACATGCTAGAATTTTGTCAAGCTTATAAATAAATGTTCCTTAAACATCTGTAAAATATGTTTAAATACCTTAGCTTAGCTTTGACAGTCAATCAACCAATAAATAAATATGGTTGTTGTGAACTAACCTGTCAAGGACTAATTCAGCATTTAAAGTGCTCCATGAAGTAGAAAATGAAAGTTACCTTATGTACTCTGCAACAAATTCATTCATTATTAGCTGCCAAGTCCTAATTCTTTTTATGGCAGTTACTTGTCAGGTTATGGATATCTGTAGACAAGATATCCATAACCTCTGTGTTGTATGCATGTATGTGTAATGCATATCCATTTTTGTATGTTTCTTCTACTCATGCAATTGGTCTACCTGTTGACAAAATTGTACTATGATAAACAACTTCAGGCAAATCTTCTTAACCCCTAAATTGCATTCAGATTCTCTCTTTCATAGTTGAAGGGGAGAAATGTTCATTTCCTTAGCATAGGCTTTGCAATTTGCGGGCATGATGGGGTTAATGCAAACTATTATCACTACAGCAATATGTTATAGAAACCTAGCATATTATGAAAACTAACTTGCTTTAATTGAGCACCAAAGTTAGCATATTTTAGATGTCAAATAGGAAACAAATGCTATATATTGTAATAAGAAGAGAAATAGAATATAATGGCCTGCCATTTTGCTATGTCTCAGGATAATATCATAAATGCCTAAATACTTCAACTACTTCGACATATTAGAGAATAACAATTTTCCTGCCTGTTTGGTGCATTCTCTTAATTTCACTAGTTTAGATTAGGAGCCTCTGTGGTGCAGTGGTTAGTGTGCAGTACTGCAAGCTGCCTACAGTTCGGCAGTTCAAATCCTACCAGGCTCAAGGTTGACTCAACCTTCCATCCTTCCAAGGTGGTTAAAATGAGGACCCAAATTGTTGGGGGCAATATGCTGAATCTCTGTAAACCACTTAGAGAGGGCTGTAAAGCACTATAAAGTGGTATATAAGTCTAAGTGCTATTGCTACTATTTCCCTAAATCTCTCTCTTTTGCTTTATCTCTCTTGACTTCTTTCATAGCTACCTAAAACTCATCTTATCATGATCTATCTATCTTTGGTTCAGCTTATGCATTTCTTTGACTACAATTAGCTACAATTACAATTAGCTGCTAAATTCAACCTCACCAATTAGGAAGGTTACCACTGAAAGTCAAAATCAATTTTGATTCACCTTCATTTTCATGAAAATAATTCTACAGGTCCCAAAGCTCCAGCCATTGGAAAGCAGAGAAAATCTTTTGCAAAGTGTTGAACAATACTCAACCAACCAACCAATCAATAACCAGTCAATCAATTATATTTATTACAGCCTTTTAAACAGCAAACAAAACAGAATTTTTTTAAAAAAAAAGAGGGGGGGGCAAAATAAATAAACACAAGTAAGCATACATGGCAATCTATCTTAAATCTTACTGTGTGCATTGCCTGCTGAAGCTTTGATGCCAGATAACAGAACAGTGTAACATTGTGGATTATATTAAAAAAAATCTTTTCAGTGAGCAGAAAATTAACATACATGCCATCTGATCATCTGAAGATTGCTGCTAGAAGGGGAAGAATAAGATTCTGATGCTGGGTCATTAAAATCCTGCAATATGAAAGAATGTGTGCTATTGGTTCTACCTCTTGTATGCCACAAGGGTGATGAGATATGAGGAGTCTGCAATATTTATCCTTAACATTGCTGAAGGAATGGAGGAAGGGTGTTACACTGAGCTTTGGTGAAAACCCAATAATAGTTTGAGTAGGTCAGGGAGAAAATACAGACAGCCACATCTCTTTGATTCACTGCCTTTGGAAACCTGGCAAAACTGGAGAGTTACTTCAAATGATAGTACTGCTCAACTTCAAATAATTGTTTGGCAATCAGATTTTTTAAGCTGAGATCAATTAAGGCTACAATAAAATGGCTTGAGGAACACCATGTGAAAGATGCTTCTGCCTTTTCTAAGTGGATTGGAAAATATCATAGTGGAGTAGTCCAGTGGAGTAATAGAATCAGTTTAAGTCAATAATTAAATGCCACTAGCCCAATATTATTTGTCTCTGTTGTGATCAGTTTGATCTTCGTATACCAGTGGCCACAAACAAGGTAACTTTCCTGAATTTGGGCTCTTTTTTATGGACTCAGGACTCCATCTCAGTGATAGAAATATATCTTCTGAGAACTACAAATACTTCACAGGCATTTTTTTACCTCCTCAAAATTTGACTGATGTCTTTTTGTGTTTGCAAAGGCCTGGCTTTCAAATATCTTATCAGGAAAACCAAATAATATATTTAATTCCAAAGAAAGCCTTTTCAGTAGCCTGATAAATCCTTTTGTTCAAAACTAATCAGCTTCTGCTTTGTGCACAAAAGTAAAATACCTTGTCAAGTTCTGAGGAGAAACCTTTTAGCTATCATTAGAGGGTGGTAGGGGGGGTGTTAGGCAGACAATGCTGTTTCTCCTAGACAGGAAAAAAAATTGCTTTGTCAAATTATATCCTTCCCAAAGCCTTTGCAGCTGCCTTAAAAATCCATTTTGTGCAAAACAATGATCATGCATCAGCTCAGAGTGACTGTGCAGGAGTGACTTAGCTAGGCAAATGGCAGCAGAATGTCAGCTGAAATGACACACAGCCCTGGGCTTATCAGAGAAAGTACAAATGATTCATGTAGCATCACAAATAAATAACACTGATCATGTTAAACTAAGCTTAATAGCAACCATTCTCTTACCACTACCAGTTTCTTCCAAACTACCTGTAATAGGACCTTTTTTCCCCTGACAGCAACAAGGCGAATGATAAGGTAATCCATTGTTAACATCCATATTTCAAGGTCACCAAATACTGACTCCCTTAAGCGAACAAACTAATAAATAAATAACTATTCTGATAGAGGCGATATTAATGTATCATCCTAACAGTCTAAAGAATGAACTTCAGGGTTTGAAATATTGAATGACTAACACTTTGGAAAATAAATGAGGTTTGAGTAGTAACCATACCAGGAAGGGGGGAAAATAATGGTATATTCGCTCAGGGCAACAAATAAAACAACACTGGATTTCAAAGATTTGGTTTGTTTCTTTGATTAAAAAGATATGAAGCCCAATATAAATGTTCTAGGGCAGCTTCCCCAATTTCTTCAAAATGAAATAAATACATCAAGATAATGACAGCATTAAAAAGATAAAACAATAGTTTTTTTTTTTTAAAAAAAATACACTGATAGCAATAAAGGCAGCACATTGTAAGATATGAAAGCCCAGAGAATTTACAACATCTCTGCCTGTTATGAAAATAGAGAAAAATAGGAACCAAGCTGTCACTTCTGGATTGAAATTCTACCCAGCAGGAAAGATTTTTTAAAACAAAGATGTTATAGATAGCAGAAATGTATTTGTGATAGTGAATAAAGATGCAACTTCAATTAGTTTAGTCTTCAGTCTTTGGCATAGTATTTTATATTTCTCCAGGGGTAAAATATTTAATATTGGTAATGTTATCATGTTTCTTGGCATATATGTCATTTATTTATTTGATTTATATGACCACTCACCACATAACAGTCGCTCTGGCTGGCATACAAAATTAAACAATACTTAACTGTCTAAATCATAATGCTCAAAGTCAAAACAATGAACCTGACTTATAAAAGTAACATTACCTCCATTGCCTAACTTCCTGGCCCAAGCATGAGGGGGAACACCCAGGCTTTCAGTAGTTTACAAAAGACTAATAGTTTGGGGGCCATCCGGATCACTAGGGAAATCCTGCCTCAGAGAAGGCATGATTACTGAGTCCAACAAGATGGCACTTTGTGACTGAAGGAATCCACAGCATGCTCTACCCTTCAGACCTGATGAAGCAAACAGATTATTTGTAGAAGACAGGCAATTCCACAAATATCCTGGCCCTATGCCATACCATAGAGAACAATTCAGCACTTTGATTCATGCCAGTAAGTCTTCTGGGAGTCAATGCATCTGGCAGAGCAGCAATATTGTATGGGTGTTATTAGAAGTGTCAAACAGAATGATGCATTCTGGACCAGCACAGCTTCTGATATTCTTCAAGACTGCCCCGTGTAGATCATGTTACAGTGATCTAAACAGAAGATGACTATGTCGTTGTTAGGGATAACATTGTTTACCCTAACTAGTTTGGGTAAAAATAATAAATATGGTATCATGGTTTGTTAGTTAAAGTGTGTGTAACTTTAACAGCAAGAATGTAATTAAGGGTGTGGTTGTAAAAGCACTATATAAGAAGCGAGGCAATTGCAGCTCTCTCTCTCTGGCTTACTGATCCCTAATTACTGGATGGATTGATGACTGCATTCTTGCTGAAATGGGGAGAGAAAAAGGAGTGTTGATTTTCTCAACGGAGAGAAGATTGGACTGATTTATTGTAAGTGTACTGACATTGGCTATTCAACATGGACTTTGCAAATAGAGTATCCCTGACAAGACTTGACAGAAATTGATATATGACTAATGGACCATTTATTTGACTATGCTATAATTCTTAAATGGAATAAACTATATTTTTGATAGCACAAGCGTATCTGTATTTTTACTGTGTGTTAACTAGAAAACTTATCTCACACATGTACCTGTCTTCCTATCTGACTTCGCTGCACATTCTGTTTAGTTTGTTTTCCTTAACACCTGTTGGGGAATCCAGGCTTAACACTGGTTATGGGCCCAGAGAGTCTGCAAAGTCAGTTTAACTAGGATAAAAACAGATTTATGTAAAAAGTGAGATTTTGTGTTGTTACACGTTACAGTAACCAGACAGCTGTGTTTTATCAATTATAGTTTTATATCCATATAGTGAAACATGGCACAAGTCAGTCTACAAAGTTTGTCCCTTATATCCAAGCTGGATGGAACAAACTATGTTTCATGGTCTATGAAATGTAGTCTACTTCTACGAAGAGAAGGTCTGTGGAACATAATTGAAAATCCACCAAACATAGAAGAATGGGATTCTGAAGATGAGGAAGATAGTCAAAAGATAGAAGACTTTAAACAGAAAAATGAACAAGCACTTTGCATCATAGGACTAACACTATCTGATCAGCAACTTGTTCATATACGCGGAGAACAAACAGCTGTTGGGTGTTGGCAAAAACTGAGGAGGATTTATGTTCGAGATAACGTTGGTGCTCACATAAATCTAACACGGAAGCTTTTCCGGATGTATCTCCAAAAGAATGGTGATATGCTGAGTCATTTGAATACTATGAAAAGCATTTTCCAAGAACTGCATGAAAAGGAGTTAATTTTCTCTGAACTACACCAGGTCTACATAATTCTATCTTCATTAGACGAAAGTTTTGATGACTACGTAACTTCCCTTGAAATTTTACCTAAAGAAAGCCTAACTTTAACTGATATCACTGGCAGATTGATTGAAGAGGCCAGAAGAAGACTTGAAAGAGATCAGTTAAGGAGGGAGCAACCACAAAAGGAAAATAATGAATCTCCTACTGCATACGTAATTAAAAAGTGTTTTAATTGTGGAGGGAGAGGACATTTATCAAGATTTTGTAAGAAACCAAAACGCCAGAATGCAAGCCAGAATGCTGTAAGCCAACAAAGAAGAAATAAGAATTATGAGTTAGCAATGTATAGTAATGGAGTTGTAAAAAATCATTTATGGGTGGTTGACAGTGGTGCGTCCCACTGTATTACAAATGATAACAAAAAATTTGTAAAAATGTCCATGAGTTCACAGCATATCTCATTGGCAAACGGATGGAAATTGAAGGCAAAAGGTGAAGGTATTGCTCATTGTTCTAGTATAAAGGAGAACATAAAAATGTTATATGTACCTCAACTTAAATTTAATTTGCTTTCAGTAAGAATGTTGGTTAGATTAGGATACATAATTACCTTTAAGGGAGATACTTGTTTAATTGAAAAAGAAGGTAAGAAAATTACTGCATCTTTAAGAGGTGACTTATATGTGTTAAATGATAATGGTTTAGAGGTGGCTAACACGGTTTATGATAATAAGAAACCTCATAATGAATGTATTCACTTGTTACACCGACGGCTAGGTCATTTAAATTTTAAAATGATTAAGAGAACTGTTCAACTATCTAAAGGAATAAGTTTGAAACCTTGTAATAAGTATTTGCAATGTTCAGCTTGTAATCAAAACAAAAGCAAAGTTATACCGGCAAATAGAGTTGATGGATTTACTACCAAAGAGCCTTTAGAGGTAGTATTTGCCGATATAATAGGTCCTAAAAAGCCAAGTGTAGGTGGTGCTAGATACATTTTAAGCATAAGAAGAAATCCATGAAGAGCAAATAGAACCAGATCAAGAGGAGATAATTGATCAAGAAGAGATAGATAGTCAAGAACAGGAAATAAAGGAAAGTCCACCTGTAAGTCCAGTTATACCTAGATGCACAACGCGTATAACAAAACCACCTGAAAGATATCAGGCAAGTCTTGTTTGCCAAGTAAATAAGGTTCCTACTAGCATAGATGAACTTAAGATGTATCCTGCTAAGGATCAGGTGAATTGGCAAAAGGCAATGGATAAAGAGTTAAATTCATTAAAGGAAATGAAGGTTTATGAAGAAACCAAATTACCTCCAGGAGAAAAATCCATTGGGCGCAAATGGATATTTAAAGTAAAGACTGGAAATAATGGGAAAGTAACTTATAAAGCTAGATTAGTAGCACAAGAATTTAATCAAAATGTATTTGATTATGATGAGGTATTTGCACAAAATCTTAAGGCTACAACTTTAAGAGCAGCTTTAGTTTGGGCAGCTAAGAAGAATTATATCGTTAACCATTTAGACGTAGAAACTGCCTATCCACATGCACCATTGCAGCATACAATATATTTGAAAAAACCAGTTGGTATAAATGATAATAAAGTAAATAGCAATGATTGTTGGAAACTCAAGAAGAGTTTATATGGATTGAAACAATTTGGCTATGAATGGAACCAATATATTGTGAAAGAATTAAACAATATAGGGTTTAAATCTGGTTTAGCAGATCCATGTATGTTTAAAAGAGAAAATAATGGAACGGTGTCATTATTGTTATTATTTACAGATGATATTGCTTTGATTACTAAGACCAATAATGAAGCTACTGAGATTATTTCATTATTAGCCAAAAGAATAAAATTAAAACATTTAGGTGAAATTAAAAAGTATCTAGGATTGACAATTAATAAAACCACAAAAGGATTTAAGATATCTCAAGAGGATAAAATTTGCCAATTAATTAAATTGTATAAAATGGAACTTTGTAAGCCTGCAAAGACTCCAATGAGTCAGGAAATTTGCAAAATTGATGCTCAAAGTCCCAAATTTGATAAGACCATATATCAATCTTTGATTGGTAGCTTATCATATATAAGCAATTGGTCAAGGCCAGATATAGCTTATAGTATTAATCAACTGGCACGATATAATAATGATCCACATCAATGTCATTGGCAAGCATTAAAGAGAATTTTAAGATATCTTAAAGGAACAATGCATCATGCATTGTATCTAGAGCCAAAAGGTGATTTGATTCTTAGTGCCTATGCAGATGCAAGTTTTGCAACTGACATAAATACTAAAAAATCAACATCTGGGATGGTTATATTATTTGGTAAGACACTAATAGGGTGGAGGTCAATCAGACAACAGCATATTAGCTTGTCAACGATGGAAGCAGAATTTTCATGTCTGTCATTACTATGCACTGACTTAATTCTGTACAGTTATTATTAGACATGGGTATAACTGTTAAAGATTCTATTATTGTGTACGAGGACAACCAGGCAGCTATACAATTAGCTACTAATATTGCTGTAAAGACTAGATCAAAGCATACTGATCTAAGATACTTAAATGTTAGAGAATCTGTGAAGAATGGTCTAATTAAACTGGAATACTGCATGACGGAAGAAAATATTGCAGACCAGTTTACAAAAGCTCAAGGTGTTGTAAAATTATGATTTAAAGGTGTAAATGGTTATATTATTGTAATATTATTATTATTACCCAAAAGGGGAGAATGTTAGGGATAACATTGTTTACCCTAACTGGTTTGGGTAAAAATAATAAATATGGTATTATGGTTTGTTAGTTAAAGTGTGTGTAACTTTAACAGCAAGAATGTAATTAAGGGTGTGGTTGTAAAAGCACTATATAAGAAGCGAGGCAATTGCAGCTCTCTCTCTCTGGCTTACTGATCCCTAATTACTGGATGGATTGATGACTGCATTCTTGCTGAAACGGGGAGAGAAAAAGGAGTGTTGATTTTCTCAACGGAGAGAAGATTGGACTGATTTATTGTAAGTGTACTGACATTGGCTATTCAACATGGACTTTGCAAATAGAGTATCCCCGACAAGACTTGACTGAAATTGATATATGACTAATGGACCGTTTATTTGACTATGCTATAATTCTTAAATGGAATAAACTATATTTTTGATAGCACAAGCGTATCTGTATTTTTACTGCGTGTTAACTAGAAAACTTATCTCACACATGTACCTGTCTTCCTATCTGACTTCGCTGCACATTCTGTTTAGTTTGTTTTCCTTAACACCTGTTGGGGAATCCAGGCTTAACAGTCGTGGATGACTGTGACCAAAGCCTTCTAGTACAGGAACAATCACAGTTGCTGCACATGTCAAACCTGTGTAAACATCCCCCTAGGTATGGCTGCCACCTGATCTTTGAACAGAAGCCATAAGTCAAGGAAAGCCTTAAATAAGTTGACAATTCTGATTGTGGAAAGACATTTCCAAGGATGGAATTCTAAAGATGGAAAATCTCCAAAGTGAAGGTAGGGTGGGGGCTTAAAACCCATAGTCATTTGGTCTTGATCTTTGTCACTTTGACCTTTGAACTCTGAAGGAACAGGGTTTCTTCTATATGACAAAGAAGAAATTATTATTGTTGTATAATCATTGATAGTAAAAAGTACCCTGTAATATTAATTGATTCTTGTATCCAAAAATGTTTTTGTGAAGTTCTCAGTTTTAAAAGTTAACTGTAATCTTACAACATTAAAATCATACCTAATATGTAATTACTAATCCTGTTTAAGGAGAAAGATCTTTTAAGCACTACATAACTGCATTTCTTGGAGCCCAAAGCAGAAATTATTTTTTTAAATTAAAATTGTAACCTCTTTTAAACTCATCAGCCTTTATTTTGTGCTTCAGTGCTTTAAATTTTCTGCATTTCTTACATTTTAATTCAGGACAGTCCAATAAGTAGACTACTGGAACAAATCATACATGGATGAAGCAAGAAAATCTGGAACTGATGGAATGTTACTACAACATAGGGATATACTGTACATATGAAACATATGAGAGAACTATGGATGGACAAAGACCTCCAACCCCACTAACTAAGATACATCTGAAATGAAGCTACTCTCACAGCTTGAGAAGTACCATCAGATAGCATGCTAGAAGACATCAGCAGAGCCTTCATGACAATCCCTACTACCAACATAACTCAAACCAATGAACTGGTCTATGTTTCAGTATAATTGCTATAATCCTGGAAGTGTTTGTTTTCTGACCAAGAAGAAAAACAGTACATACTCTAGGCCTGGAAATTGAGGTTAGAGGCTAAGATCAATTTGGAGAGATCAGTCAGAAAGATGTAAAGATTAAGGATAAGACTTAACTATTTTTTAAAAAAGCTTGATTATCTGAAGTCCTAAAAAAAGGCTAAAAAAAACCCTCACAGCACTGGCCACTATGCTAAGAGGATACATTAAAGAAACAGAGGCCAAAAAGATAAATGTCCTAATTCCACAGAACTATTGAAGATATATTCCCAACTGCAGTGCAACAGACTAAAAGGAGGGTGGAGGGAGGGAGGGAGGGAGGGAGGGAGAGAAAGAATAGACAGATGATAAACAGACATATACCAGATACACACACACACACACACACACACACACACACACACTTTATCTTATCCTCTAACCATTCCCTATAGTGACTTTCTATTCAATTTTTTTCTGTCTGGTCTTCCCTGGAGATATTTTGTATAAATAAAAATATTTCAGGAATAACGATCTGATCTGAAAGAATGAAGAAGTATTAGAGTGGAATCTAATGCTTTCATTGTAGCTATAGGCACTTTAGAAGTCGCCTGTAATACTGCTACATTATGCTTTTGCAGCTTAAGTATTACAAGCACAGTGAGAAGGAACAGACCTTAAGATTTAGATAATTTGCCTACATTTAGCTCTATTAATATCATTAAGCAGGAAAATCAGTGAAAGGGCAGCTAAAAGCTGGAGATGAACTAACCAGCACTTTATCTTCTGTTGCCAGGGTCTACATGATGAACTCTACTTTGACCTAAATTCATCATAGAAGAGGGCTCATTGCTATATGCAGCACTCTACCACAATAATGCAAGTTTCAAGAGGAGCTTTTAATCAAGAAGTAGAAAAAAAATCCAACAAAAAATAAAAGAAAAACCCTGCATAGAACCAGGTAGATTTCAGAGATACAGTACATCCCTTCACAATACCTCAAACAATAGTAGTTGGTTTTTCTTCAGATGGTATGAAAGGGAAGAGTATAAAGGGAGGGAGGGAGGAACAGATGGACAGACAGACCTACTAGGCCAACTAGAAATTGTGCCTAATTTATCTCTGCAGTGAATAGGAATTCAGAATGAAATCAATAGAACAAGTTAGTCATAGTTAAATGAACTGGTTTCCATGCCAAATAAACTTAATGTTGTATCTGGATTTAACTCCATGTTTTATCAGAGATTTAAAATTGTGAATACAGAGTCAGAACAGTTGTGATTTGCTAGTCATGCAGTTATAATTATCTAAAGAAACATTTCAGATCTTAACAGCCATTAAGATTTTGATCTTTCTATGCCTATAATGATATTCCACTGTTATGATGCAATCTCCACCTTTCTCATATCTCTGTAAGTAAAAAAAGACTGCAGCTTGATGGTATAATACTTCTTTCATCTTTTGCCTCACCCACAAAAGGTTATGATTTTAACTGAGACATGACACACAATAGTTAGCATGCAGTATTGTAGGCTGACTCTGTTCACTACCAGGAGTTTGATCCTGACTGGCTCAAGGTTGACTCAGTCTTTCATCCTTCTGAGGTTTTTAAAATGAGGGCCCAGATTGTTGGAAACAATATGTTGACTCTGTAAATTGCTTAGAGAGGGCTGTAAAGCACTACAAAGTGGTATACAAAACTAAGTGATATTGCTATTAAGAGCTAAGATTACTCTATGATTCTATGATTATTTAAATCATATTAGTGATACAGCTATTACTGTTAAATCTGTGAATTTTTCTTTGGATTACCCATTCTCCCAGAGCTCTTTCATAGGATTTGGAAATGATTCATAATCATCTTCCCTATTGCCAACTTCACAATTTTAAAAATGAGAAAGAAAGAATCATAACCACACTGAATTGTCTGATGTCCTAAAAGAACAATAATTCTTTCA
This sequence comes from Notechis scutatus, assembly GCF_049901735.1. Classification (NCBI taxonomy): domain Eukaryota; kingdom Metazoa; phylum Chordata; class Lepidosauria; order Squamata; family Elapidae; genus Notechis; species Notechis scutatus. The sequence continues at coordinate 213,450,357 of NC_142010.1, forward strand.
TTCAAATTCTATGCAAAATGAAAAACATATACTGTATATTGTTCAGACACTCATCATTTCTGTCCTTACTTCAAAATGCTTGCATTTTTTACCAACACACAAAAAAAATCTGATAGGGTGATTTTCCTCCTAAAAGACCTCAAAGAATTCCTACAAATAGAAAACAAAGACTGCTTGCAAAGTGCCTGAGTACAACCTAGCCTATATAACATAAGGGATTCACTTTCAAACAAACAGGAATAGCAAAGTTATAATATTGAAGTAAAAAAAAGATGACAATGGCAAACTATTCAAATTTTCTTGACAAGAAAACAGTATGGATATCTCCATGAGATCCCCAGAAGTCATGCATAAATTGAAGAAGACTACACAGGTGATGCCAAATCAACCAACCATCCAACCAACCAATCAATCCATAAATCAATAGCAATAGTAATACTTTAATATAGCTCCAACACAAGCAAGAAACTAAACTGCTGAATAAAAACATACCCTTAACCATTAATGAAGCCAGAAATTCTGTGGGGAAAGCATTGCTTTCAAAATGGATTGAAACTAGGCTGTCATTGGCCTGGAATGATTACCTGTTTAAAAAAAAAACAGTTCACTAAAGTCCACTTTAAAGGAATATATAAATTAACTATCTGGCTGTGGCCTAAACATTTTTTCCCCCGATTGGTTTAGCAATATTGCTTTCCATCAGGACTCTCTGCCTTACTACTAGGGGAAGGCTTTTAAAATCTTGCTTTAACTCAGGATTACTGGATATTGAGGGGGTGGAGCATGACAGCTCCACTTTATTTCTTTAAGACCTGAAACAGACACAACAGTGACATGATGATATTGCCAGAAGGATGAGTGTTCAAAATGTTTAGCTTTTGAAGGGTAATGTGTGCATTAACTTGCAGAGACTTAGCACAATACAGCTATTTTCCATGTTTTGGATCATAACCCTGAGTTTCTGCATTTTGCCACTATGAAATTCAAAATAAAGTTCTAGATCACGAAGCGTGCAATCACCAAACCAGTTGTTACACTGGCAGCATCCCACCCGCTTAAGATATATTCAAATATAATGATAGACATTTTCCAAAAGTATTTGAAAAAATGTTTTTGGTAGGTGAAACTAAAATAGGACTTCATTAAAATGGCTGAAAGTGTTCTGTACATTTGACCTCAAAGACCTCATTTAATAAGATTCTCCCATAATGGATTTTTATTCATTTATAATTTCTATCTCATCTTGTAATAATCTATAAATATCAAGAACAACCTTCACCTTATTCTATTTTGGTGTGATCATATTTCGAAGGCTATTGGTGCTCAAAGATTAAAATATCAATTACATGCTATTAAAGAGCTGCCACAATCAAACATGGCATATTAAGTTTTCACAGGATCTCACATCACTTCAGTGATAATACTTCATTGGAGACAGTTCTCACATTGGCGTGATAGAGTAATTGCAGTTTACAATGATATTTGTTTTTTTTATCTTGCAATGCACCTTGATATTCTTCAGGAACCACAGATTCACTTGCTATTAACTTAGTTGAAAACAGAAAAGAATTGTCAAACCGAAAATCAACACAATCAATAGAAAAAGTTAGCTGCAATAAAAATATGCTATCCCCAAGTTCTTCTTGATCACATCTGATGTTTAAAGAAAAATGTAATGTTAACATACAATTATCCTAAAGTACATATCTTTTATTCTACTTCAAACTGAAGCATATTTTCTTTATTTTCTTAATTTCTTTGTTTTTTTTTCCTCTTTAAAATGAGTTTCACATCCAAGTTAAGAACAGTAACTCCTCTTAGGTTGTATTCATTCTTTGTTCTCCAAAGAACAACTGTTTTTCTTAGAAAATTGGTGCAGAAAAATGAGCTGTTTCTTAAACTTTGGAACACATTAAGAAAGTATTTTTATTTCATTTTAAAATATTTTTGCTCAGACAAACTATACTTAGGTCACAGATATGTTAGTTGGCTTTGGGGCAATGTTAGCTAATCTATGCTTTTATAACACTTCAGTTTTTTGTGAATGTTAAGCATTCATTTCTCTCTATGGAATAAGCACATATCAAAATCTATAGGTTCAGATGCTGTCTCTCACTGAACAATCTATGATAAAAGCTATTGGACATAACGTCCCAGTTTTCAGTGCCATTGTAACTTTGAATGGTCACTCCACACAAGCAAAGTACTAGCAAAGGAGGGGGGGGAAACTCCAGAGAAGTTCCTGAGACAGGAAGTCTAGTCCTGCCAAGAATGTAATAAGGGTTAACGGAGAGGCAGTTTCTGTAAGCAACACCAGAATGTTTCCTTCCTGCCTTTCTTACAGGATTAGGCCAGTAATTTCTTCTAACAACTGGTTCTCCGAACTGCTTAGAATGTTAACAACCGGTTCTAGCGAATAGGTGCGAACTGGTAGAATCCCATCCCTGCCTACAAAGATCAGAACATGGCAGCAATGGTTTTCTCTGTATTTGGAAGCAAAAGTTGGGCTTTGAATAAGCAGAAAACAAAATTCACAATTTGAACATATTGTGGAAGACTCCTCAGAATACCATGGATATCTTAGACGACAAGTGGATCATTGAATACATCAACTCAAGTTGTCCGACCTGAAGCAACAAATTAACAGCCTTGAATTATCTGTCTATCTAACAAATTAACAGCCTTGAATTATCTGTCTGTATGTATGTCATCCATCCATCTATCCATTCATCAAACCAATTATTCACATACCTGCAGATTAATAAAATGTACAAGACCATGATTATGGAGAAATTTACTCAGGAATTAAACAAGAAAGAATCTTAAAGATATTATGACTCCACTTCATATATGAAAATCTTCATGTTACTGATTAAATGCCAAGTAAATTTAAATTGTATTCATTGGAGAGAAATAGGGGAAAATGGTAAATAGAACTGAAGTACATGCATGGCATTGATAGACAAATACACTTACATCAAATATCTCCATTATTTTCCTTTTGCATGAAAACCGTATGGCTGCCACTCTGATGGCATCTGGAAGACCTAAAGACCTAATTGTTCTCCCAGGCCTTGAGCTATGATAGATGAAGCCCCTTATTGGATGTTTTTGTGTGACATTTGCTGAACAATAATAATATTGTTTATGGTTTTTACTTGTTATTTTTATTATTCATGTTCCACACAGTCAGCCAAATGTCCAGATTGAATTTGGCATTTTTGCCCACCTATTGAGTCCTTCTCAAGGACCTGGGATAGGCAGGTATAGATATTTGATAGTCTTAAAGGTTATCATCATAGGATGCAAACTGTTCCGAACAAAGTTGCCTTTTGCAATTGACTGGTGGTGATTTTGTCAATGTCAATCGTGTTCAAATTTTATTATTGTTGTAATATTGTGAGCTGTCCAGGTTTCTGTATAATGAACAATTCCAGAAATGAATAACTTACATTACATCTTTCACTAGATACACACTTTTATGTGAATTTTGCAGATAATTCTATGTGTAGAAATGTTTTTTTCTATTGTAAGATATATTATGTACATTCATCCTTATTTATATTAATTCCAAGCCTTATAGCAAAATTCTGAAAATGTATATTGTGTTTGATTTTCCTTTAGGAAATACCAATATGGTATATTCCTATGTAAATGTAAAAAGAAATAATTTTTCAATTAATGAGCTCCCTTATTTACTTTATGATTTCACAGTGGTCCATGTGTTCTTTCTTTTTCCAATGTTATAGTAGAAGATAAAGAAAATTCTGGAGAAACAGAATAGAAGCACCTTCTTTCTTTGCTTATTAATACTCAGGAAAAATCTGATTATTCAGTTTTGGAAACAGTATGCTGAACTAAAATGGACCAGTTGCCTGCTCTAAAAAGTTTCATTTTATTTTCTTGTTTGACCAAAGCCATATTGAAAATAGATAGCTTTTGATGGCCAAAAGCCACATTGGGGAAGGCAGCACCTGTGACTTATAATGGGTCCTGCCCTTAATAAGTGTGATTAAGAACTGCTGAGGACTAAGGAGATAGATATGTATCACTTGGAAGTGCAGAGATATTTCATATTCCTTGTGAAGCCATTTGGAGAATTTATATTGTTTCAAGTTTTTTTTTATAAAAAATCTTTAACCCAGATGCTTCTTAGGATCAGAGACAATATTGACAATTAAATGGTATCCTCCAAAGCTAAATGCAATGTAACCTTGGAAGCAGTAGTGGGCTGTTGCTGGTTCAGACCAGCACGCCCATACCAGTAGTTTCGACCACTGGCTTGGCCCGCCCCGGTGGTATCCCATGCTATATATCTGGCTCACTTGCCCCGCCCACACAGCCCAGCTGATTTTCGTGCCTCACCCACTGTACTCACCGCGGCTGCCACACACAGGAAATCCTTGTGTTTTTGCAGCTGCGCGCAAGCATGAAGCAGGTGGGCACGCATGCACTCACATTTTCGGTTCTGCACTAGGCAAAACGGTTGTTACAGTATGTGCAGCCCACCTCAGCTTGGAAGCATCATCAAAGTTAAATATCACCTCATTTAATGTACCTCAAAGTCCAAAATATGTTGTTTAAATGGGCAAGGCTTCTAAGAGAATAAGAAAGGAGGAGAAGAAATGGCCCAGGCTAACATTTTGTATGTTGCCTCTTTCCATGTTCAACTTTCATGAAATCATCTTGCCTCTAATCCCACCAGTCCAGGTAAAAATGGAGAAACCTAAAGGATAGAAATGGAGAGACTATTTTCCTTCTCAGATTTCATTCTCCACAGTTTCATTTGAAGCTTGCTTTCTAAAACAGAAGTTGAACAAATGAATCCGTCTGTCCTTACTTTCTGTTGTCAGCAGTGCTTCAGTGTGAGATGAAATAAATTGCCAGACCCTTTCATCTCCCATAATCAGTTCTGCACAGCTGAGTACACCCACAATCCTACGAGCTGTCACTGCCAGTGCTAATTCTATGTGGGGTGGGAAAGACTTTGTTAGAGCTACGGTTCTAATGTTCTACAACAGAAAGGCTTTTATTCTTCTATATATTTCTTTATTTCCCTCCTTTATACACTTTTTTGCCCTTTTCACTGATAAGCTATAGTACAAACTATATTTTCTCACAGAAGGCAAGCTTCTGGGTGGGATTACTATTTATGAGAGACTGAAGTTGGACACTTTCTTTCTCAACATGTACCATCAATACAGTATTGATGGCAGTGCTTGTTTAGAAATATAATACTTTTAAATTGAAACCAATTCAAAAAAATGTTGAGCCATTTCTGCAGCAATTCACCTACTCCAGTTGAAGTTAATCTTGACAGCCATAAAAATATATGCAAATGTAATTTACAAAAAAAGAGCTTCAGAGATTTGAACAGTTGTTATAATCTTTCTAGAACACATGACAATTTAGAAGAAAAATTTAAAAAAAGATTTTGAAAAGCAATGTTTTTAATCTAAAAAAAATTAATATATCTTGTCAAATTAATTATTTATGAGATGAGAGGCAAATCAAAAGAAAATGTTCATTTCTCAAGATAGGCAGAAAGTAGCAAAAGCTATTCCAAATCAGACTTCTGAAAACTTGCATTTACATTTTCAAAAAATGATTAATTAGTGGATAAAAATTTAGCTATAAAAATGATATTTGTCGGGATCTGAACTTCAATGAGATGTTGAAACACTTGTGTGCCAAACATGTTGAATTTGAAAGACATCCTTTAAAGCGTAAGACAGCTGTTTTGCATTCAAAATGGGCTGCTTTGATCATTTCAGAAATATTTCAAGCCCAGTTTTAAGCTTAGTTCATGCTCAGAATGGAGCATATCAAATCTGAAATGGTTCACAACTAAATTCCATGCTAGATTCTAATGCAGTGTCTCTACCCTGTGCTTATAAACTAATCCATTCAGTGGTGTTTGTTCCACCATTGAATGAGTCATTTTCTCTATTAGTATGATCCTGGAAATCAAAACATAATTATAGAAGGTCTTTACTACATGAAAAACAATATAATAAACATTTACATTTCACAGTGTGGACATAAAAAAAAGCCAATTTTCACAAAAACAATTTATTCTCTGTCTTTAGGAGATTCAGAATCATCATATTTGTATTATTATTATATTATTATTTGATTATAACTAGTGCAGTCTAGGATTCTCAGAGACATCAGATTGGCACTAATGCTTGACCGGATAGGTTTTGAAACCACTTTGATTTCAACTAAAGTAACTATGATACTAATAAGTTGTGGCAACACATATTTTGAAATGGAGATAATTACAATACTTAGAGTTTACCCTATATGCTTATTTAATATAGGGAATGGCCAAGTAATCTTGCAAAGCACAAGATTTCCAAATAGAAAGGCACCATACCAATTTCATGTGGCAAAATCTTTTAACTTAAAATGAATAATGTAGACTTCAATTAAAATCAGCAGTTTATCTTCATATTAAAATCAGCCATTGTCTATGGAATTTCACTTTCTGTCGGATGTTAAATTATTTTCTATCCTTCACCCATCAACAACTTGGCCAAGAAGTACAGAGATTTGTGAACACAACACTAACAAAATGAGTCATAAGTACATGCAATTCAAGTCCCTTAGCAGCAAAAATGCAAGGTTTTCCCAAAAGGGATTTTTTTTAAATCACACTATGAAAACAAATTCCATACAAAAACTGTCTTTCCAAAGCCAACAAGTTCCAACAACTGTTAATTTTGTCTCACTTCTTGGTGGGGTGTTTATATTAAAAACATGTTATGAGTTAAGCTATAATCCATCTTTTAAAAAAGCAATAATATCAGCACTCTAGCAGTTGCGGCCAATTCGTGTGGAGAAGAGAAGGGAAAAAAGACCACAGTTGAGGCCTCCTGAGAGAAGCAAAAAAAAAAAAACATGTCTTCTTTAATTCAAAGAACCCCCTCTTAAATTGCTGAGATTTTATCTTCACCCTTTTTCCATCACTCACACACACTCTCTCTTTCTCTTAAAGAAAACTTGACATGAGGTTGTTTGTGTCTGTTTGGATTCTGCCAGATGGGAAGGTTTGCTCATTAGAGGCAGCTGTTTTAGCAAATTACCTCACTCAGTATAATGACAGAGTTCTAACAGGCTATTGAAGAAAATCCTTTCATTTCCCAGTGAGATCATGATAAGTAGAAACAAGTTCAATGAGATGTTTGATTTACTTTGGAAGGTAATCAGTCAGACACATGGGATGCAGTGAGAGACAATGAGATATTTCTTTTATTTTGCTTTGCTTTGCACATGCACCTATTTATATGGCTGGCATTTGACTTTACAGGAAAAACTTGCAATGCAATCTGATGCTTTATGGATGGGACTTGCCATGAATAAAGAATCACAACCTTAGATACCACTACTTATTTATAACAGATACATGTGATAATTTATACATTATAATTTAAATCTAGAATGCTGGAAGTTACTTTATAAACCAAACTGCATACTGGGAAGAAAACTGTTTCAGAGACACACAAACATATTTGCTTTTTAAATTTAAAGACAAAACATGCATTCATGATTTTTCAAATGGGTCCATTCATGAAGCGTTTGTGTATGTATGGTGTAGCATGGCTTCAGGTTTGTTTTAGACTTCTGGTGACTCCTGCAGTTTTCTTGAGGAGATATCAGAAGTGGTTTTCCATTGCTTTCTTCCTAGGGCTGAAGGAAAAGGACCAGGTGACTTTGTGTTTCAGGCTGAGGAAACTTCTTTAAGGCAGTACAAAAAAGTAAAGAACAGGCATCCATTTTGCCTAACTACTTCAGTTCCATACTTTATATATCTGATCTTTAAGTAATGGAGTAAAAATACTTGAAATAATACCAACACATTCTATGGTGGGATTATAGAGACAATAACCCTGGTTTTGATATGTGGAAGGGGGCCTGTCCCAAATACATTTTAACAGTTCATGTGATTAAAGGAATCAATACTTTCCACTCAAGGCAACTGATTCTTCCCCAGAGTTCTTTAAAGCTAAAATATACCATCTTTCTATGTCTTCATTGGATGGGTTAATATGGAGGTACAATCTGTCAAGAACTTCTGTTAGGCAAATTCAACCAAACTCTAGGAGATGGCTATGCAAATGTATAATAAAGATCTGGCTGAATGGTAAGGATACTTCCTGGAAACATATCCCCTAATGTAGGGGTGTCAAACTCGTGGCACGTGGACCAGATGCATCACGCACTGGCCTCGCCCATCCCCAGTTTAGCAAAGGGGGGGGGGGAAGTTGTAATACATCATGTGATGACAAAGTGTTGTTAAGAGTTTGACACCCCTGATCTAATAGCCAGATTATTATATTCTTGATTGTTGTTGATAGGAGACACACAGTGTCAAAGCTAATCCATACTTCTTGCTTGTCCTAATAAGGACAGGTCACTTATCATTCTGGGAGGGCAGGACAGATGATGTTCCATTCCAACTGCTGGGAAGAAGATCTCTACCTCAAGTGTTCTTTTTCCACAACAAAAGTAGTTTTTCCTCTTCTTTAGCTCAGGTAGGGAAGTCTGATCATCCTATAGTGTTTCATTTCATCTTATAATATACAAATATCTCATTCCAAATTGCTGGTTCATGCTCTGATTGATATGCTCCTTCCCTATCCCTGCACTCTGTCTTCAATCACCACTTTGTAACATGCTGCCTGCCAAGAAAGTTTAGACTTTGGGGTTTAGGTGGTTTTTTTGACAGGTTCAGTAGTGAAATTCTAAAATTCTGACTTTTTGTTTGTTAAAGCTGGGTGAAACAGATAAGACTTCTGGCAAGTTTTCCATTCTAGCCCAAGTGACCAGAAAATGTAAAAAGGTGCCTTTTTAAAAACTAGACAAATTTTTGTGGTAGACCAGAAATGGCCTATCCACAAAAATGAAAGCAACTTAGCACTTTCTTTACCAACATGGGGCGGGGGGGGGGGGGGGGGGACAAGAAAAGAACCAAATGAACATGACATGTTACCATATACAACATTAAACAAATCTGATAAATCTGTGTTATCTCTATCATATAATATCATCTTATATAGGTTGACTATACGCTCTTCAGATTCCATATGCTTATATGATATAAGTTGGAAATTCAGGCACAGAAGACACATTTCCTCTTGTCAGTCAAAATCAATATCCTCATGAGAGATGCACTTTGTCATTTACATAGAATCAGAAACTACAACCTCTCTTTTCTCAATATACTGTAGAATGTTTTAGTCCTATTTGGATGGAAAATAGGAAAAATGGAATGAAAAAAAACAGAATATTAGTTTCTGATCAGAGTTTGAAATTTCCAAGATCTGGAGAAAACCCAGAAAACTATAAACACAGGAAATTTCTATTTAAAGTCTTCTACTTCTGCAGAAATAACTTAAAAATATTAGCTAGGAAGCTGTGATGTAATTTATTTTTCTGCTTGGTGCTAATGGTTCAACTTTCTCTGGGCAAAATATGAGTGTAGTTTTGTAAACTAAACTTAGATATTTCCTTTTAATTGAAATGTGAATGTGCAAAGATATTAATTGCATTTAGAAACATCTTGTTATCTGTAATACTACAAGTATCTCATGGAAGTCTTTATAGCAGGCCAAAACTTAGAGACAAATAACCTACTCTCCAATAAACAATTTGGTTTCAGGAAAAAACTATCCTGTAATCTGCAACTCTTACACTGCAAAAACATATGGACGACACAACTCGACCAGGGCAAAACAATAGACGCAATCTACATAGACTTCTGTAAAGCCTTTGATTCAGTGGTACACGACAAACTACTCCTAAAAATAAAATCCTATGGTATCTCTGGACAACTGAATAACTGGATAGAAGCATTCCTGTCAAACAGACAACAAATGGTCAAAATCGGGAGCGTCCTATCAAATCCAGTACCTGTCAATAGTGGTGTTCCCCAAGGCAGTGTTCTAGGACCAACTCTCTTCATACTCTACATAAACGACCTCTGTGATCATATTAAGAGCAATTGCGTTCTCTTCGCTGATGATGTAAAGCTGTTCAATACCACAGACAATACTGCTACCCTACAAAAAGATCTTGACTATGTATCCGAATGGTCAAACAAATGGCAACTTCAAATCTCAACAAATAAATGCTCTGTCTTACATATTGGCAAAAAAAATCAGAAAATAAAATACAAGCTGAATAGTCAAGATCTTGTTGATGACCCAAGCTCTGTAAAGGACCTTGGAATACTCACCTATAATGATCTAAGTGCTAGAGCACACTGCAACTACATAGCCAAGCTTTTTCTCTGGTAATATCACACTACTAACCAGAGCATACAAAACATTTGCTAGACCAATACTCGAATACAGTTCATCAGTCTGGAATCCACACTACGTATCTGATATTAGCACAATTGAGAAAGTCCAGAAATATTTCACAAGAAGAGTTCTCCACTCCTCTACTGCTGTAGAATACCTTATGCCACCAGACTTGAAATTCTAGAACTAGAAAACCTTGAATTACGCCGTCTTCGGTCTGACTTAAGCATGGTATACAAAATCATACATTGCAATGTCCTACCTGTCAATGAATACTTCAGCTTCAACCATAACAACACAAGAGCACACAATAGATACAAACTCAAAGTAAACCGCACCAAACTTGATTGCAGGAAATACGACTTCAGCAATAGAGTGGTCAATGTCTGGAATACTCTACCCGACTCTGTAGTTTCTTCCCCAAACCCCAAAAACTTTAACCTTAGACTGTCTACTATTGACCTCACCCCTTTCCTAAGAGGTCTGTAGGGGCGTGCATAAGCGCACCAACGTGCCTACCGTCCCTGTCCTATTGTTTCTCCTATTCTTTTATTTTTCTTATATGTAACCATTTCATGTATTCACAACTATGTATACATTTATACTTATTATCTTGTAAACAATTGGCAAATCAAATAAATAAATAAAATAAAATAAAAAAATAAATAAATAAACACCACTATCTGCAACAATGAATTCTCCTTTTGTCATTTATCTTTATCAACACTGACTATTTGCATTTTAATATTTAAATCAGTTTTTTTTAAATTCTCTATCTTTTTCTCTCTTAATACAGTCTGATTTTGCTTATCTTCTATCATTTATTTCATTAGAACTGAACCCCCTACTCATATACTAGGAATAAAATCCCTTTGCAGTGGATTTTGAAAAAAGAAAACAGAATAAATCTTTATCTCACTTCCTCTCTGTCTCTCTCTTTTTATGGAAATCTGCCTAAACAAATATTATAACAAAACAGAGACCATGCTCCTCAAGCAGGTTTTGGGAAAGAGATAAAACTTGGTCAGTTTTTTATGACAATGCTAACAAAAAATCTGCAACTGAGTGCCCCCATCCCAGGGTCAATATGCAGAGGAAAATAATAAATAATCCTACAATACGATTTGAGATTTAAAACTAGAAAGTCCCTCTTTTAATAGAATTGTGTGCTCTTTCTTTACTTACCTCAATTTGTGTAATAATGAAATTGTACTCTTAATATATCCAACAATGGTGTTAAAAAGGCTAGTGAGATAATGTTGAATATCAGGTTTATTGCCCATGACACTTGGGGAAAAATATATTTTGAAGAAATACCAGCAGGGATGAGATTCTACCAGTTCGCACCTATTTGCTAGAACAGGTTGTTAACATTCTAAGCAGTTTGGAGAACCGGTTGTTAGAAGAAATTACTGGGCTAATCCTGTAAGGAAGGCAGGAAGGAAACATTCTGGTGTTGCTTACAGAAACTGCCTCTCTGTTAACCCCTATTACATTCTTGGCAGCACTAGATTTCCTATCTCAGGAACGTCTCTGGAGTTTTTTCCCCCTCCTTTGCTAGTACTTTGCTTGTGTGGAGTGACCATTCAAAGTTACAATGGCACTGAAAAAAGTGAGTTATGACCATTTTTCACACTTACGACTGTTGCAGCATCCCCACAGTCATGAGAGGCCAGGCGAGGAGATGCATGCCTTGATGTGAGTAATATTGAGTTGGCCACGCCCAGCCAATAACATGACAACCAAGCCATGTCCACCCAGTCACATGACCACCAAGCCACACCCACCACCTAAGCCATGCCCACAGAACCAGTTGTTAAAAATTTTGAATCCCACCCCTGAATACCAACATGAACATTATTTAGTTGTAGTTCACTTGGAGACCACTGAATTACACGTTAGGAGAAGCGAATCTATCCTCCTCTGCCTAAATTCAAATACATTTTGGAATTTTCCTTTTTTTAATACCCTTCCTATTCTTTTATCTTGACAGTCTACTGTCAAACTCCTTGTGTTTCCATTCTATACTCCATTAAGCAACCTGCATGGTATATTTCACTGACTCCACAGCTTATCCAACCATGGGAAGGGAAGGAAACAGAAGGGAAGGAAAAATAGTTTCATTCCCATGTTCAATTAAATTTTTATGGCATCTAGCTTTAAAAATCATTTTCTGAAATCTGGTAAGAATCAGCTAAAATGGCTTCTGCTTTAATATAATTTACCAACCAAATGACGCAGGGGAGTTTTACAAAACCTGATTGTGCCACTTCCAAAAGTATGGAGGCTGTCCTGTACAAGCTAAATTCATCTATATAGAAGAAGAATTTTGCTTGCATATATCACTTTAGAGCAGGCATGTCCAACCTGTGGCCTATGGGCCCATGTGGCCTTGGACAACTAATAATGAGGCCTCACAAGTTTGTAAACTTTTAAGATTATTATATGATTTATATGCATTAAATATGTTATATATTTTATATAAGGCCCAAGACAATTCCTCTTCATTCAGTGTGGCTTAGGAAAATGAAAAGTATATGCTTTAAATCAGGGGTCCCCAACCGCGTCCGCGGACCGGTACGGGCGCGGAACAACCCTTACCGGGCCGCTGGTTGCTGGGCGCCGCCATCTTTTTTGGTAAAAAGCGCTTCTGGTGAGCTTTTCAGGTAGAAAGCTCACCGGAAGCGCTGTTCTTACATAATAAAGATGGCGGCGCCAGCGCTCGGTGAGCTTTTCCGGGTAGAAAGCCATTTCTACCCGAAAAAGCTCACCAGAAGCGCTGGCGCCGCCATCTTTTTATGACGAAACAGCGCTCGTGACGCCACCGGAAGCGCCGTTTCGTCATAAAAGATGGCGGCGCCCAGTTGACGCCGGTACCGGGCAGCGCGCCCAGCTGATGTCGGAACCGGGCACGGCGTCGAAAAGGTTGGGGATCCCTGCTTTAAATCATTTACAAATAAAAACCACAGCTCTTTTTACAAGTTATCATTGTCCTCATTTTAGCTATTATCTATCCATTTCAGGCCTTTTCCACATGTTTTCAACCTATATAGTCCTGAGCTTTCTTTTGCCAATTGGCTCCTCAATACTTGCTCATATCATTGTTTCATCTTGTTTTAGGTCTCTTTTGTGGACACTTTGGATCAAGCAGGATCCTTTCTATGACTGCCTTGGTCTACCTGACATCAGTTCTTCTTGCTTGTGACCAGCCCATTTCCATTTCCATTTTTTTAGTCTCCTGATGACATCGTATACTTTTGTTTGTTCTCTAATCCATGTGCAGGTCTTTCTATCTTGTCTTGTAATGCCAAGCATTTATCTTTCCATGGCTCTTTGCACCTTTCATAGCTTTTGTATCAATTGTGAGGTTAGTGTCCATGTTTCACCGGCATATGTTAGAGTAGGTAGCACACACTGATCAAAACTTTTCAGGCATAGGGAAAGGTTGTTCTTGAAAATTAAGCTTAGCTTGCCAAATGCCTGCCAACCCACATGTAACACACTATTCAATTTCCTTTATTGTATCACCTTCCATTGAGATCCATTGGTCAAGATATATGTAGTGGTCTACTACCCTATTTCCCTGAAAATACGACTTACTCTGAAAGTAAGTCCTAGCTTGATTTTTTACACGTGTGCCCAATATAAGCCCTACTCCCATAATAAGCCCTAATTAAGATACTGCCCACTCCAGAGTGCACGGGTAAAAATTAAGCTAGGGTGGGGATGGGATGGTGAACCTGCCCTACCACTTACTTTTGGACAGTTGTAGCTAGGCCTTGCACACCCTAACACCTGCCTCACCAGCCCATTTCTTCTGCAGCCAGCAAGGCTGGCAAGGCTTTCCTGGAGGCCTCTGTAGCTGATAACAAAGCTCTGGATCGATCCGGAGCTCTGTTATCAGCTGCAGAGGCCTTCAGGAAAGCCTTGCCAGCCGCAGAAGTTCCGGAAGGCCTCTGACAGTGAAAATGAGTCTGGGGGTGGCACATGTAAGTGAGGTTAGTCAGTGGCTGACATCCCCCCAAAATAAGACCTGGTGCCTTTTTTGGTGGCAAAAAAATGTAAGACAGGGTCTTATTTTCAGGGAAACATGGTACTTCTAGTTCTTCTCCACATATTTTTTTTTTTCCCCTTTGGTGGATTTTTATAAGTATTACTGCTTAAAACCCTGACCACCAAAACTCTTGCAATGGTTTTTAAGATCTAACAGGTTTCATTCTCTCAGAAAGCTACTGTATCTGGGATATGTAATTATAACTTTTAAACTTTACAGCTGTTTGTGGATTTTCCACAGGACTCCGTGGGAAGCACAAAGTTTCAGGTTTCACACTCTTGCTTCAGATTCGGCTCTGTGTCAAACTGTGTGGCCTGTGAGTCATACCAGATTGTTTTCTAAATTGTTATTGAAACCACTTATTGTGTTGGTATATAATTCTGGTTCAAAACTACTGGACATTCTGTCTACCACAATAATCTTTTATTTTTGAGAACTATTTGTCTTTGCTCAAACTTATTTCCACCTAAACGATCTCCCCATTTTCTTTTCCTGTTCAACCTTGGCCCCTTAGGTAAGTTGTGGCTCTGTCATCTGCAACTATGCTACAATGCTGCCAGACTCCTTTAAAGTCAGGATGCATTTGTACATTATTTTAACTATTTACTTCTACAACTTATATACTGTTCCATTGCCAGGTACCATGAGAAATAAACAGTATTAATATCATAGGATTAAAAATGAAAATCAATTATCATAATTATATCAATCAGAGGCAACTCCATTTAGGGGAAATTACTTTCCAAATATTCTTTGAGGAGCCACAGTTTTAATACTTTTTTAAAATGTAGTTGAAGGTGTTGATCCTTGGTTGCCATTCTTTGCTTGTTTACTGTCTTTCTTATATGCTTTTAACTTTTTTGTTACGTCTAATATGTATTGAAGTTTTAAAATCATGCTGGCCATATAGAGATGCCTGGGTATGATGGGTTCCCTTCATGGTAGGACATTCAGCAAGAACTCTCTTCCAGATCTTACAGAATGGGCAGACTGACTCAGAGAAGATGGTCACAGTAAACATTGACGTATCAAACTTTGACTGTATGTATGTGAATACACATATTTTAATGAATAAAATACCTGTGCAAATTTTGAGATGAAAAACTTTCTCTACGATCTCTAAATGAACAGGTTATGTGCAAGGAAACCAAGGCAATAAATGAGTAGGCATGATTCACATTCTACTCTGTGCTTTTTCAAATAATACTAACTTTTTGTAATAGTTTCATTTGAATGATTGCTTTGGATCTGAAAACAGTCTTGGAGTAGCAATCCACTAACTACACCATGGTACTAACTGCAGCTGAAATAGTCTGAAAGGCCCCTTCCATACAGGGGGGTTTATTCCCCATTTTGGTGTGACGCTTATGCACAGTTTGGGAAAGTAAGTCAATTGTTGGCTCAGCCATCATCTGCTTCAGATGATGAACATTACCAAGACAGATCTGCAGCATTTCCTCTGGAGATTCAGGGCAGGGATACTTCACTGGTTGGAACTTCCATTTTATTCAATCTCCTCCTTCAGCCCAGATGTGAAGTTCATTGTCATAACTCCCTATCTTCTTCACCTGTAATAAGGGATTGCTTTGTTAATCACTCCACACAGTATGTAGTTTCTGGCTTTAAACTGATTCCCCCCCCTTCCTGAGAACATGTAGTGAAGGAAGACTGAATGCAAGGTTTGTACAGCAACTGACTACCTTTTTTTTTTTTTTTTGCACATTTCCTACAGCCAATAGAAGAAGTATTGAATAACATGGAGTAATGGAGGGCCAGGAATAGAGAAACTCACAAAGTGACATTTATTTTTAGATAGAGCTGGAGTAACGTTAAATGCTATCATGTTTAAGAGATATTTATGGCAATACTTTAACTTTTTTAACATTTAGCATTAATACCAATATTGAATTTGAATTTCCTTATGATAATTTGAAAATTATAGAATGTGTTTTTTCATTTTAACTAAATACATGTAACTATATGTCTATTTCCATAAACCTCTAGGATTAGATTAGAATGTAAATGTGACAATAATGAAAAAGCATGGCTAGAAGTAATTTAATAAAGAGACAATCTCAGCTATAAGGAAGAAAATCACCATCTATTTTGAAAGACTATTACAGCCATGTTACTTTAAACTGAGTGTATGTTTCATAATAAATTCTGAGGCATCACATGCTTAAAGAATCAGTACACAGATCTAACTTAATTGAAATATTTTTAGAAAATTGTTGCAACCTTTTATCCTCGCCATCATTAAAAAAATATATACTGCAGCAATATTTAGGGAGCTGCTCTTTTAATCAAGTATTCCACAGGGTGAATTATATTTCCATTCTATTCAAATCTTCTTTTAAAATAGCTTCTCTCAGTTATTGTAAAAACAAACCATTTATGCAGAAATCTCATCCCAATGTATGATATTTAAAGCCTAAAAAATCCGAGCCCTTTAAAACCCTGCTAGATTTCTCTGTTTTCTATGATATCCCTTTTCTCTGTTTGTTATTCTGGACAGCCTTCTAAAACATGACTCTGTCTCTTAGGGTTCAATGTGACTAAAACGGTATTTCATAACTAAACTACTTCAGAAAAACAAGGTCATGAATCTATATCAACATCTCTTTGTGTAAGGCAGTGCTATTTTCATCACGTATTATAGGTTGCTGTATACTTCCTCGAATTTCATGTGCCTTTTCTGCCTTGAGAAATCCTGCTGGTGAGACAATGGATCACTATAAAGCTAATGGCTTCTCTCACTTTGGAGGGAGAACTGAAGGGACAAATCACACATCATGACTTCCAGCTAGCTCTCGTTCTCAATCTCTCTCTCTCTCTCTCTCTCTCTCTCTCTCGGGGTAGGGGGTGAACAATGCAAAGATAAAAATGATTTTTAAAGAAAGAAATCCTGATGTGCTGGGTGGCCTTCATTAATATTTATTCCAAGATTAATATTGATAAGCAAACAGCACAGCTTGCTCTGTTGTCTCTCCTTTCAGTTCCTTGTAATTCAAGCAGCTTGCCATTAGCATGCCTCTTCCTCTGCTTCCCCAGCTTCAGAAAGCTTTGGCAGAGCTCCAGCTCACTTACGCTTAAATGGACACTCAAGCTTCGATGGACACACAGCTAAATAGAGGCCAATAATTCAATACAGTATGACTGTGCTGGGGCTGCTAGTAAATCCATCAAGCAGTAAATATCATCTGAAGCCAATGCAAGCTTTTATCTTTCCAATTTTGTGTATGTCTGTGTGAAGCCCAGGCATTCAGCGAATCATGTAATTTATTCTACAGTGCAAAGCCTGGCCTGTCTCAGATACATCATATTGACTCCCCACCCCCCATCTGTCAGGAGCAGTCAGCCCCCTTCTTGGTTCCCCAGCCCCACCCTTCACACCAGCCCATCACCTTTCATTGCAGTTCATTTCCTTATTTATTTATTCCCACTCAACTGGGCAAGGACACAAATGCTAAAGGGAAGAGAATGAAAAGAGGGGAGGGGGGAGAGGGAAACATCTGAATGTC
Source organism: Notechis scutatus (assembly GCF_049901735.1). Taxonomy (NCBI): domain Eukaryota; kingdom Metazoa; phylum Chordata; class Lepidosauria; order Squamata; family Elapidae; genus Notechis; species Notechis scutatus. Next base: position 213,468,239 of record NC_142010.1, read on the forward strand.
ATTACAGCAAGCATGTTAAACATTTGTCCAAGCCAGTTTGTTAAATCAGCAAAGGCGATTCCAAGCAACTAAGTGTAATGGTTCAGGAAGGGCTCCCTACTGCAATGTTTTTATTAAGCTGCAAATATGCCCTGTTATTTTCTTTTGCTCTTTGGGTCAGCTTGGATGGCAGTATAATGTAAATAATACTGAACAGCTGGGCTTATTGAATTATGATGTGTGTTGGGGTGGATAATACACATACACAGAAGATGAAATCAATCCAGGTTATAGGGGCATATTTCCCCTTCTTGGTGTGTGTGCGGTGTGGTCACAGAGATACGAGGTAAGGCAGCTGAAATGTGGGTCACACCCATGAGAGAGGCCATATTCCTATCCATAGCAAGGACAGATGCTCCTATTTCTGATCTCATTTTCAAGAGAGTTAATCACGGAGTAGATTTTTCAAATTGCAAATAAAATCCACCCCTTCTCATACCACCTTCACAGAACTTAGTCACATACTATACAAAATATGTTTGCATTAATTTTTAAATTTGTGCAATGATTGCAGATTATGACCCCAAGTGCATTGTAGACACTTCTGCTTCTTGGCTGGACCTACAAATTATGCACTTTAGCAGAACCAGAACTCACATCTGTATTTAACAGGGGAGTACTGATTAAATATTGTATTGAAACTGTTGTGTGGAATCTTCAGTAGCACCTTCCTTAATCTTATATAGATTCTTCATTGTAAGCTCGCATGTGCCTATCATTGTTTTTCAAAAAAAACTAATAAAAGCAAAATCATAGACATTTGTGTTCACAAAGGCCAATTACAGTATTATGCAGAGCGGATAATCCTATTGTAACTGTCCCTTGCTACCTGCAAAATGTATGTTTTCCCTTCAAAGCATAGAACTATATGCATCCTATCACTTGCATTGACAGATAATAGGTAGGCAGATAGAAATAGATAGATAGATAGATGATAGATAGATGATAGATAGATAGATAGATAGATAGATAGATAGATAGATAGATAGAAGTAACTATGAGAGGGATCTTAGAGTCTTAGTGGACAACCAGCAGTATGCAGCAGCAGCCAAAAGAGCTCATGCAATCCTAAATTGCATTAACAGAAGGATACAATCAAGATCAAGTGAGGTACTAATACCACTCTATAAAACCTTAGTAAGATCACACCTAGAGTACTGCATCCAGTTTTGGTCACCACACTATAAAAAAGATGTTGAGACTCTAGAATAAGTGCAGAGAAGAGCAACCAGGATGATTAAGGGACTGGAGACTAAGGCATATGAAGAATGGTTATAGGAACTGGGCTTGGCTAGTCTAGGGAAGAGAATGACCAGGGGAGACATGATAGCGGTCTTCTAATATTTGACGGCTGCCACAGAGAGGAAAGAGTCAAGCTATTTTCTAAAGCTCCTGTAGGCCAGATAAGGAATAATGGATGGAAACTGAACAAGGAGAGATTTAACTTGGAAATAAGGAGAAACTTTCTGACAGTGAGAACAATCAACCAATGGAACAGCTTGCCCTCGGAAGTTGTGGGAGCACCATCACTTGAGACTTTCAAGAAGAGATTGGATTCCCATCTGTCAGAAATGGCGTAGAGTCTCCTGCTTGAGCAGGGGTTTGGACTAGAAGACCTACAAGGTCCCTTCCAATTCTGATTATCTGTTACCAGATAGATAGATAGATAGATAGATAGATAGATAGATAGATAGATAGATAGATAGACAGACAGATCTCAAGAAGGAACATTTCCTAATTTCTTGGGCTGAAAGGCAATTGGGGGGGAATGTATTTTTAGACTTTCATGACTGATGTCAGCCTTGTAAGAAGTTTAAGTAAGAATCCCTGGTAGTGCAGTGGTTAGAATGCAGTATTGCAGGCTAACTCTGCCCAGAGCCTGTAGTTCAATCCTGATGAAGACCAAGGTTGACTCATCCTTCCATCCTTCCAAGGTTGGTAAAATGAGGAGCCAGATTGTTGTGGGCAATATGCTGACATTGTAAATTGCTGAAAGAGTACTGTAAAACACTATGGGGTGATTTACTGTATAAGCCTAAGTTCTCAAAAGTTCTCCAAAGCATCTGAAAAGAAACAGATGGAAATGTATCAAGAGTAGATCAAACCTAAATATGAGGAGAAATTTCCTAACAGTTAGAACAATTAATCAGTGGAAAGACTTGGCTCCAGAAGTTGAAGGTTCTCCAATACTGGAGGTTTTTAAAAAGAGATTAGACAAACATTTGTTTGAAATGATATAGGATTTCATGTCTGAGCAGGAGGCTGGACTAGAAGATTTCCAAGGTCTCTTCCAACTCTGTTGATCAGTTATGTGCTATTGTTATTGTGAGGTAGTTTTGACAGGAATATATACCCATTCAATCCAATAACAATTAAATGGAAAGGACAAAGGAGAAGTTTTAGATGGACTTTAAATAATACTATATTAAAAGAAAAGGACTTTGTACAGAAAATGGAGAAATAATTGGCTTTCTTTTTTAAAGAAAACAGAACAGAGGACAACACATCAATACAAAATCTTTGGGATACAATGAAGGCTTACACCAAAGGTTTGATAATAGACTATACAAGGAAAAGAAATACGAAGAAAAGACAAGCTTTAAAAACATTAGAGGATGATTATTAAGGGACTTCAAAAAGAATTACAGAAACTTCCACAAAAAAGGACATTAAAATAAAAATGGACACAGTTAAACATAAAATGGGGCTAATGGAAAAGGAGGAATTAGCACAAAAAGATTAGTGGTGCTAAACAGAATTATTTTGAAGATGCAAATAAGCCAGGTAGATGGTTAGCATATACATTGAAAAAAGAGAGAGAGTCAAGAAAAATAATGTAATTGATCAAGGGCAAATTTCCTATGGAAATAGAGAGAAGAAAAAAATCATACAGGACTACTATGGAAAATTGTATGAACAAGAGAATATAGAGGAGGAAAGAATTAAACAATACCTGCAAAAAGCGAATTTACCCCAGATATCCAAAGACACTGAAATGATGCTCGAAGGGAATATAATAATGATGGAGTTAACTTGAGCATTAAAAAAAAATACAAAATAATGGAAAGGCACCAGGCCCAGATGGATTGCCAGTGGAATTTTACAAGACTTTATAGGAATCGTTGAATCTTCCATTGCTAGAAGTTATGAATGAAGTTACGCTAAAGATGAGGACACCCAAATCGTGGTCAGAAGCATATATTACACTTGTGCCAAAGGAGGATGCCGACCCATAACAAATTAAGAACTATAGACCTATTTCCCTGCTAAATTCAGACTATAAAATTTTTGCTTCAATAATGGCATAAAGACTTAAAAGATATTTGAATAACTTTATTTATCCTGATCAAAATGGATTTCTGCCAAAGAGACAAATTAAAGACAACATGAGAATAATCCTGGACACTTTGGAATATTACAAGGCACATCCTGAAAAACAAATGGCTTTGATATTTTTAGATGCACAGAAAGCCTTTGATAATGTGAATTGGTGATTTATGTTATTACAGTTGAAGCAGATGGGCTTTGGTAAGAAATTTATTCAAGCCATAGAAGCTATATATCATAAACAAACAACAAAGGTAATGATAAATGGGGAACTGACAGATTTTAGTGGTATAAAGAAAGGGAAAAGACAAGCCCGCTGTCACCTCTGTGTTTGTGTTTACATTAGAAGTACTAAATAGAAATTTTAGAGAAAAGAAATAAAAGGAATGAAAATTAAAAAGAAAGAATATAAATTACAAGCATTTGCAGATGACCTGGTTTTTATCTTAGAGGATCCATTAGAAACAGCACTTAAGTTGATAGAAAAGATAGAGGAATATGAAAAGGTAGCAGGTTTGAAAATAAATAAAGATGAAACAAAGATTTTGACAAAGAATATGCTAGAAAAACGAAAGTAAGAATTGGCGGAGGTTTTGAAGATCCAGATCACAAATAAGGTTAAGTATTTGAGGATACATTTGACAGCAAGATGTGGTACACTTAAAGAGAACAATTATTATTCTGCTGCCCAGAGTTACTTTATGTGGCATGTGCAGCAATATACATTTGATAAATAAATATCTAAATCCTTCAAGTTCATCTATTATGTATCAGAAAACTTATTTGTGATATGCAATTTAAAACATTTGTTAATTTCTTGTTCTTTTGAGAAACAGAAAAGGGTACAGCCCTTGGTGATCTCTGAGCTTGCCTGCTTGCCTGCAGACATTTCAATAGCAATAGCACTTGGACTTATGTACTTTTTCATAGTACTTTACAGCACTCTCTAAGGGGTTATAGAGTCAGCATATTACTCCCAACAATCTAGATCCTCATATTACCAACCTCGAGAAGATGGAAAGCTGAGTCAATCTTGAGCCAGTCAGGATCGAACTCCTGGCAGTGAGCTGAATTAGCCTGCAATACTGCATTCTAACAACTGTACCACCATAGCTCCTGGTTACCCAACTATTGAATTGATGATGTTACCTAGTCAGGTAATCAGAGATATTGTATGAGGAGAGATGGGTTAATCTATCATAGATGAATCTCAGAAGGAATCTGGATGCTCCTTTTCAGACTCACGCATTTTATTAAACAGCATAACCTTTCATCTAATTCTTGATGAAGTGAGCTGTAGTTTATAAATGCTTACAGCTTTTAATAAAATGAGCTAGCCAGAAAAAGTACTACTAATTCCTCCTAATTTTGAATGCCTTCACAGAGAAAGTGTAGATGCTGCTTAAAATAAGAGGTGACCATTTATGATTCAGATAAGTATACATGTATGTAGGCGTGGTTCAGTGTTCCTTGGTTGAAAATGTGCTCTTTTTTTTCTATTTGGTGCAGCTAACATTCACCCATCCAGACACAGTTCTTTATATTTTATTCTTTAAACTTCTACATCCTCAGCTAACAAGACTTTTGGTGTCAAGTACATCTTTTGTTTGATGTCTCTGTTGATAAGACAGTCTAAAATAAATTGTTGCTCACTATATACTAGCACTTACATTTGTATCCATACTTTGAAGTGGAACTGACTAGTTATGCTGCTCTTCCTCCTTTCTGTACATTGGTAATTTATTCAACTTTGGGTCAAACCATAATTATTTAAATCAAATAAAAAATACAATTTTACTATTTAAAGATATATTATGAATACTGTGTATGAAGTATTAGGGATAAACTTCTGAATAGCTTTAATAATATATTAAACACCCACACATATACTCATGTATATACACAACAAATCTTCTGCAATTCATATTGCATTTTTGCAATATGTCCTTCTTCCTGTTATATGCACTTTTCATCATTCAGTGCGCATACTGGAATGAATAAAATCCTGTTCAGGTCACCTTTACTCACCTCCATTTAAAAAGAGTCTCACGGCTGGATTTTATATTCAGCACTGGGCAAATCTATATGCTGCTTTGGAGTGGGGCAAGAGTCAAGGAACAGCAGCAATTGAAAAAGCATACCTCCCAACAATTTCCCAACACAGGAGAGCAATTAATGTGGTTGAAGAGAAGAAGCATCATTCATTTTAAAAAATGAAATGAATACATAACAATGATCTTCTTCTCCAATAGGCATTAGCTTTTGATTTGTACCTGAATAAACTCAAGGGGAATAAAATCACGGGACACCATCTGACTACTGGCCACAAAACACACAAATGGAACAGAACCCTATTATGCCTGCCCTTTGCAAGTTCTTTAGGCCAAAATCTCAGCATTGGTGAGTGAATTCACAAGTCTTACACATGCAGTCTAGTTTTTCCTTTTTGGAAAACTTCTCTCCTTTTTTACCAAATGTGTCAACTAAAGCAGGAAGTGCTGCAGTGATGAGGATGATGAAAATAATAAGTAACTGAGAGATGATTTAAGTACCTTTGTTTTTAATGACTAACATGTGGCATTAATATTAGCACAGTATAACATTTTGGATTGGAAGGGCAAAATGTGATTTCATCCATGCAGCACCTGCTGAGGACACCTCAAAGCAAGTCTTTTCCAGGGCTCATAGGGCAGCCACAGAGGTCAAGCATGTGAACCCAGGAGAGGAGGCAACTGCTTTCAGGAGTTGCCAGCAGAAGGTGCTTCTATAGTCACACAGACTCCAAATCATGTTTTGCACTTCAAATCCAGAGGACCATTTAGTCCTAATTCATATGTTATCAGTGCAGGACTGCATGGGGTGGGGGTGGGGGGAAGACATTTTATATTATGTAATTTAGCACTGCTATTGGGGGAATCTTACACTGGATTTCTGAAATTACTTTAAAAGGGAAATTACTACATTTTAATGGAATTCATACCGAAAAAGATATACAATTTTCCATCTCTTTCTAAGGCCTTGAAAGGTCCCTAAGTATTTGATGAAAACTGACAGTTCACTGTCTTACCCTTTTAAGGATAAAACACATTAACATTGTCATAATCAAATAAACCCTAAAGCAGCCATATGACAGTTTTAAAAAGAAATCCAATTTTCCTCCTACACATCCAAAGTGATGTGTGAAACTCACCCTGTTAGCTTCAACCAACCAAATATTGAGCATAGTGTTGGCCTTCAAAATGCAGAAAAATGCAGAAAATACAGTATATATAGACAGGCAAAATGGTTAGACTACTTCAACAGTTCCCTTACAAGGAAAATTACAGAATTTGGAGAAGTTAGCACAGCACATTTTTCTTCATTTCTTAAAGGAAGAAAGATAAAATCTAGATTTGTTTATTAAGAAATCTGAAAAAAGGAAAAATAATGGGAATATATCTTTATAGGGAAAAATCACAGATAAAAGGGGGGAAAGAACCTTTGTGAATTGTTCTGACACTCAAACCATTGGACACTTGAAATATGCTTTACATAGTGCTGCTTTTGAAAACTGTTCAAAACTGCAACTCATCAAAAATGCAGCAGTGCAGGCAGTATGCCCACATAACACCGCTGTTATGCAAGCTGTATTGGCTCCCAATAGATTTCCCAATATAATTTAAGGTACTAGTGGTCACCCATAAAACCCTTCATGTCACAGGATGATGTTACTTTCACTACTCTCTGCAAAACAATGCTATCTAGTAGGACCAGGAAACAAACTCTCAATATTGCAATACCTTCACTATGGAACAGCGTCTCCCATAAGATTTGGGTATTTTAATTCTGCTTAGAACTCTGGAAAACCTTGAAAACCTATCTCTTCTTTCAGAAGTTGGGTCCACGTTGTTACTTAGGTATTAAATTTTGACTGTATGGACAGGTTTTATGGGCCTTAGGTACATTTTAACACTTTTATGATATCTTTGGTTCAGTGGTGGGATTCAAATTTTTTACTACTGGTTCTGTGGGCGTGGCTTGGTGGGCATAGCAGGGGAGGGTTACTGCAAAATCCCATTCTCTCCCTACCCCACTAACCTGCTTTCCAGCTCCGTTCTCCTGTGCAGGGCAACAAAAGAAGACCCAGCCGATCAGCTGGGACTCGGGAGGCAGAGGGGGGCGGGACCAGTCAGAGTTGGTATTTGCTAGTTCTCCAAACCACTCAAAATTTCAAAATTTCCACTACCTGGTCAGAACCTGCTGAATATTACCTCTGCTTTGTTTCATGCTCTTTGTATGATATAAAAAATATGAACTAGAGTAAGAAGGTTGAGATGGGTGGGTGTATAGATTGAATTCATAAACAAACAAACAAACAGACTTCAGTCTTCTGAAGGAAATTATACCTTTTTCATTTATTTTGTTACTGGAATTTTTATCCAACATTTGTCTATCCAGTATTTTCCTGGAACTATATAATTCAATTTTGTGAATGTTCATAATAAAGCTAAAGGTAATTATTCATATTTCATGCAAATACATGCTAGCTGCAACCTGTTTAAAAATCAGAAAAACCATCAAGACCTGTTTATTGTAGGAAGCGTTCAAAGACTGACATGGAAATGGACCAACTGCATAGGGAAATTATTTATATAGGATTTTTTCCTACATAATATTAAGACATTGATTATCAATATTGTTTTGTGCATTGTTTTAACCATTGCTACAAAAATAAAGAATTTGCCACCACTACGACTGATATGATCCGCAAGCTAAACCAACCAACCAATCAATAATAAAATACAAAACAATTCTCAATTGCTGCATTTATTTCTATGGCCAAAATGAGGGGGAATGGAGGGAGGAAAAAAATCAAATCAGTTCTTTTTCTTTCAAGTTGCTTCTCATTTCTTTAAGAGTGACACATAAGCCTCTAGAGCAGGGGTGTCAAATTCACGAAGTGCAGGCTAGATGCATCACATGCTGGCCACGCCCACTCCCATTTTAGTGAAGAAGGAAAAAGTCACAATACATCATGTGATGGCAGTGTGACGGCTCAAATTTGACACCCCTGCTCTAGAGGTTATAGAAAGGGGCCCCATGAGAACAGTAATATCAATACACTGGGATTAATACCAATATATCCAATAACTCATCTAATGTTTTAATGGAAACCATTGGCATTAAATGTAGAAGATGGATTGCCTCTCTCAATGAAATTAATGGCAAATGAAAATGTATGCAAATTATGAGTGGAATGAGTTGATCAATAATTAAGTAACTGTAATTCTAACTAATTAATGAAAGTTTAATAATGGAAATGAACAGAGTAATGAATAGAAAATAATTCTTGCATATCCCAAAACCAAGACAGGCACAAAAAGCAAATGCTAACAGTGAGACTTGAAAACCCATCAGAAAAATCCTCCTGGAATTAAACGTCTTCAGGAACTCCCTATAAAGCAAATGCACCTACACACATATTTTCTCTCTATTTAACATTGATGAAGATCAAGAGCTAAACCATTTCATTTGTTTTCACAATGGAACAGAACATAAAAGTAATATTGAGATACAGCAGTATCTATAAGGTCATTTGTGTTATATTTCCTGTTGCATCTTAACATTACTTTATGCTCAGGAATACTTCGGAATTATTATTAATTTTTTTGCATTAAAAATCAAGCAAAGTAAATGGATGTTTGTTACCATCAGATTGTTCTCCCTGAGTTTTTCTGCTAAACTGGAATGTATACGTATCTTATCACACCAAAAACAGTAAATGGGAAACAGCTACTTGGCAAAAGCTCACATGTCTAAAGTGGTTGATTATTTAAAGATATCCTTGCCAACAGACCATTGTAGAGCCTCACTGTCTGCTTGGCCAGATATTTTGGAAAGAGGCAAAATGTCTGAGGGAACCCTGCTGTCTCTCTCTTCACTCTGGATTCTTTAAGTTAAACAAGCATGCCATTTGTCAGCATGTTTTACAAGTCTGTTACCTCTCATTTCATGAACCATCATTTAAAGAGTTACAGTGCATTTCTGGAAAGGTCACTTCGCTTTGGAGAAGCAAAACTGGTATTTAAAATGATTTGTGTTTGGATTCAAAAATTTGATACATTACCATAATAGTTATCATATGATGATACCGCACTATACACAGCAAGTATATAGACACTGTATAAATGTTTGTATTTGAATGTTCTAATAGGGCTTGACAAATGAAAAAGATTAAATCTAAACTCTGCTTCAGAAAGCTTATAAAGCAGAATCTAATGTCCCTGATGTTAGTTTTAAAAACCACAGAGAGGCTGTATGGATAGTAAGATTGATCAGAGTGAGGGGCTATGAACTCTTTTCCCTGTGGCTATTTTTATCAAAAAATATCCCCCTCAGCTGCTTGCTCAGCCCCCATCCTCAGATAGCTACATCGTATTTCTTGCAGACCAAATAAAAAACAAAGCAGCAGCCATGGGTTTTGATGGGAAAAACAAGATGAAAGGGCCAAATGCTGTCTGCCCTACAAAAGTTAGCCTTCTCTTTAATTTATACTCTACCCAGCTGCAGCTTGTTAAAAATACAAAATAAAAACACATTGGGGGTAGCCTGTGCAAGTTTGTGGGTGTAAGTTAGTTGTCTTATTCCATTACAAATCCCGCAGCCCTACTGTTTCTAGGAAGTAGTATATTTTGTAATCTTTTGAAAATCATTCTTTATAAATATCAAATTTGGATGGAAGCCAAAGGAAGAAGGGAAAACAGGACATAAAAAATAACCTAATGAAAGGAGAAATCAAGAAAAAGGAAACAGCCATCCATAGACTCAGAAATGCACATGGAGCTATTTCCATTGTAGGTAAATTGTAGGGAAAAATTAAAACAATAAATCAGACAATAGGCTGTTGTATAATGATAAAGAAAAATGCTAATTTGAGTGTTAATTTCAGTATTTCATGCCTTCTCTGTCAAGTCTCTCAGTTGTGTTTTTCTAGTTTAGAGGAATCTATTATAGTCATCCTTGAAGAAACCCTGTGTAAGTAGCCCACTCTATATTTAGGCTGGAAATTAAATGTTAGCCCAGGTACATTCATATATATCTATTAAGAAAGCAGACTCATATCCCAATATATATTCTAGACTTCTCTTAATTTTCCTGTTTTCTAAAATAGCTGATCCAGGTCTTTTGCTGCTAAGCAGAAGATGCATTATAGTGTTTATGTCAGGGCTCTCCAACCTTGGCAACTTTAAGACCTGTGGATGCCCAGAATTCCCCAGCCAGCGTAGGGAAATTCTGGGAGTTGAAGTCCACAAGCCTCAAAATTGCCAAGGTTGGACACCCCTGGCCTATGTGTACAATAAATGGGGGGGAAGGAACAATGGCTTGAACTAGTACATTGAGAAGAATGAGAGAAAAGTTCAGTACACAGGTTTTATAGCAGAAATAGAGAAAATGAAGTCAGGATTTCCCCTTCCTGCTCTCCTGGATTGTGAAATTTACTATAAACCGATTAGAAGGATTAAGATTGGGTTGATTGATAAATTTCGCTTGAAATCTTGCTGAAGAGCTTTTCAGGGAAGGGAGCCAGGGCAAGATTCCTTCATATGAGAAAACAGACTTCCCCCAAACCCCACAGAATTTCAGGGTTGAAATGTGCCAAAAGAAAGAAAAATCAGCATGCCAGCCCAAGAAATATAGCTAGTGCAATGAGGGAGGATACTGCGTTTTGTAATCATCATCAACATCAACAGCAGCAACAATTGTTCTTTTTCCCACCCACCCACCCACCCCAGGTAGTCAAAAATATTATTCTGACACACAATGTTCAAATAGTAACAATGTCAATATACATTTTGCTCCAGTAGGTAACACCGAGAAATAATTTGGATGTTACTGCAGGAATAAAATTTATTTATACCATTTCAAAGCAGTGGCAATCAGATTTTTTTAAAGCATCCATATTCTGGCTCTTTCTGCTTGATCAATAACCTGTAAGCTGAATAGCTTGGCATTTGCAATAGAAAAACAAATCTGAAGAGAGAAAGGGAAAAAGAAACCACCAACAAGAAAAAAAGCTGAAGTGAATGATACATTTTCTGCAGTGTCAGATTAATGACCCTTAAGTGCTTGTGGGGGGAAAATGAACCGTGGAGGTTGTTTGCCTTTTACAAAGACACTGTATGGCTCATGCATCAAGAAGAAATCACTTGTATGGATTACTGTTGTAAGCTGGGGGTAAATGCTGTTTGTAGCATCTAATTTTATGATTATGGCAGCAACTAGCAGTCCTTTTTCTCACACACTTGCATTCAGGTGTGTTTAAGTGTATTTGCTGTCAGGTCCTTCCCTTCTCCCAGAGGTTTGTGTGTGTGTGTGTGTGTGTGTGTGTGTGTGTGTGTGTGTGTGTATCTGTATACATTTGTTTGTGTGTGTGTAAAAACCAACCCTCTTTTCTCCTGCTGTTTTTCCAGAGCTCTTTCTGTCATCAAAAAGGCATTGATCAAATGCTGAGAGGTAGGACAGAAAGCTATTTACTTTGAAACAGTAGGAGAGATTCACTGGGCAAAGCAGCACAGTTAAAAATCTGCATTGACTGGTACTTACATTATTAGAGCTATTCATAACTCCACTTCAGCAGGTCCCTAAACAGCCTGAAGAACAGGTTTAGATTTCCTTTTAGAAATTTCTTTCTTTTAATCTGCACCATAAAGCAGCAAAAAGAAGACCAAAACACAATTTAACATTCCTCAAGGGAATAAAAGTGGGATTATTCAACAATAATTAAAGAGAAATGTAAAACCAGGAGCCTCATTATTCAGGGTTATTTTCTGTCATTTTAGATCGGTTCCTTTTAAAACTTTATTTTAAAGCAAACTTTAATGTTGAATCAACCCTTTTTTATTGTTAGGCTTCCTTTTCTGAATATGAGGAAGAGAATATTTTGGTCTAGTGCAGGGGTTCCCAAACTTGGCAACTTTAAGACTGGTGGACTTCAACTCCCAGAATTCTCCAGCCAGCTGGTTGGAGGACTCTGGGAGTTGAAGTCCACCAGTCTTAAAGTTGCCAAGTTTGGAGACTTCTGGCCTAGTGGGTACGGCATTAGATTAAAAACTGGAAGACTGGAAATTCTAGTCCAACTTTAGTCAACTGGATGACATTGGGGCCAGTCCAGAGGAGGTATTCTGCAGGTCCTGACCAGTTCCGGAGAACTGGTATTGGAAATTTTGAGTAGTTTAGAGAACCAGCAAATACCACCTCTGACTGGCCCCACCCTCATCTATTCTCTACCTCCTGAGTTCCAGCTGATCGGCTGAGTCTTCTTTTGTTGCCCTGCACAGGAGAACAGAAAGCAGGTTAGTGGGGTGGGGAGGGAATGGGATTTTGCAGTAACCTTCCCCCAGGCAGGAGGAGGAAATGGAGATTTTACAGTATCCTTCTCCTGCCACGCCCACCAAGCCATGCCCATCAAGCCACACCATGCCCAACAAGCCATGCCCACAGAACCGGTAGTAAAAAAAATTGAATCCCACCGTTGGGCCAGTCACTCTCTCTCAGCCCAACCCACCTTGCAGGGTTGTTTTGTTTTTGAGCAAAATAGAAGGAGGTAATAGTATTAGGCATGTTTGCTGCCATGAGTTATTTATAAAAATAATAATAATGAGATAAAAATATCTTTAAAAATTGAGATGACTCACTAATAAAGTCACAATTAGTATAATTCTTAATGGCAGAAAATTATAAATGCAGTTCTTCTTTGAGAAAGTACTCATTTGAGCTAGTCAAGAGTCAAGGAACATCATTACTTTATTTAAGCAGCCTTTCTCTATCTGAATTGTCCAAATATCATAAGAAGAAAATACTTGGGAAGAACCATATTGGGGAATACAAAGTAGAAATAGTAGTGTCAAAAATCAGAAATCCCCTTAGGTCCAAAATATCAAGACCTTCCTTCTCCAGCATTCTTTCAGTAGGCCAATGCTTGCTTTTCAGCTTTTGTTAGCCACGGTGGTGCAGTGGTTAGAGTGTAGTATTGCAGGCTACCTCTGCTGCCTGCTGCCTGCTTGCAATTTGGCACTTCAAATCTCACCAGGTTCAAGGTTGATTCAGCCTTCCATCCTTCTGAGGTGGGTAAAATTAGGACTCAAATTGTTGGGGGCAATATGCTGACTCTGTAAACTGCTTAGTGAGGGCTGTAAAGCACTGTAAAGCGAGATATAAGTCTAAGTGCTACTGCTATTTCCCATCACTAACAACAACAACATCAACAACCCTGCCCACTCTCCCATGCTTCGTGTTGCATGGAGGGATTGGGAATTGAATCTTGATGCTTTGCTTTTATTATATTGCTGATCTATATTTAGGGAAAATCAGTTTTACATTAGATTTAAAAAGGTTAATTTAAAATCTAGTTTAAATTAAGTAGACCCAATGTGATTTTTTTTTTTAAAAAAAAAGAAAGGGTGGGCATTATTATCTGAACAGTTTTCATGAAAAGCAACTCTAACAATGAAAGGTTCATATCCCTGAAGTCTAAGCAAAGGCTCTGGTGTGTATGATCTCAACTGCAGTCATTAATAAGGGTCTTCCTTTAGTATATAGACAATGCTTTTTAGGAGTCACCTGGGATTCAATCATTAGAACAAGGGTAAAAAATACATTTATTTAGTTATAATCTGTTCTGGCTTTTTTCAGACTGCTACACAATAGATTCCTAGAATCACTCCTTGAACAGGAATGAGGAAATCTATTATAGAGCATTCAAATGGAGAGATAACAAACCCCTGCAGCTGATTAGTAACATAGCAACCAGCACATAATCGTCTGTAGAAACATATACATTGCCTCCTACACCTGTTTCTAGCCTCCACATCCCCATTTAATTTGCCTCAAATAATTTGATAATGGGGCCAGAGAGATGACCTTTGAAGAGGTTAAGCACACATGATTTGTAATAGAATTTTCGAGGGAGGGGACCCTACAGGTCATAGGACCTTCTGAGATTCAGTTATACACTATTGCCTTTGCATATAACGAGTGATTTGTGTTTATTATTTGTCAGGAAGAGTGAGCAACAGGGGAGCTAAAAATACTTTAAATGAGGCTCCAGAAAGTCCTTCCAGATCAAACTTAAGCTCATCAAATGCAAAACTCTATAGGAAGATCACAAGCCTGAGCTGTGGGCGGCAGCATATTTACTCCATCAGCCTTTTATGGAGTAAACTTGACACAATGTGGTCTCATTTGCTGTTGCACAATAAACCTAAAATCACCTACTATTATCAATATCACGAATAGCCATACCAATCCATATGCCGCTGGGTATATTCGTGGGAAATGTGAAAATACAACTTTTTTTCACGGAAAAGAAGCTAAAATATCAAGCCTGTGACTGCCAGAACTGAAAGAGAAAGCAAAGCCAATTACCATGTATTCAGAAAGCAGAAAAAGACATTCTGATTGCACCAATTTGGCTTCCCATCTCCTGAATGTGAAGGCAACGGGCACTTAATAGGAAATCGCCACAGAAAATGCCAATCCTGTTGAGAAATGCTATTTCTTCAGCCCAGCTGCAAAATGAAATTGTTCTGCCTTTATCTCGAAGGATTAAAACAATATGATTCGGAGCTTTTCTACAAGTTGACCACTAACAGCAGGAAAGGGGACAGGGAGAAGGGGTAAAGGAACAGAATGTTTCTGTTTAAACATTCTGAGTGTGTATGGAGAGAGAGGATATTACATTTTTATTAAAACAGATAACAGGGCTGGTATCAGGACAGCAGTTTTCTATTGCCCGCTGAGTCCAGTAATGAGGATTCGAGGCTTGGTAAATGATAGTGTCAGAATAAGCCTATGGATACACAGTGAGAGCCACAAAGCAGATTTGTTCTCCTGAAGAATGTAATCTTATGAAACATTTATTTAAGAAACACCTACCAATTAAAAATGCTGGGCTTTTTTTTTTTCAAAACAGACCAGATGCCAGTGTTTTCCCTGCCCCCTTGTAGCTATGCTAAGCACATTCTGAAATTAATTAGAAATATATGGCTATTTCCCAAAAGGGAAGGATATATCTTTGGTCGATAATGAGTTGCCATTTCTAGTTAACTTAATATGTTGTGAGGAACAGAGCGGCTTGGGGCCGGCCTTGTTTGGCAAGCTAAGACTGTAATGCTAAACATGTGCATCCAGTAGGGCTTAATTCCCAGATCAGTAACTTTACAGGGAAGAACTGGAGGAAAAATTGTTTTTGGAAATTGCATATAATTGGGAAAAGAGAAATGGACTGCCACCATTTCTCTTTGTTTTTGACCGAACCTTTTCTATCAATTTTTTCTTTGCACCCAATTTATTCTCTGCATTTCTCCTAAAGGCTCAGTAACAATCACTCTCCCACCTCCTACCCCCCAAAATGTGAAATGGTGATAGTTTCCCCCTCCTTTTGAAGGAAGAATTTGATTCAGCTTGGAGAGAGTAAGGAGCAGTCTGACCTTTCTAACAGGGCCATCAGTAAAGTGGAAGAGCTCTAGTTAAAATCCAAGGCATTAAAAAATTCTGACAGTGAAGTATGCTCAGGATGAGTTGAAGCAGCAAGCATGAAGAATGTAAAATATATTAGGTTCCTTTTAGAGGTAGGGCAGGCTAGCTTTGAATATTTGATTTTGTAATTTTCCCTGCCTTCATTTCTGAAAAGTAATTATTTTTGTATGGGTACGTTTGCCAATAAAATGTCACATAAGTGAAGATGAGGACAGTAAAACACATCATGCTACATTTTTTTTTCCTCACATGAAATGGCAAGAGTAACACCATGTAATTACAGAGGCCCAGAGAGAAATACAGTGTAATGAACAATATTATGCATAACACCCGAATATGAAAGCCCTTGTATGGCTCCTTCATTCATATGCTGTCGTTGTGCTTCTAAAGGCCAATGTTTGAAAAGCTAAGAGTTGGTGTGATGCATATTAAACACAGGTATTTCTGCTTTCCTCACAAAATGGCTGTGAGGAGTAGGATGGACAGAGAGAGTGGAGAGGAGAAGAGAGAGGGGGGAGGGAGGGAGGGAGAGGGGGGGAATGAGAGGTGGGACAGGGAGAGAGAAATATGTATCAGTTGGAGATTTGGCAAATGCACACAATGTCTATTTTGGCAGGCAATTATCCATCTGAAAAGATAGACATTTCTGAAAAACTCAAAAGGACTGGGATCTGGAAAGGGGGGAGGTTACTTCTCCATTTATTCTTATTCATAACATGATTTTTTTTAGGATGTGCTGTGAAATTACATCGGTAATTCCCACTATGAGCAAGATATTTTAAAAATGAATAATGTTTTCTGAAACTTGTCTGTGTTTCTATGACAATGTATGGAAAATGTGCTTAAATAAGCACATGCCGGCATGAAAGAAAAATTCCATATGAAATGTCAGGCAAGAAGTACAGTATGATGCTCCTTCTAGCGCAGTGAAATTAAATTCCAATTCCCTTTCTTTAGGGATTATATGAAGACTGAACGTAAAGAAAAGTGCAATTCTCCAGACTTAGACCTTCACAAATGTTTCAGTAAAATTATGAGGGTCATGTCCTGAATCCTCTCAACCTCAGGATTTTAGTTCTCAGCAGTTTTCTTCTGATATTTACAATCTGACTTTGGACAGGAGCTTCAATCAGAGTTTACAACTATGAAATCATTCATTTTATACTATGAATGATTTTGCTGAGCAAATGCTGAGATGCAAGGGTCAGTTCTTCTGAAGAAGTGAATGCTTCGTGTTGTATAAGAAAGAAAGTATATGAAGGATCAGCCAAAGAAAAGATGAAGAAAAAAAATCAGGAGGAGTCTGGTAGAACTTTTTCATATTAACAGATTTTATTGAAAGGCATGAGCTCTGGCTAAATTCTCAACATTAGGAAATATTTATTGAAGTGTTCTTTGTGTGTGTTTGGGCAAATGGCCTGGTATAACAATTTTAGATACCTTTACTCTGAAGATGACCAGGGGTAGGCTTCAAATATTTTTAGCAACAGGTTATCTATGTGGTTGCTGGGTGGGTATGGCCATGGTGGGCGTGGCCTAGTCAGCCTCCTGCACCACGGCTGGGGGAGCGTTTTTTTTCTCCCTGGGCTCCGGAGGCTTTCCTTGATCCTCCCGGAAGGCAAAAATGGCCTCCCCAGGCTCCAGAGGCTCTCTGAAAGGCGGAAATGGACCCGTTTCTGGCCTTCCTGAACTTCCATTTTTCACCCTCCCCAAGCCTCCATGGATGCCTGCAATTACCTGCATCCAAAATGGGCCACGTGGGGATTTCTGTGAGGGGAGGGGTGGGGTGGGTGGGGCCAGCTAGGAGTGGGGGTTCTCCGAACTATGCAGAATCTTAGCCAGAGGATCTCCTGACCCCTGTGAACCCCCAGCAACCCACCCTTGAAGATGACCCTCTAATTTCTATTTTAACATATTATTTGAAAGAATAATCCACTTCCTTACTTGCTTATTTCTTGCTTTCCATATAATTTCTAGAGACTCTTCTGGTGTTTTATCCAGAATGTGAAACAGTAATTATCCTCGTAGCATTATTTTCATGCTTCTAGTAAACATTTTGAGCATAAACACCTACAGCAATAAAACTTTCACACATATGGCTATACGTATGTTAACATTCATGTCACCTACCACTAGTTCACATATGGTTTAATGACTATAGACATTTGCTCAGCGTTACAAATGGAGTCTGACCAGGGCAGACTAAAGTGTTCCTGTTAATGTATCCCAAAATAGCACTTGCTTTTTAGCAATGTCATTGCAGCAATGACACTTTTTACAACCCTACATCCCCTTCACATCTATTACTTCCAGGCCAGGTCTCTCCTGTCCTATATTTGTTCCTCACCAACTGGTTTCATGCTTGAACAGATTTTTATATAAAAGGTTTAACATCTCACCCTTAATGCACAGTGCTTGTAGCCATTTCCTGTAATTAGAAGACAAAGCTATGAGTCATCAAACTCCACTTCTATTGTGTCATGTTCCATGTAGAAAAAGGACAGAACAAAATTTGCTGTTGCTGCTGCTGCTGTTTTACTTGTCTTTTCAGCAGCCTACAAAGCTTTGTGAAGCTTTTTATTGTTTCAGAGGGAATCCTCCTCCTTCTCAGAGAGTCTCAGATCTCTCTGAAACAACCTAATTAGAGTCAGCACATGTCCCAAAGCCAAACTGAACTGGTAATATGCATTCTATTCATTCTTTTTCTCGAACCAGAACGTCCAGTAAACAACACAAGACTGTAGGAATTCTTTCTTTTTTTTTCTTAAATGTTTTTTCTGAAATGCATTATAATTCATCATTAGAACTGATCATATTTCTCTGAATAACAGTGCAATGGTCTCCTATTGCCAATTGATATGTGGAAAACCTCTTAATAAATGTTCATCATTTACAGTCAAGCATTCTTTAGAGAAAATGTAATTTGTCAACCTTTAGTCTAAGAGTGGAATTTCTATTAACACGTTGGAGAAAAGAGAGCTATTTTGTACCCAATGAGCTTTATGATTCTCATGTTCAGTTCAGGGGTGGGATTCAAATTTTTTTACTACCGGTTCTGTGGGTGTGGCTTGGTGAGCGTGGCAGGGGAAGGACACTGTAAAATCTCCAGTCAGAGATGGTATTTGCCAGTTTTCCAAACTACTCAAAATTTCCACTACCAGTTCTTCAGAACTGGTGGGAACCTGCTGAATGCCACGTCTGGTTCAGTTTCTGAAAGCAATCACCTACAGATAAGCTAGATATGTATTTATGAACTTAAAATATGGATAGTATGAAAAGTTAGATGTGAGTGGAAGGAGGCCTTTATTTTAAAGGCTACTTCTTAGGAAAGCTTCAAAGGAAATTGAGCTGCTTCTGAGGGCCGTGGGAATCTCTTTTTAAGAATATTGATTGGAATCTGGAACTGCCTTTTATTTAATTTATTTGATTTGTCAATTGCTTACAAGATAATAGGTATAAGTATAAACATAGTTATGAATACATGAAATGGATACATATAAGAAAAATAAAAAGAAACAATAGGACAGGGACTGGTAGGCATGCTGGTGCGCTTATGCATGTCCCTTACAGACCTCTTAGGAAAGGGGTGAGGTCAATAGTAGACAGTCTAAGGTTAAAGTTTTTGGGGTTTGGGGAAGAAACCACAGAGTCAGGTAGAGTATTCCAGACATTGACCACTCTGTTGCTGAAGTCATATTTCCTGCAATCAAGGTTGGTGTGGTTAACTTTGAGTTTGTATCTATTGTTTGCTCTTGTATTGTTATGGTTGAAGCTGAAGTATTCATTGACAGGTAAGACATTGCAATGTATGATTTTATATACCATATTTAGATCGGACCAAAGGCGGCATAGTTCTCGGTTGTCTAGGTCTAGAATTTTGAGTCTGGTGGCATAAGGTATTCTGCAATGAGTAGAGGAGTGGAGAACTCTTCTTGTGAAATATTTCTGGACTTTCTCAACTGTGTTAATATCGGTACATAATATGGGTTCCAGACTGATGAGCTGTATTCAAGTATTGGTCTAGCAAATGTTTTATATGCTCTAGTTAGTAGTGTGATATTACCAGAGAAAAAGCTACATAGGATTAGGTTAACAACTCTTAATGCCTTTTTGGCTATGTAGTTAAGTGCTAGCGGGCTCTAGCACTTAGATCATTAGAGATGAGTACTCCAAGGTCTTTGACAGAGTTTGGATCATCAACAAGGTCTTGACTATTCAGCTTGTATTTCATTTTCTGATATATATTTTTTGCCAATATGTAAGACAGAGCATTCATTTGTTGAGATTTGAAGTTGCCATTTGTTTGACCATTCTGATACATAATCAAGGTCTTTTTGAAGGGTAGCAGTATTTTCTGTGGTGTTGAATAGCTTTACATCATCAGCGAAGAGAACGCAGTTGCTCTTAATATGACCCCACAGAGGTCATTTAGGTAGAGTATGAAGAGAGTAGGTCCTAGAACGTTACCTTGAGGGACACCACTGTTGACACGTACATAATTTGATAGGACGCTCCCAATTTTGACCATTTGTTGTCTGTTTGACAGGAATGCTTCTATCCAGTTATGCAGGTGTCCAAAGATACCACAAAAATTTAGTTTTAGTAGTAGTTTGTCATGTACCACTGAAGTCTATGTAGATTGCGTCTATTGCTTTGCCCTGATCGAGTTGTGTAGTCCATATGTTTTTGCAGTGTAAGAGTTGCAGATTACATGATAGTTTTTTCTGAAACCAAATTGTTTATTAGAGAATAGATTGTTTGTCTCTAAGTGGAAGATAATGGATTGGTTAATAATTGATTCCATGACTTTACAGGTGACACAGCATTAAGAGTTCTGTAATTTTCAACTAGGTTGGAGTCTCCCTTATTGAAGATGGGGATGACCGTGGCTTGTGACTATAGGTTTGGCAAGGAGCTGGTCCTGAAAGATTTTTCAAAGATTATGCTTAGAGGTTCGGCTTTGGCAGTGGATAGCTTTTTTAAGAAATAGGCACATATTCCGTCCAGTCCAATAGACAGAGATGGTTTTAGATTGCGTATTGGTTTTTCAACATTGTCTTCTGTAAAATGGATATGTATTAGATCATTGTAATTGTCAGTGGATCGACTAGGAAATACTGGGCATGATCCATTTCTGTCTACAAATACTGAGCCAAAGAATATGTTAAAGAGGTTGGCTTTAATGGTGCTGTCATTGCAGTCTTTACCATTAGGTCCTTTCAGGGGTGGGATGGACCTTGAGTCTTTTAGTTTGTTGTTTACAAAATTGTAGAAAGCATGGGTGGAATTGGTGCATAGAAGGTTTTCCTCTTGTTTAATGTGATAATTGGTGCCTTCGGTCTTTATCTGGTAGCATAAATTTTTGTATTGGCTTTTGAAGTTGAAGTGTTTTTAGTTACAGGTAAGTCCCAGTTCCATTTCCAAGGTCTGTCCTTAAGTTGAATTTGTATGTAAGCTGTCGCAGTATTATTGTATAATATTGTATAAGTAGCATTGTGTTGTGAACTTGAAACATTGTGAATTTAATTCAATTTTTGCTACACTAGGCTGCTTTCTTAACTATAGGTTGTCTGTAAACTGGGTTGTTCTTAACCCAGGAACCTGCTCTGTGTGTGTGTATGTATGTGTTTAAGACTAATTCCAGATGTGTGTGTGTGTGTTTGTGTGTGTATCAACAGTATTTTTTGCTATACATGTTGTCTTTGTCTGAAGGCCAATTCAAAGGGCAGGCCTATAACCTCATTCTTCTGTCCTCTGTACATATATGGTTCAATTTCTTTTTTTTTAATGATGGGCAAAGAAAATACACAGAAAAAAGTCTTGCAAAATTCTGTTATTATAGCCTATCTCAATGAAAATAGTTGTATGTAATCTGGAACAGAACATTTGATCCAATTAATGGAGTTGACAGGTAAGATACATATGAGTAAGGGTATGTTATAAAAGTAGAAAGATGGGGTATTCTCCATTATTTATTTATTTATTTTAATGAAATTTAATTAATTGGAAGACCAGAAAGATCCAGTTAGGGGTGCATCATTGTGGAGAAAAATCTATCTGTGAGGTCAGTAAGAGCTGATGCCAACTTGATGGCAAATAATCAAAACATAATTGCATAATGATCTCTGTATGTACTTACCTTAAATTTGGCAACATAGGTACTGGTCAGGGAGAATTTATGTGTCCTCAAAAGTATGAAACTCTATTTAAAAGCAAAAGCAGATCAGTTATTTGTTTAAAATTAGAATGGATGGGTTTTTGGAAGCGCTAATCTGATTCTAACCTGAAATGGATAACCTCTGAAAAACTCTGAGCTAAATCAAGTAGATATTATTTATTTGTTTGTCTATTTATTATCAATCCCATTTTAATCACCCTCTTCCCTCAGAAAGGGACTCTTGGCAGTGTACAATAAATTATTAAAATGTAAAAACAGTACAAAAAAGTTTTAAAAAAGAGGCAAGGATGATTTAACTGCTAGGTGAGCAATTAAAACTGAAGCAAATGATAGGAGTTCACAGTGCCATGCAGTGCTAGGACTCAAACTTCTGGAACAAAGACCATCTTTATCATTAAGCCACTAAGCCTCCATGTCTCTTCACAGAGCATGTTGCAATATCCAAACAGGAGGTAGTCAGGGCATGTGTGACCAAGCAGAAAGCCTTCCTGTCCAGGAAAGGGCACAACTGGTGCAGAACTTGAAGTTGTGCAAAGGACATCCTAGCCATGGCTGTCACTTGCTCTTCAATCAGGAGCTAGAGCCCAGGAGTACTTCCAGATTATGCACCAGGGCTGTCTGGGTTAGTGCAACTCCAGGTGTGCAAAGGGGTGTGACAAGGGGTGGGATTCTACCAGTTCGCACCTATTTGCTAGAACCGGTTGTTAACATTCTAAGCAGTTCGGAGAACTGGTTGTTAGAAGAAATTATTGGCCAAATGCTGTAAGGAAGCAGAAAGGAAACATTCTGGTGTTGCTTACAGAAACTGCCTCTCCATTAACCCTTATTACATTCTTGGCAGGACTAGACTTCCTGTCTCAGGAATGTCTTTGGAGTTTTTTTTCCCCTCCTTTGCTGGTACTTTGCTTGTGTGGAGTGACCATTCAAAGTTACAATGGCACTGAAAAAAGTGACTTATGACCATTTTTCACACTTTCGACTGTTGCAGCATCCCCACAGTCATGAGAGGCCAGGCGAGGAGATACTTGCCTCGATGTGAGTGATATTGAGTTGGCCACACCCAGCCAATAACATGACCACCAAGCCATGCCCACCACCTAAGCCATGCCCACCACCTAAGCCATGCCCACAGAACCGGTTGTTTAAAAATTTGAATCCCACCCTGGGTGTGACCTATTTGATGTTTGAATTATCAAAGTATGTTCCCTACTTGTTCAACCTGTAAACTGTCCAATTTTCCAATATTTTTTTAATTTTCTTAACATTAGACATTCCCATTCTTATGGTGGGACTTAAATCCATTGCTTTTCCATGGTAGCGATGAGCTACTTTCTATGGAATGCTGTAGCAGTACATCTTTTTCTACCTTATTTTCAGTGTGTGTGGCTGCTGACAAAAGTTATATTTTTAGAACAAACTGTTTGCCCTTCAGTTTCTCAAATTCCCTATAATGGAATTGTCTGAAAGAATAAATCACACCTTAGACTTCAGCTGTTCCTTTCTTATGTTTTACAGGCTAATTGAGTGCTTTAAATATTTATGGTCCTCATTTTTAGACAGTAGCCACCCAACTGTGTATAAAAATGCAGATAACACCAGTAGATGCCTGACTATAAAAACAGAGAGAGAAAGAGAGAAAGTCTCAGATCATCAGTAATAGTAAGTTTTATACTGTAGATAAAAAGATGTAAGAGAAATGATCAGAAGTAAGGAAGAAGACACCACCCAGAAATTGCAGACTCAATATCATCTCAGTACAGTAGTAGCACTAATCAACAGAGTGGTCCAGAGCTTTGAAGAACTGCTTTGCAAACCTTCCTTGAGGATGCTTCATTAAAGAATATGGGGGTCCTTTTGTTTTTAAAAGTATAGTGGTCAGTTACATTGTTTCACTGCTCCCTTGAGTTCTTCCAAAGTTTTCTTTGAGCATCTTCCAGCACTTGCAAGATCTACAAAAAGGTTATGCTCAGATGTTATACATATCAGAGTTCAGTTCTGATGTTGGAGACAAATGGAAACATCAGAAGAGGCTTTGGTGCAAGCATATCATATTTTGGTGTCTGCAGATATTGGAAAAGATTGCATGAGAGAGAGAAGAGACAGTAACAACATTGACAATTTTAAGCATGTAATCTCTTTGCCTTTAGAAAAGAGAATGGTATTGCTTAAATGCTTTGGCAGCATATAAGGATCTTAATTAAGGTGCATCTGAGCTATTTTGCGCAGGCCTACTCACCTAGACATATCAATTTCAATTATTGACAGCTGTGAACGGAAACATGTAATGACCCGCGAAAACTTAAGAAAACAAATATTTATGTATGTATGTATGTATGTATGTATGTATGTATGTATGTATGTATGTATGGTGTTCAGCTTTGTTCGGGTATTTTCCCACATCATTATAGCTGTGCTTTTAAAGTTGTAGCAACATTTCAGCAGAATCTCATCTGCCATCATCAGGCTTCTGTATTGTGTTCGTCTGTGAGTCAGACTTTCACAGCCGTTTCAGTTTTAAATTTGGGGCTAGCCTACTTCTATGCCAGAATGGTTTTTTCTTAATCTTGATTGGTTGGGAGTCTTGGTCTGTGTTTATTGGTCTTGGAGTTTGCTGTGTTCTGCTTGATTGGTGTTTCTAATATCTTCTGTCTGTTTTGTGGCTTTTTTTGTCTTGATTGGCTGGCAACATTGTATTCCTATATTGGAGGCTTTTAGTGCGGCTTGGCTCTAAGTAAATGGATGGCTATCATTTATTAGAAAGCTAGGTTTCATCTGGGTGCCTGGTTGGGGTGTGTTTGAGCTGGAGGTATCAGGGGGATCTGTTTGTGCCCAGGTGTTTGCCTGGCTTGTGGTGTGGAGATTTTTTTGTTTGTGAGTGCAGGCTTCCAAATAATTGACAGTCTGGTGGAATCATCTCTTCTATTCATGCTTTCAGGTCTTTTTTTCAATCTCTATGGCTTCTCTGATAATTCTGTGGCTGGGGTTTTCTATAGTGGCTAGGGTTTTGGTGCCATTGAAGTTGATGCTATGACCGGTGGCTTTCATATGTTGGACTAGTGAGGAAGTGTGTTCCAGCTTTTTTACTGCATTTTTGTGTTCAACCAGGCGGGTATTTATTCTTCTATTGGTCTGTCTAATGTATGTGGCAGGGCATGATGTGCAGAGGACTTCATATATGCCTTGGTTTTCCAGGTCAATTTTATCTTTGGGGTTTCTTAGGATGGCTGCTATTTTTCTGTCTGTTTTGAAGGCAGTCTTGATGTGATGCCTGTGTAGTATCTTGCTGATTTTGTCTGTAGTACCTCTTATGTAGGGCAGGACATCTGTTCCATAGGTCTGTTCATCTTCTAGGTCTCCATTATGTCTCAGTGTGTTTGTGTGGATCAGGCCTGTGATTTTGCTTTTGTGGAAGCTGTTGGCTGTCAGTACTTTAGTCAGGATGCATAGTTCAGTCTTTATGTATGTCTTGTCTGCCAGGCGTTTGGTTCTGGCGATTAGTATTTTGGCCACGGAGTTTATCTGTGCTGGGTGGTGGTGGGATTGGGCGTTGAGGTAGCAGTTGGTGTGTGTTTTCTTCTGGTATATGGTGTGTCCTAGTGTGCCATCTGTTTTTTTATAGATTAGTACATCTAGGAATGGTAGTTGTTTGTTTGTTTCCGTTTCCATGGTGAATTTGATTTTGGGCTGTGTGCTGTTTAGGTGTGTTAGGAAATTGTTTAGGTTTTCTTTTCCATGGGGCCAAATAACAAATGTGTCATCGATGTATCTTAACCATAGTTTGGGTTTGTGGATGGCATTAGCTAGGGCTCTGGATTCGAATTCTTCCATGAACAAGTTTGCAATGATGGGTGACAGTGGTAAACCCATAGGGGCTCCTTCAATTTGCTTGTATCTTTGTCCTTTGTATATGAAATATGTGTTGGTTAAGCAGTGTTCTGCTAGTTCCATGAGGTGTTTGGGTGGTTGGTATTTATTTTTGATGATTTCGAGAGTTTCTTTTATCGGGACTTGAGTGAATATATATATACACAGAGAGACAGTAAAGAGTCAATTGTCCACAGATAATCATGATTATGATCACTACTGGCAATCATATTTACTATTTTTATTTTATCACAAACTATATCTATACAAAACCCATATGTTACATTTACCCACCTACTTCCTATTAATGCCAGATGTAGACGGGATATCTCTAATATAATAGCTTAAATTCTTGAATTTACAAATTGTCTTCTTTTAAAATATCTAAAGCTTTTCCTCCCAAAAAGAATACTTTACCTTGGTGGTATATTGTTTACTTATGTTATGCATTCTCGAAAAACAGGGTAGAGTTACATTTGAAAGATAAAAAACAGTTCTTGGGAATTTAATACTCATGAAAAAGGAAACAATTTTTAAAGTATATTGTAAAAAGAAAGAATAAAGAGATGATACTGTACATTTGTTTTCAGACAGAGAAATGTCTTTGTTTTCACAGATAAAATATACCTTCACCATTATTTCTTGTTGTAATTCCAGATACATAACATCTGTTATCACTTTTGAAAGGGCCTCAGATAAATAGATTTAGAACACTGAACTATGGAAGGGAAATATGATATATTCATTGATGCAAATTGTAAATATAAAGATGAAGAGATGATACAAATTTTAGAAAATCAATAATGTTTTCCCTTTTATTTGCAGAAGGGAATGTTTCACACTTCCTCTATCATGGTTGAGTTAGCTTACATTTAATTCATGCTTCATGCAGAAATTCTGTCAACAAAACCTGTGACTTATTGATTCACTTTCTGCTGCATTTCTCTAAATGCACTTAAATTGTATACTGGAAAACAGATCTAAATTTATAATTTTTTTCCAGCTGCCCTTGAGAATTTACAGGGTTTTTCATATGTTCAATATACTTGGTCTAATTAAAACCTTTTTTTTTTTTTAGTTTTATCTCAGCATATTGGAATCATGGTATCACATAGCATACTCATATGGGCAATTTCAGTCTTTAAATGACAGAAAACTGGATGCATGAATTCTATGATTTATGTGCTGATTTTATGTGCACTTTAAAGACTCCATTGTATTAATGGTTTTTTTTTCCTTGTTAGTTTGGAGAAATTGTCTAAGTAGGACAGTAGCATATTAATGCATGGTAATTAATAAAGGAGAGAAGCAACCCAGAACTATGGGGAAATTTTCTAACAATGAACACAATTAACCAATGGAATGACTTACCTTCAAAAATTGTGGGTGCTCCATCACTGGAGGCTTTTAAGAAGAAACTAGACAGCACTTGTCTGAAATGATTTAGTGACTACTGCTTGAGCTAGAAGACCTCCAAGGACTAGAAGAGACTTCCATGGCCTCTTCCAACTCTGTTATTCTGTTATATACATTGTCTGTGTTAATTACCTGCATTAAAGTTGTATAATTTACACTAGATTTCACCAACTTTAGCAACCTTCAGGTAAGTGTACTTCAACACTTAGAATTCAGCTCCGGACATGCTGATTAAAAAATTCTGTGAAATGCCAAGGTTGGGGAAAACTAATTTAGATTCCAGAAGGAAAGGAATATCCATTCTTCGCAAATCTATTCTTACCCCAAATATGTGTCATAATTTCAAGAAGGCTCATACATGTTGTAATTCAAATTCAGTGTATTAGTGACAATTTACTGTCATATAGCAGGTGTTTTTCAACTCTAGCACCAATAATCTTCATTAATAAAGTCAATGGTAAGGATAATGACAACAGAACAACATTGGAAAGACAGTGGTTCCCACATTTTATGTAAATTCTGTGTACATTCTGTGCTGGAAATAATCATGGTGTGTGCACGTATATTGTTTATTAGTATCTGCCATTTTGTGAAAAAAATAACCATGGTAGATGTCTACGTATTGGGTCTAGATGGCTCTGCATCTTTCCCGCCCTAGTGTTAAAAATGTGATTTTTTTTGCTAGAAAAGAATATTTTCATTTAGTTGTGCTAGTTTACAGCATGTGGCAAAATCTGCCATTTTTGTTGTTGATGGTGGGAGAAGGCTTGTCATTGTCCTATTTCACAGTTAAAAAGACAAAAAGTTTAGGGCAAAATGAAAAGGAGGAAGAGGAGGAAATCATTTTAGCTTCAAGAGTTAATATAAATTGCCCAGGGATTGTAAAAGCTTGCACTTTTCTGGTACTACAAACTCTACATAAGCCCTGGGATAAGTAATGATTCATAGGAGATATCCTGGAAACGGTTAGAGATTTCTACAACAACATACTGGGATTTGAGGATCCTTTCTTTTTAGCATGTAATTGCTGCAAAACCCTGAGGGCATAACCTCATGATGGATCATCTCTTCAACCTGTAATAGAAGTATCAGCTGTTTTGTTTTATTAAAAAAAAAAGAATTGGGATTTGCCACAGTTGCAGGTGATTGCTTTAATTTTATTTCTTTTTTCCTTTTCCAGAATACAGGATATTATTCATTATCACATCAATGTCTTTTTATGTAACTTAGAATGAAAAGAATCCTACGGAATTATAAAATCATGGTCAAAATAATCTTCAGAAGGATGGGATTCATATATGTTATCTTTAAAGATTTTCTACTTGTGCATGTTTAAATGAAAATTACTTAAAAGTAATATTTTGGATCATCAGGATACCAACACTTTAATCTGAACATACTTGCAGCTTAGGTGGTTCAGACAATGTGAAATCTTCAAAATTCTAGGAATAAACTGCTTCTATGGTTTCTTCTAAAGAATTCTAATCAAGCACTAATAAATTACCTCTTCAATGAAAAGTTAAAGTCAAACTAATTGCTCCAATAAGGAGTTTCAGGCGGGTCTGTTCAGTTGTTTGGAGTATGGGGGCTTTAAAATAGATATCATGACAAGTCTAAGCACATCTGCTTTGTTTCCACTGTTGTCTACTCTCACCCCCACTACAATTTTATTTTATTTATGGTTGTCTGAATGTGCAGACCCCTTCCCTTGCTCCACTGACTGGCAAAGTCTGGAGGAGTTTGATTCATGTCCATCTGATAGCAACAGAATTGTTTTTTTGCTGTATGAAAACCATACCATGGTACACTGGAGCAATTAGAAAACTGGGGGTTTCAGGAACAGCACTAGCTTTCTTCTCAACTTTGGAAATGAGAATAGTTTGCAATACTGGATTCTCCATATCTTGTCAAAAAACTGAACTGTTTTGCTCAGCTATAGCTGGTGAAGTTTGTTTCTAAATAACAGGTTGATCATATCTCATGACTGCTTGTGATCTTTCATCTAACCTACTGTGGAATTCTATATTTTAATTTCAATAGTTGACAGCAACTAACAATGCAGTTGGGCTACTCTACTCAGGATTTAATTTGCCATAACAAATGGAATGGTGGGATTCCAGTATTCCAGACTATGTACCCTGAATAGAAATTGGCTCTCTGACGCAAGCCCGGGCAGCATTGTACAATCTCACATAGCGGCCCATGTAAGTTCCATCCCACCCTGCTAAACTTTCCTGAAATTGTGTAATAAATTTCATGTACGATTTTATGAGATTATTCATTTAGACCAGAAATACTTCTTAAGTGTCCAGGTTTACTGGCCCATTACCAACTCTTATCTAGTGTACAGAAGAGGATGAAAGGTAATGACTCTTAAAGGATATCAATGGTTTAATGTTTGCTCAAAAGCTAGGGAGTGGATGAAGTTGAGCATTTGGGGGAAAAACATTGGTAATGTGGAACCTTGAATAGAAACATTACCACAAGCATTACCACACATGAGCATTCAGCTGCATAATCTCTGGAAAAGATGCAGTTGCTTTAAAGAGTTACAGTTGATCCAAAGCACTGCCTACTTCAATTTTTCTTAAGAATATTTATTTGGAAGTAAGGCCTATTTAAATGGAACTTATCCTTAAGGAAATGTACATGGAATTGTGATCAAGTAGTTAATGATTACAGTATGCTGCTTTTAGAATTAGGTATTTTATTAATTCATGTGAATCTGCTCACATGATTATTGTTAAATTGTACTAGGCAGAGAATATGGAACTTAAATACCTATTGTTCAATTTCCAAAGTAATTTCTTGAAGAAGGCCATCTCTACAGTTATTACCTCCAATGCAAAACAGACCTATGTCTATACTTCCATCCTAGTAATAGTGAGGATTTCTTCTACACTGATAAATACATCGTCCACATGACCGATAGTGGTATAAAGAAATTGATAGCCACATACTACCTCCTCTGCAGACTATCAGCACTTCCTTGCCTCACCACATTTATTTTTGTAACAAGGAAAAAAATAATCTGCCAACACAAAACCTGACATCAGATGTAGACATATTGTGGCTGTATGGATGTTTCATGGCTGAAAGGAGAGAAATAAGTCATGTAAGCAGGGCAAGGACTGCTGATAAAGACTTGGAATATTCTGTCCCAGGATGCTGATTTGCTTTTAATCTTCAAATCCTTTATTTTCAGGATTTGAGCAATAATTGCTTGTGCTGCTATTTTGTTATTATGTGGGTTACAGTTAATGGATTTTTGTGGGCACACCCAATCTGGTAGAGTGGTATAAAAATTCTGTTAGATGTAGGCATACATACATATGCCATGTTAGAGACAGCTTTGATATTTGTCATATTTTCACCGGCATTGATTTTAGCACATCTAGCCTGTGAAATATGTAGGAAAGTCATCTGTGTCTCAACTCCTGAAATAGACTGCCTTCTCTGTCCACTAATAAATCAGTTCTCCATTATTAGCTGTTGATAATGACACCTATAAGGAAAGTGTGGGACACTAACTCATTTCTCTCTTCCCAAATTAGCTGGCGGCAACAGCAGCAGCATCAGGCAGGCGGAGGGGGGCACTATTTTTGTTTCCTTTTCAAAAGCATACATTGGAAGTCTGAAAGAGAGCTATGATTTAAATAGCTCCCTGTCTCCAGTTTGACAGACTACAATTAGTCTATTGTAAAAGTAATGATATGTTTCATTTATTTTCATGTGTTATTTTAATAGAACATTTGGAGAGGAGGGATTTCACTGAGGAAACTACAGGATTTAGCTGAAAAGCCACTCTGCGATGGCAGTGAGCTGAGAACGTTTCAGAAACATCTGTGATGTTTAATGGTGGTAACAATGAAAGTAATGGCTCCCTTTTGTTTCTGATGTTCACACATCCCTGTATTTTGAGCAGCCTCAAATATTCCCAAGTGATCTGGTAACATCCTTATCCTCCTTTTAATTCTAAATGTCCCCCAGCATAGCAGTAATGCCTACAGTCAATTCCTGGGCACATTTAATGGCTTTTCTGGGGAAAGTATGCTGAAGATTGTACTCCTTCCTAAATATTTTAAAGTAGGGTCTCCAACCTTGGGAACTTTAAGCCTGGAGGACTTCAACTGCCAAAATTCCCCAGACAGCTGGCTGGGGAATTCTGGGAGTTGAAGTCCACCAGGCTTAAAGTTCCCAAGGTTGGGGGGCCCTGTTTTAAAGAACACCCATGTAGTTTCATTTATGTTCATAAAGATTCCTTGCCCAATTACAACATTTGACCACCAAGTCTTCCAACTGAATGGCCCTGCTGCATTTTCACTGAGTCCCCTTTAATAGTTCCAGTTCCTTAACATAAGAAAAGTGTTTAGGTATATGTCCTGATAATCTGAAAAGGTCATCATTCCAGATTCTTCAAATCATTTGTACTTAAATTCCCAGTTTAAACTCAATAGAAATATATAAGATAGGAAAAGAAGGATTTTTTTCCCTTAAATGATTTGCTGTGAATCACATAATCTTCTTTAAGCACTGATATGAATGGAAGAAAGTGTAGATTATCAAGGAATAGGTAAGAAGGGTAAATACTTACAATCATTGCTGCTAAATAAACATGACTGCTTTTGCAAATTAATCAGGGGTTGCATCAGTGGTGGGATTCAAAAAAATTTATTATCGGTTCTGTGGGCGTGGCTTATTTGGTGGGCATGGCTTAGGGTCACGTGACTGGGTGAGCGTGTCTTGATGACTGTGGCTGGGGTGGTCATGTGACTGGGTGGTCATGTGACTGGGTGGTCATGTGACTGGGTGGGTGTGGTTTGGTAGTCATGTGACTGGGTGGGTGTGGCCAACTCAATGTCACTCACGTCAAGGAGTGCCTCACCTGGCCCCTCCCTTCCCAGCCATTCCTTGTCACGCCCAGCCTCAACGTATCTATAGTTCTGTAAAAAAGTTGTTCACCTTTTTTTTACTTTATTATCTATCTATAGATTTACTTTCATGGACCACTGAAAGGAGGAAATGGCTGAGATACAGAGAATGATAGGCAACAGGCTTTTAGGGGGCTGCTAGAAAGAAGGGGGGCACTGTATTTTCCAAAGCACCAGAAGGATGGAAACTGAACAGAGAGAGAAGCAACCTAAAAGTAAGGAGAAACTTCCTGACAGTGAGAATAATTAACCAGTGGAATTGCTTGCCACCAGAAGTTCTGACTGCTCTAACACTGGAAGTTTTTAACAAAAGACTGGACAGCCATTTCTCAAGTGTTATTCTATTATTCTGACACCTTTCCCAGGACCTCTAGTCAGATTTTGGCATCCTCAGAGTTTTCTTGCCTGAGCAGGGGGTTGGACTAGAAGACCTCCATAGTCCCTTTCAACTCTGTTAAATGCACCTGGATTTATGTTCTGGACTATTGACATGTAAACCCTGAAAAATACCTGGGCAAAAGAAAGGCAGTAAATCACTCTAGGTGTAGGGACAGTGCAAAATATTAATATATGATAAATAATAGAACAATTAAAAATAATAGCACAGAGTATTCTCTCCCCCCTTCTTTCTTCTTCTTTTCTTTCTCTCTCTCTTTCTTTCTCCCACTTCCTCTTTCTTTCTTTCTTTCTTTCTCTCCCTTCCTCTTTCTTTCTTGCTCTTTCCTTCTTGCCCTTCCTCCCTTCCTTTTTTCTTTCTTTCTTCCTATTTTTCTTTCTCTTTCTCTTTTCCTCTTTCTTTCTTTCTCTCCCTTCCTCTTTCTTTCTTGCTTTTTCTTCCTTTCTTGCTCTTTCCTTCTTGCCCTCCCTCCCCCCTCCCTCCCTCCCTTCCTTCCTTCCCTTCCCTTCCCTTCCCTTCCCTTCCCTTCCTTGTCTCTATCTCACACACACACACACACACCTTTTCTGGGAAGAACTTATGAGGATCGAGCGGCAAGACAATGAAGAAAGCAGCAGCCCCGGAACATCCATTCGCCCTCCCTTTTGAAGCACATGGGGGGCGGCAGGGGTGGGGGGCAGTGGGGGCAGACAGTGGTGGAGGCAAGTGACAGTGGGGGCAGGTAGCAGTGGGGACAGGCGGGGGGCACCCCAAAAGAGAGGGGTAAAGCGAACAGCTTTCCGTTCACTTTTCCTGTTCTGCTGGGGCTGGGAGGGTGGTGAGCATGCCCCAAAAGGGAGGGGGAAAGCAAACAGAAAGCTGTTTGCTTTCCATTCACTTTCCCTGCTCTGGTGGGGCTGGGAGGGCGATGGGAGTGCCCCAAAAGGGAAAGGGAAAGTGAATGGCTTTCTGTTCACTTTCCCTGTTCTGCTGGGGCTGGGAGGGTGGCAGGTGCATCCGAAAGGAAGGGAGAAAGCGAACAAAAAGCCATTCACTTTCCCTGCTCTGCTGGGGCTGAGAGGGTGGCGGATGCGCCCGAAAGGGAGGCCAGGAACTCCTGGAGCTGCTTCCCATAGCTGTGCTGCTGCTGCCCCCCCGCCCACTGGACTGACCCAAAAATGGCACCCCACCTTGGCCTCCTCCCGCCCAGAAAGGTCCGAGGTGGTGGTGGGGACGCACGGAAAGGCCCTGTGTGGTGGGAGAGGACTTAGCGCGACTCACAGGCTTATCTGTGAGCAGGGCAGGCAGATCAGGGCTGCTCAATTGGAGCACAGGCACCACATGGGGAAATCAGGTTAAGCAAGCCACAAGGACCTAGAGTGCCACTTAGGAAGGGAAGAGTGACTGGGTGGGGCAATTGGTGGATGGGTGAGCTGTGTGAGCGAGTGAGCGGGGCAACTGAGCGACCAGCGACTGGGGAACTGGTTCAGAGGTGGGTGGGGCAACTGAGCGACCAGCGACTGGGGAACTGGTTCAGAGGTGTGTCCAGCCAGAAGTTACTACTGGTTCCACGACTCACACCTAATCACTACTACAAGTTTTCCGGAATTGGTGAGAACTGGTTGAATACCACCTCTGGGTTGCATGCAATGGTAACATAACCCTTCTTGTAATGCCTTTCTTTATCTCTCTTCCTGTCCATTTATTTCTTCCTTACTTGTTTGTTTATTTCCCATATTATTTTTACAAATAATTCAAGGCAGCAATGATATCCAACATACCTTCTGCCTCCTATTTATTGTGCCATTTCTTCTTTCTTTACTGCATTTATCTCTTCATCTTTGCTTCTTTTCTTCCCTAGTTTTATTTATTATGTTTCTGTGGTAGAAGGCAGGGAAATGTGGCCTGTTTTTCTGTATGAGAGAGAATGGTTTGTATTTGCTAATAGAAGATCAATTTATAAATGAATATCATATTTTGCATAGAGATGGGTATATGGATGAAAGATGAGTTATTAGAGAGTATAGAGAAAAATATTGATATTTTTTTCTGGCATTCTGCCTTCTCCACATGTCCCCCCATGGTGTCTGAAATCTTACACAATACAGCACTGTATATCAGTGTGTTACATTTATTGAGCATTGAGGTAATTGTCAGGATTGGTTGAGATGAAATCTGAGAAGTGTGTGAATGTGTAAAAGTATCTTAGAGAGTTTCACTTTAACCATTGGTCAATTGATACCAAAATAACACACAATATGGAAACCAACACTGTTGCTATTGTAGTATTGTTGCAGCACTTTTGGCTATTTCAAATGTTGGTTGTAATGATATACCTACAGTATATGCAAATGGTTGTGTTCTGTACAGTCAATTAACATATTCGTAAACCCCACGCTGCGATTGGCTAAAGCGCGCGGCGACCGGATTGGTCGAGCGAGCCGCACTGATTGGCTCGTTAAGAATCTCCCGCGATTGGTGGAACTAAGCGCGGGAGATTCAAGCGTGCCATTGGCCGCGAGCCGCCAGCGGCTTGGAAATAAAAAGCCGCCGCTTCTCCTTTCCAAGCTTAAGCTGTAACCGGAGCACAATAAAGAGCTGAAACCAGTCACTGACTCCGAGCTTCCTTCCTGCGCCGGACACGACACTGGCGACGAAGGTGGGATCCAAGGAAGAACCACCGAGCACGTGTCCCGAGGAAGACAAAGACCGACTAGATGGCCGGCATCACCCCGCCCGCACCGTTCAACCTGGCTACTGAGGACTGGGAATCATACACAGACCGATTCCTAATGTTCCTCGAGAGTAGCAACTTGAAGGACGCGAACGGACAGAAGAAAAGGGCCGTCTTCCTGACGCACTGCGGGCCCGCGGTGTTCAAGATGGCCAAGGCCCTCGCAAAACCCGCAGATGTGAAGGCGATGGACTGGGCCGACCTCGAACCATTACTCCAAAACCACTACGCCCCCGCCGTGCCCATCCTCATCCGGCGGGACGAGTTCTACCGGCGGAACCAGCGGCAGGACGAGAGCGTCAGCGATTTCATAGCTGACCTGCGGGACCTCGGGGGCCTGTGTGAGTTCCGGGATTTGGACGATGCCCTCCGAGACCGCGTGGTCCTAGGCCTCCGGGACCAGGCACTAAAGAGCCGACTAATGGCCAAGGGCGACATCGACCTCGCCACCGCCATGGCGGAAGCTTCCGCAGCCGAAGCCACCAAAAAATCAGCGGCTCGACTTTGGAAGGCAGAGAACGGGGACCGCACTGATAACCCCGAGGCAAGCCGATGAGAGACCACCACACACCACGGGGACCTGGACTCCGCCTCGGACACCCTGGAAGAAGAGGAAGATGTCCATCGGCTCCAGGCAGGACGGGACCGATGAGATCAACGAGGTCGTAAGTCGGGTCCCCAGTGCGCCGGGTGTGGGGGCAACCACCCTCGATCAGAATGCCGTTTCATCGACGCGACCTGCCGGCATTGCAATAAGAGGGGCCACTTCGCCCGAGTCTGCCGACTCAGGAAAACATACAGCCCCGCCGCCGGGACCCGAGCAACCGGAGGCGAGACGACACACTCCCAGACGCAGAGAGCGCCAAGCCGAAAATCGCTGGAGCTGAGACACCCGGGGCGACGAAGCGGGAAGACTGCCAGAGGGAGGAAACCCACCAGACGGTCACGATCGGCCACGCCGAGACCACCGATGCCCAAAAGGTCTACGTGAGAAGTGGACATCGAGGGCGAGCCCTGCCGGATGGAGGTGGACTCCGGGTCCTACCTCTCCATGGTCGCCTGGAAAGAAATCAAGCGGCTGGTGCCAACCATCCAGAAGGGAGGACTGGAGAACCAGAAATTGGTGATCAAGGACTACCAGGGAACCGAATCCCGTCATCGGGACCGGGCAGTTCGAGGTGACCTTCAAGGGCCGCACTGCAAAGCTTCCCTGACAATCGTGGACCGGAACCGACCCAGCCTCTTAGGACTCCAATGGTTTGCACCACTGGGCATCGAGGTCACGGGCATAAATCACATCGCGGAAGCCGACTGGGAGCAACAACTGGCAAAGGACTTCCAAGAAGTATTCGACGGCACCCTAGGCAAGTACCGAGGGCCCCCTATCTCCTTCAGTCTAGACCCCAACATCGCCCCCATACGCCTAAAACCGAGGCGGGTGCCTTTCGCACTACGAAAAAAAATAGATGAGCAGCTTGACAAGCTCGTCAAACAGGGGTTTTTGCAACCAATCGACCACGCCCGATGGGAGACCCCAATAGTCACCCCAGTTAAGCCAGATGGGTCAGTCAGAATCTGCGGGGACTATAAGGCCACCCTCAATTGCGCCTTGCAACAAAGCGCCTACCCCGTCCCAGTAGTGCAACACCTACTTCACTCGCTGGGGGGGGC
The DNA here is from genome assembly GCF_049901735.1 of Notechis scutatus. NCBI lineage: Eukaryota > Metazoa > Chordata > Lepidosauria > Squamata > Elapidae > Notechis > Notechis scutatus. Next base: position 213,505,291 of record NC_142010.1, read on the forward strand.
AAGGTTTTCGCGAAGCTCAACCTGGCGCAAGCCTATCAGCAGCTGCCGGTCGACTAAGAAACCGCCGAGGCACAAACAATAGTCACCCACCGGGGAGCATTTCGCTGTAACCGACTCCAGTTTGGAGTCAGCGTGGCCCCGGGAATTTTCCAGAGCCTCATGGAGAGACTACTGCGAGGGATAAAGGGGGTGGTCCCCTACTTCGACGACGTACTAGTGTCGGCAGCCAACCGGGAAGAACTAGAGCGTCGCCTAAGGGAGGTACTTGACAAATTCAAGGGGGCCGGGCTAAAAGTGAAGAGAGAGAAATGCCAGCTGTCGAGCAAGTCGAGTTCCTGGGGTACCTCCTAGACCGACATGGCATCCACCCAACCGGAAACAAAATCAAAGCCATCAAGGAAGCCCCCACCCCCAAGAACAAAACAGAGCTGCAGGCATTTCTGGGACTGCTCAATTTTTACAATGTATTCTTGCCCCAAAAGGCGACCGCGGCGGAGCCCTTGCATAGCCTCCTGGATAAGACGGCCAAATGGATCTGGGGGAAACGTGAGGACACCGCATTCAGGAAAACCAAGGACCTGCTCACCTCGGATGCCGTCCTCATACAATACAATGAGACTCTACCACTCGCCATCACATACGACGCTTCACCCTTTGGCGTCAGCGCCGTCCTCAGCCATACACTCCCGGATGGAAAAGAAGCACCCATTGCGTTCTTTTCTAGGACACTCAGCAAACCAGAAAGAAACTACAGCCAATTGGACAAGGAAGCCCTGGCCATCGTTGCAGCAGTCAAGAAATTCCACGAGTACCTCTACGGCCGCCGATTCACCATTATCACAGACCACAAGCCGTTGCTGGGAATCCTGGCTGGGAACAAGGCCACCCGAACATCCTATCCCCCAGGATGACAAGGTGGTCCGAGTTCCTCGCCGCCTCGACTACCGGCTCACACACCGTCCCGGTAAGACGATCACCCACACAGACGCACTGAGCCGTTCGCCACTACCCGACCTAGACGACGACCCAGCCCCCACGACGACCACCCTCAGCATAGAGGCATTGCCCGACCTACCCATAACCGCGTCAGACATTGCCCGAGAGACTAATAAAGACAAACGTCTGGCGCGGGTATTACATTGGGTAGAAAAAGGGTGGACGGAAAAAGACAACGATGAATCGTTCAGGACATTCCGGAACTGGCAAACAGAATTGTCTTTACAGAAAGGTTGTTTGTTATAGGGGGACAGGGTGGTCATACCAGAAAAGTTGCAAGGGAAAGTATTAAAACTTTTGCACGAAGGGCACCCGGCATCGTACGGACAAAAGCCTTGGCCAGAAGTTACGCTTGGTGGCCAGGCATGGACAAGGAGATTGAGGCTTGGGTGGCCAGGTGCTCACGCTGCCAAGAAACCAGACCAAATCCCCCCACTGCGCCAATACTAGAATGGGAGACCCCCAGGGGGCCATGGTCCAGAATACATATAGACTTCGCCGGCCCCACAAGAGGAAACACATTCCTCATCACGGTGGATGCTTACTCCAATTGGCTGGAGGTAAGCAACATGAAAACCACCACAACAGAAGCTGTCACCAAGGTACTCAACAAACTTTTCGCAACCCACGGCCTCCCGGATGTCATAGTGTCAGACAACGGGCCCCAATTCACCTCGCTGGAATTCGAAAAATTCCTAGCGGAGCGGGCATCGACATGCACTGACAGCGACGGCACATCCGGCAGCCAATGGTAGGGGCGAACGGATGGTTCAATTTACAAAGAAAACCCTCCCAAAAATCGAACACGGGGACATACAAGAAAAAATATAAAAAAATGCTTCTAATACAACATATAACCCCAAATACAACGACAAACAAAAGCCCGGCAGAATTACTAATGGGGAGGAAACTAAGGTCCCCACTCGACAGACTACACCCCACATACAACCCGGAAAAGCCCCCAGACTCATCAAGCAAGCACCGGGTTTTTGCACCAGGCGATGCAGTCTATGCAAAGAACCTTACCGGAGACCCACTATGGGTACCGGCGACCATAACCCAACTGACAGGCCCCCACTTCTACAGGCTGCAAACAACTGATGGACAATCATGGAAACGCCACATCGATCAAGGGCAAGAAACACAACCGACACGCAAGCAAACACAGACGACCCCATTAACACAAACCAAGAGAGGAGGGAATATACAGGGGGTCAAGAAAGAATAGAAAATAACCAGCAATACTCACCGGGTAACAGCCAACTCGAAGCCTCGCCAGGAAGAAACAGCCAGGCCAGCTCTACCAGCCCAGAAAGACCAGGCAGGAGGGGCGAGAGTCGCAGCTCGACCGACCCGGGTAGACCGGGAGGGAGCTGCAACGACAGGCCCGGCAACACCTTCCAGGCGGTTCCCTCGACGAAACCAAAAGACACAGAGGCCTCGACCAAACCGGTCGAGAGCCAAACAACAACTAACCTGCGCAGGTCCAGTAGGCAAGTACGAAGCCCCTACCCTACGGGACTACGTTACGTAGGACCGAACCAAGAGGGAGGGGTGTTCTGTACAGTAAATTAACATACTCGTAAACCCCGCGCTGCGATTGGCTAAAGCGCGCGGCGACCGGATTGGTCGAGCGAGCCACACTGATTGGCCCGTTAAGAATCTCCCGCGATTGGTGGAACTAAGCGCGGGAGATTCAAGCGGTGCCATTGGCGCATGACCACCGCGGCTTGAAATAAAAAGCCGCCGCTTCTACTTTCCAAGCTTAAGCTGTAACCGAGCACAATAAAGAGCTGAAACCAGTCACTGACTCCGAGCTTCCTTCCTGCGCCGGACACGACAGGTTGGTTCACAAACCTCTAGATCATGTAATCAAAGCTGCCAGCTTCTTTTTTAACCCTTCTTGTAGATGCCTCCAACTACCGAAGTATTTTTGACCCTGTCAGTTTTGGCAATGTAAACACAGCACAGTTGCCACTCCTTTACTCTTGTGAGGCCAGAAAAAGATTGTGTATTCTAAAGGATACTTCCAGACATAACTAGAACTCTTTCAATATTGCAAGGAATAATATCTGCATTTGTATTTGAGGAAACCATATGAGATGGTACACAAATAGGATATGTTTAATTTCTTATACAGAAATAATATTTGCTGTATGTACAGCAGTCCCAAGGTACTTCACGTTAGAGGATTTTTGATGAAGATTTCTGACTTTCATTGGACATTGTAAGGAATCCAATGGCTATTTCTGCTCTAAGTACAACAGCCAACTGTTTCTAAGATTAATCAAAACTGCCATACAGTTTTCTCTGGCAAAGGAACAATAAAAATGTATATCTTTAATTTTGGTAGTTGTAATTTTAAATTTGAAAAGTCAATCTGGGCTTAGATTTCAACACCATGAAAGAAACAATTTGTTGGACAGGGTGAAGAAATGCAGATTTCTCCAATATTGTTGCATATTAGGAAAACATAATAAATTATCACCCTAATGATGATTAAATTTGCATATCTGCTCTCAGTAGCTTTGAAACAATTGCCACAGACGGCAAAGTTGTTATATCTCAAACAGTTCGAGTGAGATGAATTCCTTAAAATTGCAAATTTGACCCAAATATGAGAATTTGCTCAGCTTGTTCCTTCTACAAATGTTTATTTTAAAAATTGCCTGATCTTCATTTGCAACTGATGCTCAGTTTCCTGTTTGTAAGTCCACAGTCCTAAAATCACTGAGGTTCCTGTATAAGCCAAAGGATTGGATTTTAAATCAATAATTAAAATGAAGTACTCAACTGAAACATATCTAAACCTATATTCTATTTGGCATTCTATTTCACTATAAAAACAATCTACTTACTTTTTTTACTTATAACCCATGAAAATGGTGAGTCCCCTCAACCTATATATTGCCTCCCTTCAACAGTTTTCTCCCATTATCAAGAAAGTTGCAATTGTTCCTTTATAAAACTTGCAAATGCTCCAAACCAAAGTTAGCATTGAATCAATGGGAGGTTCTTGTTTTTTCAGACTGTACATGAGTCTGATCCTGAAGATAATTGTTGAATGTTTAATTGAAGTTCTTCTTTTTAGCATATACCTCACAGGAGTGGATCAATTAATCCATACATAAGCCAAAGAAAACGATCAATATTTAGTTTCGGTTAAGGAGCTCAATGATTTATTACCACAATTGGGACCAGAATATCTGTTGCTAAGCAAGGCTTTGTTTAAGTGAATCACACCCAACTTTATGATCCTTTTTTGCCCAGGTTGTTAAGCAAATCACTGCAGTTGATAAGTGAATCATACATAGTCATTAAGCTTTCATTCAACTTTCCCCATTGACTTTGTTTGTTGGAAGTCAATTGAGAAGGTTATAAATGGCAATTATGTGACCCCAGAATGTTTGCAAGCTTTATAAATACCTGTTAGATGCAAAACATCTGAATTTTGATCATAGGGATGCTATGGTGGTTGTAAGTGAGAGGACGGGATGTAAGTCACGATTTTCAGTGCAGTTGTAATTTCATGAACAAATACTTGTCAAAGATTACTTGTAGGGAATTGTTAATTTAAAATTCAGAATATATTCCACTGCAGGTACAAAGAATCTCAGTGTCATACCCCTGGTGGAGACTGACTCTGAGGAAGAGGAGGAACAGCCAACAGGAAGTGGAAGTGTGGCTCCAGAGGTGGTGGAGGAGGCTGTGGAAGGCCAGAGGCTGACTAAGCAGTCAGAGGAGGACCCAGGCCCATCCCCCATCCATCCTAGGGCACGCAAGGAGGAGAGGATCAGGGTAAATAATGTGGTCTACTCGGGAGGAGAGGACCATGATCCTCTTCATGGGTTGCAGGTATGAGATCTGCATAAAAGGTTGGACCTGCGTGCTAACAGATGCTGGAGACAAATTAGTGTTTTATTCCTAAAGAAGGTTTATCATGGTTGGCGTTCTTCCAACAAACTGTCCCTGGTTATCTTCCTGAAGTTGGCAATTATCTATCCTGGTCTGTCGTGGAACTTTATTCAATGCAGTTTGTTTTTAGTTTTTGCTTCGTTATCGGCTCTTTGAATTTGAACTGTGTTTCTTTCCTTTGAAATGTTATTTTGAAAATAGCTTATTCCTCCACTGTGAACAATTAAAGAGGAAAGCCACATTGAAGGCATTAAAGGACTTTTAGTTACGTTCTGGGTTTTGTTATATTTCTGATATACTCTGGGTCATCACATTTTGTCTCCAGCCACCCCTTCAACTTGTTTCTGCTTTTCGTGGGGTGACCATGAATCAGCTCAGAGCAGACAATGCCCAGTTAAGCCAGCAAATGGCTGTTTTGACTGCACAGGTTGTGCAGATGCAAGCTGTCTGACTATGCCGTAAATGCCCAGTAGTGGTGCCAGATAAATTTGATGGATCACTGGCCCAACTTCCAGCATTTTGGGGGCAGTGCCAGTTTTATATGAGCCTTCGGCCAGAGGACTTCTCCACTGACTGGGATAAGGTGGGATTTTTTATTAGTTTGTTGTCAGGCTCTGCAGCACATTGGGCGATGCCTCTGTTGACCCAGCCCAGCTAGGTGTTGGACAATTATGCTGAGTTTTGCCATCAGTCCCAGGCCATGTTTGAGGACCCTGTTCAGAGCCAAACAGCAAGCAGACATTTGAGAGAGTTGAAGCAGGGGCATGGCTCACTTATGGATTATATTGCTAGCTTTCGGGTGGTCGGCCAGGATGTACAATGGAATGAGGGAGCACTGTTAGACCAGTTCCAGGAGGGTTTGTCGTTAGAGGTCCTGGATGAGTTGGCGTGCACTGAATGCCCTCACACCCTTCAGGAGCTCATGCATCTGTGTCTTCGTATCGATGCTAGGCTTCAGCAGCAACTGGTGTGATGATGGACGGAGACTGTATCTGTTCCCAGAAAAATGGCACCCCTGGTGGAAGTGCCTTTGGAAGAACCCATTCAGTTGGGGGTTGCCTGCCCCCACCTGCCCCAAGTAGAAAAGGATAGGCATTGTCGTGATGGGTTATGCCTCTATTGTGGCAATCGAGGCCATTTTGTGGCCAAGTGTCCTGTTAAGACAACCATAGCAGCGATGTCAGTGGTGGTGGGAAATGAGTATCACCTGGCCTATGGGGGTCTGTAGGTCGGGTTTCAAAGTCCCTAGGCCCTCCATCTTCACCATCATTGTCATCCTCACCATCTTTGACATCTTTGACATCTCCACCCGGGTCATCATTGGTGAAGCATCTTGTGCTGACAAGAAGTGTGTTTGTGCCTGGTCATGGAGCGGTGGAGATCCAAGCCTTGGATCAAGGGCCACGGCCAATTTCATGGATGCTCATTTTGTCAAGCAATGGTTCATTCCCCAGCAACAGGTGTCCCTGCCAGTAATGGTAGAGACAATTGATGGTCGGCCCCTTCATTTGGGACCTATGGTTGCTGCAACCAAACCCCTTCGCATGTGTATTGGGCAGCATGTGGAGGAAGCTGTGTACTACATTGCCACAGTACCTCATTTTCAGGTGGTGCTAAGTTTGGAGTGGTTACAGATTGTCTGGTCATCTAGAACTTCAATTTCTTGATAGGAAGTGTGCCAACCATTGCTTGAGTTCCTGTGTAGGGGGTGTGATTACACCTGTGGACTTGGATCTACCTGCGGAGTTGGTGACCTATGTTCCAAGTGGGGAGAATCAACACGCTGACGCATTGTCCCAGAATCCAGAGTATACCCGAAGGGAGGACAAAATCTTGCTCCGGACGGTGATTCCTTTGGAGTGGTTTGTGGCCACAGAGGAACCTGTGGACCTTCTAGTGAGGATTCAGGAGGCGCAGCAACAGGATCCATTTGTGGCAGCTCGGCATCGTGAATTGGATGAGAATGGGAGACAAGAGACTTCTTGGGTATATATTTGGGACCTGTTGCGGTTCCGTGATCTCATTTACGTGCCTGGAGATCCTCTTCGTTACCTTATCTTACGTCAATGTCATGATAGTCCGGCGGCAGGACACTTTGGAGTGTTCAAAACACTGCACCTCATCTCAAGGACATTTTGGTGGCTGAGACTTGAGCATGATGTGTCGGGATATGTGGCATCCTGTGGGATCTGTCAACAACCCAAGTATGTTCCTGGTGCAGCCCCTGGTCTCTTGCAGCCATTACCCATGCCAGAAAGACCTTGGGGGTCAGTTTCATTGGACTTCATCACTGAATTGCCACCATCGAAGAGTGCTACAACCATTTTGGTAGTGGTGGATATGTTGACTAAAATGGCCCACTTTATTCCCTGTGCGGGTCTTCCTATGGCCAGAATAATGGCCCAGTTGTTTATCTCCCATGTATTGTGGTTGCATGGGATACCAGAACAAATAGCATCAGATCGGGGGGTACAATTTACAGCATGCTTCTGGCAGACTCTACTCACAAAACTGCAGGTTCAGGTGTGTCTGTCGTCCTCCCATCACCCTGAAATTGATGGGGGGACAAAGAGAGTGAATGCTATTTTAGAGCAGTACCCCCCGCTGTTTCAGCAATACTCAACAAGACAATTGGGTGGAAGTGCTGTCGGTGGCAGAATTTGCTTACAAAAATGCTCAACGTGCATCCATCCATGTGTCCCCATTCTTTGCCAACTATGGTTTTCATCCATGACTTTTTCCTTTAGCCCCGTCTGACTCCCCAGTTCCGGCAGTGGATACGTTCTTGCAAGAGTTAAAAGCCATGCACCACATAGTTCGAGACCAACTAGAGAAAGCCAAGGAGGATTACAAAAGCTTTGCAGACCGACATCATTGTGATATTCTACCTTTAGCGGTAGGCAATCAGGTGTGGCTCTCTACTTGATACTTACCGATGACACGGCCATCAAAAAAGCTCAATCATCATTACTTGGGACCTTTTCCGGTAGAGGCAGTGATCAATCCTGTGGCTTTTCGACTCTCCCTGCCATGGACCATGCGTATCCATCCTGTTTTTCATCACTCTCTGTTAGTCCCTGTATTGGCCAACAGTCCACATAGATTATGTCCACCACCGCTGGGCCTGGCAGCCCCTCAGTGAGAGGCAGAGTATGAAGTGGATAGCATCTGAGATTCACACCAGTTGCAGGACCGATTTGGTGGCATGGAAAGGTTATGGACCAGAGGACTTCACCTGGGTTGATGACACTGATATTCATGCTCCTTATTTGATTCATGACTTCCATTTTCAGTTTCCTCAACGTCCTCGTCCACCTGGTCCCAGGGGAGGGGGCCCTGCAGGGGGGTAGTGTCATGCCCCTGGTGGAGACTGACTCTGAAAAAGAGGAGGAACAGCCAACAAGGAGTGGAAGTGTGGCTCCAGAGGTGGTGGAGGAGGCTGGGGAAGGACAGGGGCTGGCTAAGCAGTCAGAGGAGGACCCAGGCCCATCCCCTATCCATCCTAGGGCATGCAGGGAGGAGAGGAGAAGGGTAAAACGTGGTCTACTTGGGAGGAGAGGACCATGATCCTCTTCATGGGTTGCAGGTATGAGATCTGCATAGAAGGTTGGACCTGCATGCTAACAGACACTGGAGACAAATTAGTGTTTTATTCCTAAAGAAGTTTTATCTTGGTTGGCGTTCTTCCAATGGACTGTCCCTGGTTATCTTCCTGAAGTTGGCAATTATCTATCCTGGTCTGTCGTGGAACTTTATTCAATGCAGTTTGTTTTTAGTTTTTGCTTCGTTATTTGCTTTTTGAATTTGAACTGTGTTTCTTTCCTTTGAAATGTTATTTTGAAAATAGTTTACTCCTCCACTGTGAACAATTAAAGAGTGAACCCAAGTTGAAGGCGTTAAAGGACTTTTAGTTACGTTTGGGGTTGTTATATTTCTGATATACTCTGGGTCATCACACTCAGTGTATGTTAGAATGAGTTTGGGTCTGTTTCAGGGTGGGTTGTTAAAAGAGACTTGCCCAATTTGGTGCCTTCAGATGTTTTGGATTACAACCCACAATACAGCTAAATACAATCCAGGATGCCTGGGGGCTCATGGAAGCCTTAATTCAAAACATTTATATAGTCCCAGTTTAGAACTGGCTGATTTGAGCTCTTGTTTGTTAACCATACATTCACAGCATGCTTTTTTCAGGGGGAAAAAATTATTCAACATTTTGCAGCCATTTGCTTATATTCTTTGGTACAGAAGATGATTTGTTTAATTTCAGTCTATGCATGTAGGAATTTAAGACAGTTTTTAATATTGACTCCTCTCATTAATTTTAATGCATGCAATTAAATGTATTAGCTGTGATTTCCAAACATATACAGCTTTGTTATTTCTTTATTTATTTGGCTATCCTTAACAAAAATATATAATGATATACAATCATGAAGATTTTGAAAGAATTTTGAAAACGTAAACAGCTTGGATATTGATGTAAATAACCATTAGGAAGAATTTGTATATAGTGAATAGTAACAAGGAGAAAGAAATAACCTTGGTTAAAATGTTATTGCACTAATAAGCATTATAAGAAAACTGAAATTGTTTCAAATAATTTTTCCTCAATGGAAAAAGAAAATGAGAGACAACAATGAAATTTGTATTGGTTTTCTAAAATGATCATATTAACCACAAAATGGACAATTCCATCTATTTCCTTGTTTTTTTCACATCTGTCCTCTGGTAAGGCTGCCTAATGTTTAAATTAGTTGGGAGGGGGTGGGTTTGTTTGTTTTTAATGTATAAGTGTTTTCATGTAAAAGCCTATTTTGGAGATCATGTATTTCAGAACCTTTTTCATACAGTATTATTTGTGTTACAATATTTAGAGAAATTAAAAAAAAACTATTGAAGTTATATTAAGTGCAGATTAAATAATTATTCTAATATTCACTAATTTATTCTTTGATTTGCACACTTGCACAAATACACATATCCAAAGCAGATTTAGCATGCTTTTAAAACTTTTCCCCATAATTTTAATTATTGCAGAGACCATTAATTATTTTCAGTGACAGCAGAAATATATTTACCTGTGAAGAACAGGATTCTAATCCCAAATAATTCCATATCAACTATTGGAGGTAAATCATATTACATATTTTCATTAATGTATAAGTTTTCTTTTTAAAAAAAAATACTTTTTTCTACAAATGTCTAATAGAATAGAATAGAATAGAATAGAATAGAATAGAATAGAATAGAATAGAATAGAATAGAATAGAATACTTTATTGGCCAAGTGTGATTGGACACACAAGGAATTTGTCTTGGTGTAAATACTCTCAGTATACATAAAAGAAAAGATATATACATCAGGAGTCAAGAATCATAAGGTACGACACTTAATGATAGTTATAGGATACAATAAGCAATCAATCATACTAGGAAACAGTCAATATAAATCGTAAGTGTACAAGCGACAAAGTTACAGTCCTACAATCACAAGTGGGAGGGGATGGGTGATAAGGAGTGATGACAAGATTTAACAGTAATAGTAGTGCAGACTTTGTAATAGTTGAACAGAGTTGAGGGGATTATTTGTTTAGTAGAATGATGGCTCTCAGGAAAAAAAACTGTTCTTGTGTCTAGTTGTTCTGGTGTGCAATGCTCTATAGTGTCGTTTTGAGGGAAGGAGTTGAAACAGTTTATGTCCAGGATAATTGGAACTTTAGCATTTCAAAATCCTTTTTAAATCAAGTTGTGTCATAATATGCTATGCTATGCTAAGAAAATTGGATAGTTTTGTGAAGAGAATATAAGAAGCTGATGAAAGCAAGCAAATGGATAATAATGGAAGTGCATCTATCTATCTATCTATCTATCTATCTATCTATCTATCTATCTATCTATCTATCTCCATCCACTCATCTTTCAACCAGCTCTGGCTGGCTCCCAATTTTGGTTCCTACACTCCCAAGTCCCACTTTGTCCTTCTTATTTTCTTTTCTTTTCAACGCAGCTACTTCCTTTGCCTGTCCCTTCCTTACGTGTCTTTTCCTTCCTTTTTCTTTTGCTACTTCTGATGGAAGGGGGGTAGGAATGTTTGCAAATGTCTTTAATATCCTTCTGTGTGAGAGAGATAAAATAGTCGCTGAATGCCAACACAAGAACAATTAATTTGATCACTAGGATACCATATTTTACAGGAAATTTATACTAATTGGGAGTTATTAATTTGATTGCCATACATTTATCTTTTTTCTGCAGCCCCCATTCTGTTTTTCACATTGAGTATTGGGAAATAGAAAAGTATCCTACTCAAACATTTAGTTGGAGAGAGGAACCTCCAACATGACCTTTTGCTGAAACAAACTTAGTTGAGATTGATCACATGGAAAAGCTGAATGTTGCACATGATTTTTGTGTCTGATTATTTATTTTTTAGCTTTTCTCCAGAGATGTGGGTGTCATAATTAAAGTCAAGGTCATCTTCATTTTGGATAAATATTGTAACATTAAATGCTAATTGAGCAGTTAAAGGTTACTGCTTTTTCCAAACAGAGAAACACAGCTTATCATTCTATTATGCAAACTGTTAGGTTTAGACTGCCATGCATTTATTTATCATTTTAAAAATAAAGTAAAAGACACACCATACAACTGAAGACTCCTCTTTTTATTTGCTAAATTTCTATCCAAGTTTTTCACCAGGAGCTTAAGGAGGCTTGCCTAGGGATTTTTTTTTTCATTGTATTCCCACAACCACTTCGCAAGGGGAGATTGGCTAAGGGAAAGAAAATAGCTGACCCAGATTTATCCAAGACAGAGTGGATTAGCACCAGGGTCTCCCTGAACCAAACCCCACACTTTCATGATTACATTACATTGAAAAGAAATCTATTAATGTTGCCATCTAACTAGTCCCTCTGAACTATAGATAGTCCTCGTCTTACAACACTTCATTTAGTGACCGTTCAAAATAATGGCATTGAAAAAAGTGACTTATGACCATTTTTAGCACTCATGACCATTGTAGTATCCCCCTGGTCACATAATATATATTTGATGCTTGATGACTGACTCATATTTATGATGGTTGCAATGTCCCAGGGTCATGTGATCATATTTTTGTGATGATCTTCTAACAAACAAAGTCAAGGGGGAAGCCAGATTCACTTAGCAACCGTGTTACTAATTTAACAACTGCCATGATTCACTTAACAAATATGGCAAGAAAAGTCAGAAAATGGGGCAAAACTCACTTAACAAATTTCTGACTTAGCAACCTAAATTTTGGACTACCTGTACTTTGTATGAAGCCAACTAAAGAATGACTTGTAACCAATGCTCTAAAGATGTTTCCAGTTTAACCAGAATTTTTAAAGCCATGGCTTTTAATTTTAAAATCAGTTAAATCAAATGACCTATTCACAGCATATAAAAATACTTGAAAAAAGGAAACAAGCAAATAAAAACACACAATCCTTTTGTCCTTGGGACAATTCAAATACAACATTTTAATAAACTCCAAAAGGGGAGATGGAAATATAACAACTATAATGGAGCTATATCTGTAATAACTAATATGAGAAGCATGAAGAAAACCACATTGAGATTTTGATTCCTTATTCAACTTCAAAAATTTCAAAACCTTAAGCTTGGATGAAAGTGATCATGTGTCAGACTTTAAAACACTGCTGATAACTGGTTTTGCTCCTACTAGGCAGAATTCATGCTTATCCAAGTTTGAAAGCATTTTGAACAGGTAGATACACTTTAAATTTTGAGCTGATGTGGTGGTCATTCGTAAAAGGACTACCAAGGGAACTCACCTTTTCATAAACAGTTACTATTGCAAACATCAACGTACCAAAAAGCTGATCTTTCCATTCCAACAACTCCCAGCTTCCCTTTTCTTTTTCTGACAGATAAGAAGACTTCCAAAATAACCCCCAGTTATCCTTTACTTTTTTTATTTAAGACTGCATATAATGTCAAAGTAAAGCTCAAAAATGTTGCTAAAAATGTTTGTGCTGGAAATTGAGGTCTTTCTTTATAACATGTAACTGTCTTGCTTCTTTTTTAATTAAAATAGTCTTTAAAAAAAAAAAAGAATTGGAAGTACAAAGTGCAAAGAGCCAAGGAGAGTATCCACAAGCAAGTTCATATCTACAGGCACCATTATTCCTGGTATAAATTCATTGGAGTCAATGGGTTTTTATTAAAGCAAATCCCATTGATTCCACTGGCTTACTTTTAAGCACAATTAAACAATTATATTTTGTATTGCTTACTACATCCAATGACTACAAGGAATAACAGTTAAATTTAATAACCTATGCAGGACTATTGTGTTCAGCTTTCATTTTTGTCCAAAATGAAATTGAATATTAAAAACTTAGACCTTGCACTTGATGGGCCCTGTTTTTCTGCAAAGGAGATTAACTTTTCATCCACTATTTAGTTCATTTCTTAAACTATATACTATGGCAGAATATGGAGACATAATGCTTCGGGATGCCAAAAGAGTTCAATTACACTACGCACAGCATGCACTTTGGCTACATTATTTGTGCAGTTTCTGTAGGGAATTATGAAAGGTCTTACATTTAACATGCTTGGCCATCTTCCATTTGGCCTTTATTCAAATCCATAGTCTGGCTGCTTACTGGATGCTGAGTGGGAAATTGGTCATTATATTAAGAACTGATGGCAAATGATTCCAGTGCAGTTTATTTTTCAGGCAGTCTGTTTTTAATTTGGAGCCAGTCCAAATTTAAAATTTCTGAGGTTCAACAAGTGAGACTTAAATCTGTACTACAGACTTAAAAAATGTTTTTTTGTTTCCAAAACAGACTTTTTCCTTCACTGTTTGTCTAGCTTCTATGCCATCTGCTGATGCTACAGAAGATCTGTGATATCTTCGTCAGTTTCAATTATGATCTTTTTGTTTCTAACTAGAGGCAGCTAATATTTTATTATATTTCCAGAGTACAAAGCAGCTTGGAATGAATAAAAGCACTTTCCCACAGCTAAAATATCCCTTTGGATGAAATTATTCAACGTGTCTCTGCAAAATGATCCTTTTGGTCTAGGTTTATGCTTTTCATTTCTTAAGCTTTAAATGCCTTTGTGATAGCTGATCACTTTTTACTTTTAAAATATTTTTAAACAACATTTCCTATCAAATTGCATACCAATACTTAGAAAATGGGTTGTAAGGAGAACAATTATGTTGGTATAACTTCAATTAGCACACAATTCCTGCACAATACATAAGAGTCCAAAAAAATAGTATTTTTAATTAGATTTATATTCTAAATTCTTCAGATTTCCAACCATCAGCTATAATTTGCTTCCCTCATTTTATCATTTCATCAATTTAATAAACTAGATTGGGGGCTCACATGGTTAGGATTCTGGGTTGGAAGTTAGCAAGCCCATGTTCAAGACCCGAGTATTGTCATGCATGGGGTGAGCTTTTGTCCTTCATTTCAGTTTCTGCTGGGGACGTGAAAGAAGCTCCCAACTGTGTGTCCACCAGTCAATGGTGATGTCACCAGCTAATCATTTCCACCCTGAAGTCCCTCAGACCTTCTGACACGAGTTCAAAAAACAACAACAACCCAAAACTGATGTAGATGAAGTTGAGAAGGAATTGCTTACCAAAAAGTTCATAGGATGAACAGGGATTTGAATGTTCAATCTATCCAGTCATAGACCAAATCTTTAACCCCATTAAATTGCATCTGATCTGTTGAAATTTCTCTCAGGATATCTTTATTGTCTAAAAGAAAGTATGGGTATTTCACAATTTTCTTCTTTTCATCTTTAAACTTTCATGGCTACTTCCCTATTGTTCTGGGAATTACTTTCTCTTATTTTTTTCCAGCCTGTCAAAACAGAGCTTGGGTTGGGTACAGCAGAGAGAGGGGAAAAAACACCTTCCAATATAAGTACAGCTAAGCATAAAATGATATTCTATACTAAAGGGGGCATTCTACATGCAGAGGACAACCTGGGATTCCAACTCTTTCTTTTTTTATTTCATATTTTATTTCATATTTCAATTCATACTGGTTGTTAGTTTCAGGAAGGCTGCATCCAAAGATAAATATGTCAACTTGACATTTAAATCTTACCCATGTTATATGAAGCACATTGTTATGTGTTGGCTTTTTATTTACTTATATGTAGTGATCTTTTTACTTACTTGCATCTTCTTTATCTCTTTCATGTTTTAATTAAGTTTCTCAAGGTGTTAATGCAATTGTTGATTATTTTCATACAAAGAATATCTATGGGATTGTGCTTAACATGAAGGGCATTGAGAAGTAAATTCTTGCATTTGACCTTGCAATATAATTATATTTGTATAACTAGGATTAATGAGCCAATTATTTTTGATAAGATAGCTGGTGCAGAACACTGTTTGCTTTTCTTTGCTAGTTTGTATTTTTAACAAACGAGAAGCATCCCCAGTGTTAATTCTGAATTAGATTGGCTTTTACACCTAAAGTATGTTCTCAAGAAATTAGCAATGATTGTGATCTCACTCCAGTCTTCATACACAGCAAAGAATGTCATTATTTTTATTGTATTTTGTCTTGAGATGACTATTTGCAGGCATATTTATTGTACACCCCACTATTTTGCATATGGATGAACAGCAGTTTATACATTAACTGAATAAATAATACAATTTAGAAAAAGCTGTTTGTCAAAGACTTTCTTACTGAGAAGTAATATGAAATGTCTTAGAACTTTAGCACAATCCTTGAAGGCAAGGCAGTTCTGCCCATACAGTATCTGCAATAGTTGGAGTTGCCCAGTTAGTTGCCTGGGTCTCCAATAGCTGGAATTTCCATTATCATGGCAGGGTGTAAAATGGAGGAAGGAAGAGCATACACTGAATGGCACAAGCAAGTAATCGGCTTTCTGTACAGGAACATTGCACAGTGTGCGAGCTAGACCCTCCCTAGTCCAGATAGAAGATCCCACAGAAAGTTATGGAGAATAAGAGGGTTAAGATCCTCTTCCATATCCAGATGGACAGAAACATACTGGTCAATCAGCCAGGCATTGTGATAGTAGATAACAACCAGGAGATAGTGGTCACGATAGATATAGCAATATCAAGTGACAGCAATATCAGGAAGAAGGAATATTTATTTATTTATTTGTTTGTTTGATTTGTCAATTGCTTACAAGATAATAGGTATAAGTATATACATAGTTATGAATACATGAAATGGGTACATATAAGAAAAATAAAAGAAACAATGGAACAGGGACGGTAGGCACGTTGGTGCGCTTATGCACGCCCCCTACAGACCTCTTAGGAAAGGGGTGAGGTCAATAGTAGACAGTC
Source organism: Notechis scutatus (assembly GCF_049901735.1). Lineage (NCBI taxonomy): Eukaryota > Metazoa > Chordata > Lepidosauria > Squamata > Elapidae > Notechis > Notechis scutatus. The sequence goes on from NC_142010.1 coordinate 213,521,563, forward strand.
TAAGGTTAAAGTTTTGGGGGTTTAGGGAAGAAACCACAGAGTCAGGTAGAGTATTCCAGACATTGACCACTCTGTTGCTGAAGTCGTATTTCCTGCAATCAAGTTTGGTGCGGTTAACCTTGAGTTTGTATCTATTGTGTGCTCTTGTGTTGTTATGGTTGAAGCTGAAGTATTGACAGGTAGGACATTGCAATGTATGATTTTATATACCATACTTAGATCAGACCGAAGATGGTGCAATTCAAGTTTTTCTAGGTCTAGAATTTCAAGTCTGGTGGCATAAGGTATTCTACAACGAGTAAAGGAGTGAAGAACTCTTCTTGTGAAATATTTCTGGACTTTCTCAACTGTGCTAATATCAGATACGTAATGTGGGTTCCAGACCGATGAGCTGTATGAGAATATGAGAAGCTAGAGAAGTATCAGGCCCTGAAGGGCAGCTAATGAAAAGGCCAAAGTAGTCCCAGTGATGGTAGGAGCACTCAGGTCTTGGAGAGTGGCTTCAACAGATCTCAGGAACATCAGAGTACTCTGTCCAGAGGAGTGCAGTGCTAAGAACAGCTAAGATACTGCACAGACTCTTCAAACTCACAGGCCTCTGGTAGACAACCCAAGACATATGCTTCCCATAGAAGTTTGAAGGGATTTTTATCTAAGTGAACATGCCTAATACCCCTTTCTTTCTACTTTCTTCACATAATGTTGTGAGGTGAGTTGGGCTGAGAGAGTAACTGGCCAAAGTCACTCAGTGGCTCTCCTTCCCAAGGCAAATCTAGAACTCATCCTCCTGGTTACTAGGCCAGCACCTTAAATACTACACAAAATTGGCTCTATACCTGTCTGCCCTGACACTGACTAGAACAGCTTGCTTGCTGTGAAATGGTACAGAGGAATAGGAATGAAAACCTTATTCTTTTGCTCTTTGTTAAAACAGGTATTTTTTCCCCAGGCTTTCATACAACCCTGGAAAAAAGTTGCAACTGGTTGCACTATGAGTTGATACCTTAAGTAACAGTGACTTAAGTAACTGTGACTATTTTCCAGGTTTGTGTAAAGCTTCAGAATGATAGCTCTGATGAATAGCATAGAACCGAGCATCATGCTCCCTCAAAACTGATTTCTGCTGGATTATTTTTAAATAATATTTAGTTGTAGGTAGAACAGCAGGAATTGCTGCGATGGACAATCGTGTTTGCCAAGTTCCCATGTTTTTTATCACTGAATTGAATTTATAAACAGCGAAATCCATTCTTGTTGTAAGGCACATAACAAAAAAATAAAAAGAGATAAATCAGAAACCAAGGAAATCAAAGCATTAACTAATTCCTAGCTAACAATTCTGAATAAATATAATAAGTTTTGCTTCTTTAATTTTTTTTTGAAAATCATTTTACTGAGATCTAGAATCAGTCATTCTTTAAACATCTAAGGAAGCTGTCCTCAACCAACTTGTGCTCTTCGTATTGATGGAACTGACTTTAGCAGGATGGCTAAGAATTCTGAGAGTTACAGGCATAGCAAAACTCAGAATTAAAAGTATACCACAGGCACATTCCTTGAAATAGAAGAACATTTCCTGAAACTATATGTATGTGCATAGTAAGGGATTTTGTGGTTTATACCTCAAGGGCAAACCATTACTATTAAAGAAAAATATTTCTAAGTATGCTAGTAATTTATTAACTTGCATTGAACTATCTATATATTCACAAACAGAATAATCAGTTCAAAACTCATGTGATATTTTCAGCCCACACTTTTATGTTTATCAGTTTCAGATAAAAATCAAACTTAATGTAGCAATAATATTAAAATGCAATCATTATATCCAGGGATGGGATGCTACCAGTTCATCACAGTTCTATAGAACTGGTAGCTCTGAAGAGCAGCAGACACAAAAGCAATTCAGTGTCTGCTGCTCTATTTAGCCTGCCTGCCTGCCCAGGCTCTTGGCTGTCCTTTATTTTCTGCTTTTTCAAACTCAGCTGCTTTGTGCGGCACAGCTGAGGTTGAAAAAGCAGGAAAGAAGAGGATTTTCAAATGCTGAGCACCCTCGCGCAGCGCTTGTCAGCTGTCCAAGCTGACAATGGCTGAGGTTTTTTGGAAATGGTCTACACACATGTGCAAAATGCACTCCCACCAGGGATGGGATTCTACCTCCCAGAGAACTGGTAAACCGCACCACTAGCTGGTCCCGCCCCACCCACTCACTCCTTACCTGGCATGCGTGCCATCAAACTTGCCTGCTAAGTTGCTATTTTTCCTTTTTTTTTCCCCGACTATCAGCTGTTCTGCTGTGTCTGGAGATTTAGATTAGCTAGAAAGCAGGAAATCATTTCATTTCTTGCTTTCTAGCTAATCTAAAAGCAGATCTGAACCTTCCTTATGACTGAAGCTTCTATTTTTCAGTGCAGTCTCAGGTAGCTGATGGCAGATAGATAGATCTCTAAGTGAATCTGTGATTCTGTGAGCAACTCAAACTGTCTTCTTGCTTTGCCTGATTTTGGGTAAAAGTTGCTCTTTTTTAATAAAAAAAATTATTATTTACATACATAGTATGTTGTGAGTTAATTTTGAGTTTGCTTGCTAGCAAATTTTATGTGACAGACACAGGTAGTCGATTGCACAAAGATAGATCTCTGAATGAATCTGTGATTCTGTGAGCAACTCAATCTGTCTGCCTGCTTTGTCTGATTTTGGGTAAAAGTTGCTCTTTTTTATAAAAAATGCAATATTTACATAAATATTTATAATATTTACACACAAGCCATGCCCAGCCAGTCACACGACCACCAAGCCATGCCCAGTCAGCAAGCCACACCCAGCCAGTCACATGACCACCAAGCCACACCCACAAATTAGGCCACACCCATAGAACTGGTTGTTAAGAAATTTGAATCCCACCCCTGATTATATCTAATAAGCAGTGAGTTACTATACACTCGTTTCCATTAAAGAGCAATGGTTTCAAAAATAATTAAAATGCTATTGTTGTGGGATTGTTGTTGTTTAATTTAAAAGGAATCTTTTGTTTTGGTGTATTGAAAGCAAAACCATCCCCAGCAAAGACTGTTTAGAAAGATCATATGGCTTCTGATGTGCAATGTACAATTTACTGAGAAAGCTGCTCACCTGAATAGTTAACTTGAATAAATTTATCTGCTTAACTTTGCAAGATGAATATATGGGTTAATTTACACTAACAAAGAACAAGGTTCATGTCAAGCAAATAGAACACAATGTGCAGAGGAGTTAAAATTAGTCATGCAGAACAAACAACCTTTCATAGATGTGAAGAATCTTCTGGTTGTCATTTGAAGGCAAGTATAATCTAGTCCAGACTTTGATCATGTGTAATGGAATCCTTTTGACTAGCTGTCAACCCTAAAATTGAAATGCCACATTGAGAAAGCATAGTAGTAGCTATACTAAAGAAAGATTAATTGTTTGTTCTAACTAATGAAGACATTGTCATCCATGTAAATCAAACATATCAGAGATCATTATCGGCTGAATTTTCTTTAGAAATAAAATTGCCTTTATCCATTTTATGCGAAAACACCAGCATGCAAATTATGGCACATCCTTTCCCTTATGATGTGTGTTCTCACCTTCCAGCCTCTTTTCTCTAGCACTTTTAATAATCCTGAAACTATTAGATAAACAGACTTGGTTCATTTTTATGAGATACACAAAATGAAAAAAATAGCTCAAAGAAAAGAAAGCAGTAAATTCACAAATACTAAGTTATTCAGATATTTAAATTAATTACACCATTACAGAATAATTGCATCTTTTTACCCTAACCCAAGTCAATGCAAGAAAAAGAGATCAAGAAGCAGAGCTGACTTTTGATAAATTTTCATCTGTCCCTTATTATTAACCTTAATCATCTTCAAAGACTTGATTCCTGTCCAACCTAGTTTACACCATTAATTTTTAGCCCTATCTGAGTTACTATAGCATTTGTTTTAAAATAAGAGATATTTCTGAAAAGTAAGTAATAGAAGAGTTAAAGAAAATTCATGTCAGCATGAGCAGGGTTCCATAACCTAAGGGTTCTGCATGAGGGGGGCACCAGTTGTGTGTGAGAGATAGAGACAGATACAGTATCAACAACAGAATCGCACCAAGTTGATTTATGCACACTCAGCCACTAAGACTGCTGATGAGATCTGTGTCGGTACCCATCAGGCCTTTGAATAATTGTAATTATAGAATATATTTGAATATATTGGCAGGCTCTCACTCTCCTACCCTTTTGTAGAAGTTTGAAGACTTGACTTTGCCAATTGAGTAGCAAACAGCAGAGGGAGTGGTTGGTGCCTTGATGGCCTCCCTCCCCTTTTAATTTTTAATGTATTTTAATATTTTTATCTGTTGTTTTGAAGTATTTTATTTTGTATAGTATTTCGTGTTCTTGTATAACTTCATTCTATACCCTGGATGCAACATGAGTAAGTGTGATGAACAGTGTCTATGTTTGACAAACAATAACATGTTGTTTTAAATAAATATTAAATAAACAAATAAATAAAGCATTAAAAAATAATATTTCTGGGTGAACATTAAGTGAAATTATGCACAAGGACATCTTGAATGCCAGCAGTGACCCAAGTGTTAGTAGATAAGAAATTCTATGTTTTACACAGGCAGCTGTTAATTACTTTCTGGTGACACTCCCACATATTTTTCAGGAAGGCTAGGATTAGATACAATGCAAGTCACACTGAATAAAAATATATTGCTGAAATTTCTCTAAGTACCCATGTGAGAACTGTCTCCCAAATCCCATTACTTTCACAGCAATGTCTGTGATGTTATAATAAATCTGATCATCTGAAATAAACACATAGAAAAATGTGCCATCTTCTTTCAAAACAAACAGAAATGCAAGATGGCTTCTTTAATAGCACTATAATTAGAAGATAACGGCTTACTAAGAATTCTTAGAATTAAGTAAGAAATTAATGATTTAATGCTGTCCTTCTATGCCTCTTCAACTGTTATAGGGAATTTTTCACCGTGATTTGAATAATTTGTACAATTCATCATCCTTTGATTGTTGTAGCTATTAAATCCTTTGATTGTTGTCGCTATTCCTGCAATATAATACTGTTCTACTCATAATATTCCTTATGAGTACAGCCTGCAGAATAATCTGGATCTTTGCCAGGGAAATATGTAAATTAATTTTTAACTATATTAGGAGAAATTCTAGAATAAATTAACTGAACATATTTCCTAGTGAAATCTACAGGGCCATTTACAACTAGTTTATTCCACTGATTTTAGAGGAATTTAAGTGTGACCAATTTGATGTGGAAACAAATCCTACAACTGCAGTGCTACCATCCATGCTCAGGATAGACATAAATATTTGGGCAATCAGCACAATTAATCAGCTACTATACTTGCTAACATGAATGTCAATCCATAGACAGCTTAGCAGTAAAGAGAAGCCCAGGCCTTGCAAGAAACAGGGGTGTCAAACTCATGGCCTGTGGGCCAGATGCATCATGTCCTGGTCCCACCCACACCTGGTTTAGTGAGGTGGGGGGAAGTCCCGATACATCACATGACGACACCATGATTAGCCGAGTCTGACACCCCTGCTGTAGAACATCTGCCCTTTTATCTACTTAAACAATACTGTTTCCAGAACAAACAAGCATCTCTATAAAATATCCAAGTTACCCAGGAGCTTGCTATTCCTGAGACCATCGTCTGTAAACTGTCCTTAAATATCACATTTCGGTTCTTACTAAGTTACAGAGCCCCTGATTATGACATCGAATAAACTAAATACACTACTAACATGGGCAGCATCCTGCCCACACGCTTTTATCTTTCTTGGTGACTTCAATCTACCTCATATTAACTGGACCCTTAACAAATGTACAACTGAACCCACACATGCAACCTTCTACAATGCAGTAACAAATCTGGGACTAGAACAACTACTAACCAACTATACTAGACTTAACAACTGCCTTGATCTCATCTTCTGCAATAGTTTGAATTCAATTTATGGAATACAAATTAAAGAACCCTTTTCCAACAGTGACCACAACATGACTGACTTTTGTCTCAACATACGTCCACACAAAAATCATCACAATGATGGAATCCCCAATTATAACTTCAAAAAAGGCAACTATGATCTTATAAACAACGATCTCTCATCCCTTGATTAGCAATTTCTATTCACTGGATGCAATACTGTAGAAGACCATTACAACATATTTTTACTTGAAGTCAAAAGAGTCATCAAACTATATGTACCAACAACAACTCCCAAAACAAAACAAAAAAACAGATTTCTACAATTTTGTAAACAACAAACTAAAAGACTCAAGGTCCATCCCACCCCTGATAGGACCTAATGGTAAAGATTGCAACGACGACACTATTAAAGCCAACCTCTTTAACACATTCTTCGGCTCAGTATTTGTAAACAGCAATGGATCATGCCCAGTATTTCCTAGTCAAACCAGAGACAACTACAATGATTTAATACATATCGATTTTACAGAAGACAATGTTGAAAAAGCACTACGCAATCTAAAACCTTCTCTATCTATTGGACTGGAAGGAATATGTGCCTACTTCTTTAGAAAGCTATCCACTGCCATAGTCGAACCTCTAAGCATAATCTTTGAAAAATCTTTCAGGACCAGCTCCTTGCCAAAACTATGGTCACAAGTCATGGTCATCCCCATCTTCAAAAAAGGAGACTCCAGCCTAGTTGAAAATTACAGATCTCTTAATGCTGTGTCTCCTGTAAAGTCATGGAATCAATTATTAACCAGTCCATCATCCTCCACTTAGAAACAAACAACCTACTCTCTAATGAACAATTTAGTTTCAGGAAAAAACTATCATGTAATCTGCAACTCTTACACTGCAAAAACATATGGACTACACAACTCGATCAGGGCAAAGCAATAGACGCAATCTACATAGACTTCTGAAAAGCCTTTGATTCAGTGGTACACGACAAACTACTCCTAAAACTAAAATCTTACGGTATCTCTGGACACCTGAATAACTGGATAGAAGCATTCCTGTCAAACAGACAACAAATGGTCAAAATTGGAAACGCCCTATCAAATTCTGTACCTGTCAACAGTGGTGTCCCCCAAGGCAGTGTTCTAGGACCAACTCTTTTCATACATAATTGACAAAAATAAAAAATATAAAAAATATATACATGCACAGCCTTACAATGCCTATCATCACAATCTGCTAACTGTGCATCATTAAGCAAGGTAGTGTTTATTAGGGATGTGCAGCAGAGTGGATTTAAAAGGGAACTGGTAACTGGAAGTCAATATAGATGCACATATTGTGCTTGTCACCATGTCCTTAAATCAAACATATCTCATCTTGAAATCACATGGCAGCTCTGAAGCAGACCAGGAAAAGATGCATTTTCCTTAAGCAGTCTGAAACTGGCATGACACATGTACATATGCACATTCCAGATCATTTTTCCCCTTCCTATTCAATTCGCTGCCCAGCAATACTATTTGTGCAGTAAAAATAGAAAATAGATAGCCTTAAGTTATAACTTAGATATAGATGTACTTCATTTCCCAAGCAGTAATATGTGTGACTAAAACCAGAGGTGGTATTCAGCAGGTTCTGACCAGTTCTGGAAAACCGGTAGTGGAAATTTTGAGTAGTTCGGAGAACTGGCAAATGCCATCTCTGACTGGCCCCGTCCCAATCTATTCTCTGCCTCCCAGCTGATCGGCTAGGTCTTCTTTTGTTGCCTTGCACAGGAGAATGAAGCTGGAAAGCAGGCAAGTAATGGGATTTTGCAGTAACCTTCCCCCAGAAATGGGATGGGAATGGAGATTTTACAGTATCTTTCCCCTGCCATGCCCACCAAGCCATGCTCACCAAGCCACACCATGCCCACCAAGCCATGCCCACAGAACCGGTAGTAAAAAAAATTTGAATCCCACCACTGACTGAAACTTAATGAATCTATCTGAATGAGACTGCAACAACCAGTGTTTTTTTGTTGATCTTCATAGCCCCCCCTCCTCCCCAATCTCAATGTATGGACTTCATATAGAATTCTGGAAAAAATACTGTACAAAAAATCCAATACTTATACCAAAGTAAGGGCAAAATAGTGGAATCCATACTACACCCAAAAGAATTAAGAGAAATTTCAGAATATATCACAGTTAGGTGTGATTGAGTTACATCTGACTAACAGAATAGGGGAGAAGAGACATGCCAAAAAAAAAATTAAATCATCAAAACGGATGTCCCATTAAATTTTAGTTTTCTTTAGTCTAGCACAGAATTGTGTTGTTCTTTTCTTTTATGGCAGCAGGCTTATATAACTTTAGTTATATGTGCATCGAATGACATAGAAACAAGTTTAAATTTAATCTGGACTAGCTCTCTTCTTCTACCATCCCTTCCCATCCCCTCCATTCCCATTCCAAAACTGCAAACTAATATATACCAACCTGGGACTAAATCCTCTCACCTCAGTGCAGTTTGCTTAGTTTTACTAGGCACACACAGGACTTTTCTCTAAATAAACCGAATCACTCTCCTTGAACTTGTTTAGCTAATTTGATTTGTTTTACAGATAACATGTCACTGGTTCAGAGTCTATAAGTTCCGGTATTCCCTTTGATAAATAATTTCTCTTTTAAAATATAATTAGGATTGCATCTGTGTTTTCCATTTTCCTAGAGACAAGTGTGAACAATGATCAGGAATAATAAGATTTGTTACTTATCCTTCACAAAGAAATCTGTGTACAAATGAATGACATCTACCAAACAAATAGAAATTTAAAAGAACTAGGTAATAAGGCATTAAGAAAATGTCAACAACGAGATGGCAAATGGAAGGCATGTAAGCAAGTGGATATTCAGATTGTAAATGTGGCAATTTCCTAGTTTAAATGAAAGAATTTTACCCTTGCCAGGAATATTTAATTTTTTTAAAAAAAAATCCATCTGTAAAGTGTGAAAAGAAATTTACATTAAGTACAAAGCCAATGAAGAAAAGATATGACAATCAGAAATTGTGTGTCAAAACAACTTGTCTTTTGAGAGTATGGCATGATGGCAGAGTGTGTAGAAGAGTTTGGGAAGATAATAGGGCTTCGTTTTCATTATTCGAAAAGCAGTGTATGGTATCCTTCTCCAGAGTCTCATTTTATCTATTGCTCCATTGCTGCTCTTATTTTTAACTACCATTGTCACTGTGAACCTCAAACCCCTTAATCCAGAACACAAACATAAAGCCAATCAAATTCATTAATCTAACAGTCAGTTATTATCCTGTTTATAGGCACAACGTATTCACAAACACATTATTTTCTGTGTTTGTGTCACACTTCAGTTCATAGAACTGTTTATGAAAATCTAACGTCTCCTTAGCATAAATAGAGAAAAAAGTACACATGGAAGAAATTTCTCAGTGTGAGCATATACCATATGCTCTTCAAGTCAATCTTGTGTCCATTTAAAGGTAGGACTACTCATTTTTAAAGCAGTTTCAAAACAGCATTAATGATAACCTCTTGAGCATAAAGTAATCCATTAAGGTGCCTAATTAAGCAGGGACATTGCCACAATAAAAGAATGGTATCAGTTAAACAGACAGTATGAGGCCTTTGTGGGTTCCATTGCACAACAATTTTCTTCAAAAGTATTGTTTCCTGAAAAATGTTTACTAGTTATAATAAACCCCCTTCAAACACAACTATAATTCGAGAATGGCTGTATAATATAGGAATCTTGAGAAATGTGAAATTAACTTTTAATTTAATTTTAATTTAAATTAGTTAGATCTAGTGGTTAAGGCACCAGGCTTGAAAGCAGGTGACCATGAGTTCTTCCCACCTTAGCCATCAAAGCCAGCTGTCTGACCTTGAACCAATCTCTATCTCTCAGCCCAACTCACCTCACAGGTTCTTCTTGTTGTGGGGAAAATAGAAAGAGGAGGTGTATTGGATATATTCGCCACCAGGAGTTATTTGTAAAAATAATTAAAAAGTGGTATACAAATAAATGACTATAATGTATTTAACTGAATAATGTTTCCAACACTACATGAGTTCAGCGGCACTAAAAGTGTTTTGCTGGTGATTTTTATGTATTCAGTGCCCGATGCTTATTTCACCATGTTTGTCACTAACCACACCTAGATTCTCAGGAAAGAAGTTCAAATGTATATGCAGAAAATGACTCTTCAGTGACATGTTGCATTTCGTAGCCTTGTATGTTGTAAGAAATTTGTCATTCAGCTGAATGTCTGTAGAAATTCTCAATCATCCAAGTCATGACTGTCCCAAAGGTGCTTTTTCAGGAAGCAATTGGACTTTGTTGTTTTTTCTTTTGAAGCAAAATGTCTTCAAAAGAAAAAAAAACAAAATGTCTTCAAAAGAAAAAACAAGAAAGTCCTGATAAAGCATCTTTGGGACATTCAGTTCAATATATTTTGGTGCTTTGTAGTTAGCAAGAAAATTCTCAATGTCATCCCTGAATGCTTTCTAGGTTATTTCCTCTGGCCCCACTAACAGTTCTTTAAACAGCTTGTCATTAAGGACATATCTGATCAACAAAAATGCCTTCCTTAAACTTGGCACCACTTCTTGGAAACATCTATCAAATAACAAAAATCTTGACCTTCCTTGTTCATTGCTTCACCAAATTTTTCATCAATCCAAGTTTTATGGGAAGCAGAGGCAAAAATATCTTTGTCTATTAACAAGTGATTCGTGTGCCACATTTTTCTGTCCTGGAACCAAATTTTTTTGGAGCAACCATTTCTTTTTATGTAATGTGACTCACTTGCACAGCTGTCCCACTCATATATGTAACAACAGTACTTGGTACATCTGATCTGCCTTTCAAGCAACAGAGCCATTATTTTTAAATTTCCACAGATATTCAAGTTGTATTTGGTGTACTCAATGTGGTCCAACAACAATTCCATGTTTCTTTATGTGCGCATAGCCAACAGGTGATGAAGGGTATATATTGCTATTGAGTAAAAACAGAAGGTTTCTATAAAATGGTACATAATAAGTTAAATTACATTTAGTTACATGATTAAGTGTTCAGGAAGCAAAATATTTGTTGTCCAGTGTTTTTAATATGTTTCCTTCTCAATATAAACTATTTACCTGCTCTCTGTCTGTCTCGCTTTCATCTAATCATTTTAATTATATTTTATTTTAAATTTTTGAGGCAGTTTTACATACTTCACGTTTATAAATTCCCTTTGTTGCAGTAGATTTCTTATGGGTTTCCTCTCAGCAAGTTATACTATTTTCAGACTTGCCTGTATTCTGTCAAGTCAACACTGCTCAAGCTTTCTCTAGAGAGTCCAGCAGTTATAACAGGGTCTTCAGGCAAGACAACGTTTTGTAAGGTAATTAGGGGATGTTTCTTTTATGGCAAATACTTCCATGACTTAATATAATAGTTACATCAGCTGCTGCAGAATCTATGTCTGTGTTTATTTTGAGCTAATACAGAGACAAGACTTTTCTGTTTTTTCTTTTATATCACAACAAGGCACTTGATAGATAACACTGAGAAGAGAATCACTTTTAATGTATTGTCCAACCATGCCTGGCTGATATCTCTTTACAAACCTAGTGGTCTTACATGTCTGAATGGTGCTATCAGATGCAATTGCTTTAGAATACTGGGATTCTTCAAGGTTCTTTTATTTAGCATATGGATTTCTAAACTTTCCATAATGCCTAAAAGCTCCAGAATATTTTCTATATATTTGGGAAGAATGTCCAGAACAACCTAAAGAGCCCCCCTCCATTTTTCCTTCCCTCTCTCCCTCTCTCTCTCATGTATATCAAATAAATTATTGTTGTAGATTCATACATACAATTACATTGTGTATATTCAATCATATTAAATAATTATCTTGCTTTTTGGATGGCCTTTAAATCCCAGTTATAGTTTGGTATAAAATTATTCATAGAGCTGCATAAAACCTCAGAGGAGTGCTTCACTTCAATATGATTTGAAGTGAAACACTGCTTTGAAACTGTTTCACAAACAAATATGATGTATACTTACTTCTAAAAATGTCACAAAAGAGCTACTTCGATATGTATTTTTCAGAACATCTTATGTGATATATCCAGTGTTAATCAAGTTGACACTGCTTACAACTTGCTTTCAACTTCTGATAGAAACAGTGGACAAGACCAGACAAATATTAAACAGCATTCAATTTTATATACATGTAGATCATTGACTTTGTCTGGGTTCATCACTGAGTAGAGGTGGGCCTGGATATAATAGATGAGTTATGAAAAGCACACAAAAATTTTCAGAAAAAAATGCATTTATTAAGCATTGACAAAGTTCCTAAAATGTAGGCTTTCTCAAAGGAGAATGTATCTTTTAAAATTAGAAATATATAGCAATAGTAATAGTAATAGCATTTTAACTTATATACCTCTTCATAGTGCTTTACAGCACTCTCTGAGCAGCTTACAGAGTTTACCCCCAACAATCCATAGACAACGATCTCTCATCCCTTGATTGGCAATCTCTATTCACTGGATGCAATACTGTTGAAGACCATTACAACATATTTTTACTTGAAGTCAAAAGAGTCATCAAACTATATGTACCAACAACAACTCCCAAAACAAACAAAAAAACAGATTACCCATAACAATAAGGAAACTTCAATCCAAAAAGAGATCACTCTGGCGGAAAAACAAATCTGGTCACGTTGCCAATTTCAAAAGCCGATACAAAAATATATGCCACTAGATAAATACTGAATGCACCAATTATCACATTAAACAAGAGGAAAACCTTCTATGCACCAATTCCACCCGCGCTTTCTACAATTTTGTAAACAACAAACTAAAAGACTCAAGGTCCATCCCACCCCTGATAGGACCTAATGGTAAAGATTGCAACGACGACACTACTAAAGCCAACCTCTTTAACACATTCTTCGGCTCAGTATTTGTAAACAGCAATGGATCATGCCCAGTATTTCCTAGCCAAACCACAGACAACTACAATGATCTAATACATATCGATTTTACAGAAGACAATGTTGAAAAAGCACTACGCAATCTAAAACCATCTCTATCTATTGGACCGGATGGAATATGTGCCTACTTCTTTAAAAAGCTATCCACTGCCATAGCCAAACCTCTAAGCATAATCTTTGAAAAATCTTTCAGGACCAGCTCCTTGCCTAACCTATGGTCACAAGCCACAGTCATCCCCATCTTCAAAAAGGGAGACCCCAGCCTAGTTGAAAATTACAGACCAATCTCCTTATGCTGCGTCATCTGTAAAGTCATGGAATCAATTATTAACCAATCCATTATCCTCCACTAGACAAACAACCTACTCTCCAATAAACAATTTGGTCTCAAGAAAAAACTATCCTGTAATCTGCAACTCTTACACTGAAAAAACATATGGACTATACAACTTGATCAGGGCAAAGCAATAGACGCAATCTACACAGACTTCTGTAAAGCCTTTGATTCAGTGGTACACGACAAACTAATCCTAAAACTAAAATCTTATGGTATCTCTGAACAACTGCATAACTGGATAGAAGCATTCCTGTCAAACAGACAACAAATGGTCAAAATTGGGAGTGTCCTGTCAAATTCTGTACCTGTCAATAGTGGTGTCCCCCAAGGCAATGTTCTAGGACCAACTCTCTTCATACTCTACATAAATGACCTCTGTGATCATATTAAGAGCAACTGTGTTCTTTTCACTGATGATGTAAAGCTGTTCAATACCACAGACAATACTGCTACCCTTCAAAAAGATCTTGACTATGTATCAGAATGGTCAAACAAATGGCAACTTCAAATCTCAACAAATAAATGCTCTGTCTTACATATTGGCAAAAAAAATCAGAAAATAAAATACAAGCTGAATAGTCAAGATCTTGTTGATAATCTAAGTTCTGTAAAGGACCTTGGAATACTCATCTCTAATGATCTAAGTGCTAGAGCCCACTGCAACTACATAGCCAAAAAGGCATTAAGAGTTGTTAACCTAATCCTACGTAGCTTTTTCTCTGGTAATATCACACTACTAACCAGAGCATACAAAACATTTGCTAGACCAATACTTGAATACAGCTCATCAATCTGGAACCCACATTACATATCTGATATTAGCACAGTTGAGAAAGTCCAGAAATATTTCACAAGAAGATTTCTGCACTCCTCTACTCATTGTAGAATACCTTATGCCACCAGTCTTGAAATTCTAGACCTAGAAAACCTTGAATTACGCCGTCTTCGGTCTGATTTAAGTATGGTATATAAAAGCATACATTGCAATGTCCTACCTGTCAATGAATACTTCAGCTTCAACCATAACAACACAAGAGCACACAATAGATACAAACTCAAGGTTAACCACACCAAACTTGATTGCAGGAAATACGACTTCAGCAATAGAGTGGTCAATGTCTGGAATACTCTACCTGACTCTGTGGTTTCTTCCCCAAACCCCAAAAACTTTAACCTTAGACTGTCTACTATTGACCTCACCCCTTTCCTAAGAGGTCTGTAGGGGGCATGCATAAGCTCACCAACATGCCTACCGTCCCTGTCCTATTGTTTCTTTTATTTTTCTTATATGTACCCATTTCATGTATTCATAACTATGTATATACTTATACCTATTATCTTGTAAGCGATTCACAAATCAAAATAAATAAATAAAAATAAAAATAAATAAATCTGGGTCCTCATTTTACTGACCTCTAGAGGATGGAAGGCTGAATCAACCTTGAGCTGGTCAGGATTAAACTGCTGGCAATTGGCAGAATTAGCCTGCAAGATTGCATTCTAACCACTGTGCCACCATGGCTCATATATATGAGTATTCTCCATGATTTTAAATCATTTTTCACCAAAACTATTTTTTTTCAGAAGTTTTGGTGGCTGTTGGGCTGTGGTATGGACATGTGATCTTCGTGCCATGGGTTTTATACCCCTGCTGGACAGGGGACAAAATTGATAAGTCTCTGTGGAACAACTATTGCACATAAATTTGTTCCTTGAAATAGCATTATTATGTTCATACTCAAATATATTATACGATTCAACTTGCTTGCCTACAAATATTAATTATGCAGCTTGCATATTCTAGGAAAATCATTAGCATTGATTTCTCTGACAAAATATAGTTTACCCTGAACTTGCTTCGTGCTTTGTTTGACCTGGATATACTAAATGCTTTGTCTTGCCTTCAAGACTTCACTTCCTTTTGCCTGTCATTTCTCTCCAGACTCTTTATTACGATGTGTGATAGATGGATAGATATTGGCAAATTCTAGTTAAAATTCATTTCACATAGCTTGCTGACTGCCTCAAAGGAGCAAAGGTTCTATGAACTGAAAAACCAAGAACTTTGAGCTACTAACATGAAAAATAGGCCTTTGTTTGATAAGTAACATACAAGTTTTCTTTCTTTTCCATTCAAAAACTAGCAGCTCCTGAGAAATCTTGAGTTTTGATTTTGTTATCTCTGCATTCCTCTGATAGTTAAACTTCTGTATGACAAGCACCAGTTACCCTCACCAAATTTCTGAAGCCCACAAAAGAAGCACTGTAGTAGGTGATATTTTGCATCACTCAGTTCCTTTCAGCTGTTGAAAAGAAAACACCTTCATTTTAATGCTACATATGCCTCTCCTCTACTTTTCAATATACTCTCCTGCTTTCTCCCATTAGCTTCATAGCTGTTCTATTCTCTTTCTCAGTTCCACCGACAACTGCTTCAAAGCAGATCTATGTTACTGAGATTTACCTTATGAAAAAATAGTAACCAGTATTTAGGAAGATGATTATTGGATAGATAATGCCAAAAGCTGTTCATTGTGGTTTCTTGAAAAAGAAGCAGTGAAATGAAATTGTGGCAAATACAGAATTAGATAGCATTTAATTTTTTTCAGGATTTAGAGAAAAGAAGGGATTCACTTTATTTTTCCAATAGAAAAGATTTTTGCCCTCAATTGTCACAGGTGTGAAGGTTCAGATTACTCAATGCAACTTTCTCTCTGCTGTTCTTCTGTTCAAAATGGTCACCTAACCATCCAATGCTCACAAGACTATACAATATCATATAGTTAGGTAATTATCATATAGAAAAAAGAGAGAGTGGGAGGGAATGAAATCAGGTGTTACATGTATACCAACTCTAACCAGGATTCTAGAATTCTTATACTCCACTGAAAAGGAGAAGAGAACAAAACCTTTCAGATGCTAAGTACATGTTTCAGTCTGGTATTACTAAACTGCAGATAGCTGTTCATCCATTAGGTATTCTAGAAAAACTTAATCTAGTCTCATCCTTCCTTCATAGGATTTATTGTAGGAGAAATAAGAAAACTCTAAACAGATAAATACCCAATAGTGAATTATTTTACAAAGTTACCAAATTGTTCTGTGAAGATTTGGGGAGCAATAAATTTACAAAAGTGGGAAATTTTAGGAAATTGTCAGTGTTTGCAGCGTGACTACTATTGTGAGACAATCCAGGAGCAAAACACAGCACACAGAGGCTTTGTCTTTTAACAGTGATTTATATACAAGACTACTATATACATGCATATATGTGGTAAGCAAATACCTGGCAAGCAATCAATCTTCTTTACTCTGCACAGGGAACTACAATGCAGACAGAACACAAAGAGCGAGAGATACACCCTATCAAGGCCACCTTTATATAGACAGCTTCTTAAAGTGGTAAAACCCTGTGGACCCTCCCTCAGTCTTAAAGTGGCAATAACTCTGCTGACTCATCCTCATTTTATCAGTTTTTACAGTAGCCTTACAGCAGCTGGTCAGCTATTAAATCAATACCTTAACAGAAATGATTTGGTGAGAGTAAACTGAGAGCAAGGAACAGCACCCACTTAAAAACAGCTTTGGATCTTTATGATTTCACACCAAATGGGTCTTCAAAATTGAGATTATCTATTTCTGACTCAGATATAGTATA